>NC_052056.1:118892575-119199188 GCF_903992535.2 Arvicola amphibius
CTACTCCTCCTCCTCCTCTTCTTCTTCTACTCCTCCTCCTCCTCCTCTTCTTCTTCTACTCCTCCTCTTCCTCCTCCTCTTCTTCTTCTTCTTCTTCTTCTTCTTCTTCTGCTGCTGCTGCTGCTGCTGCTGCTGCTGCTGCTGCTTCTGCTGCTTCTGCTCCTGCCCCTGCCCCTTCCCCTTCCTCTTCTCCTCCTCCTCCTCCTTCCTTGATGTAGGTGGGTCTTCTATCTATCTGTTGCTTTCACTGGTTAATTAATAAAGAAAACTGCTTGGCCTGATAGGTCAGAACATAGGTAGGTGGGGAAGACAGAACAGAATGCTGGGATCAAGAAGGCAGTGAGACAGTCGCCATGAAGCCAGCCACTAGGTCAGACATGCTGAATCTTTCCCGGTAAGTCACCACCTTGTGGTACTACACAGATTATTAGAAATGGGTTAAGCAAGATGTGAGAGTTAGCCAGTAAGAGGCTAGAGCTAACGGGCCAGGCACAGTGTTTAAATTAATACAGTTTGTGTGTTGTTATTTCGGGTGTAAAGGTAGCCGGGTGGCGGGAAGCAGCCTGCCACCTCATCACTGAACTTCTTTTCCTGACCCTCCCTGCAGCTCAGGATGTGGGGGAAGGGATCCCCAGTGTTTGGGTGCTGGCGTTCTTCCAGGTTAGTAGCTAAACAAACACATGAGGACACTGGTGTGAGCATCCATCAGCTCCTCATGGCTCAAGGCTATCATGGCATCCATGGTAATATGGGAAAAAAACACCCAATTTCTTTCGATGAAAATAGTCAAAAACCTGCCTATTACCATTATCAACACGAACGCTGAAGAAATAGGAGTGGAAGTCTGGCCCCATGGCACAGGAGGTGGAGGCAGGAAGGTTACACATTCATTGCTTGTATGAAGGCCACAGCCTCGACAACTTAAGCAAGGATTTGCGAGAAGATAAAAGGTAAAGATAGGGCTGGAGTTAGAAAAAAGAAAGGAGGGAGGGAGGGAGGGAGAAGGGAGGGAGGGAGGGAGAGGGAGGGAGGGAGGGAGGGAGGGAGGGAGGGAGGGAGGGAGGGAGGGAGAAGGAAGGGAGGGAGGGAGAAGGAAGGGAGGGAGGGAGGAGGGAGGGAGGGAGGGAGATGGGTGGGTGGGAGGGAGGGAGAGAGGGAGGGAGGGAGGGAGAAGGAAGGGAGGGAGGGAGGGAGAAGGGAGGGAGAAGGGAGGGAGGGAGGGAGGGAGGGAGGGAGGAGGGAGGGAGGGAGAAGGAAGGGAGGGAGGGAGGGGAGAAGGAAGGGAGGGAGGGAGGGAGAAGGGAGGGAGGGAGGGAGAAGGGACGGGAGGGAGGAGGGAGAGGAGGGGAGGGAGGGGAAGGGAGGGAGGGAGGGAGGAAGAAGGGAGGGAGGGAGGAGGAGGGAGGGAGGGAGGGAGGGAGGGAGAGGAGGGAGGGAGGAGAAGGAAGGGAGGAGGGAGAAGGAAGGGAGGAGGGAGGGAGAAGGGAGGAAGGGAGGGAGAAGGGAGGGAGGGAGGGAGGGAGGGAGGGAGGGAGGGAGGGAGAGAAGGGAAGGGAGGGAGGAGGGAGAAGGGAGGGAGAAGGGAGGAGGGCGAGGGAGGAGGGAGGGAGGGAGGGAGGGAGGGAGGGAGAAGGAAGGGAGGGAGGGAGAAGGGAGGGAGGGAGGGAGAAGGGAGGGAGGGAGGGAGGGGGAGGGGGGGGAGGGAGGGAGGGAGGGAGGGAGGAAGAAGGGAGGGAGGGAGGGAGGGAGGACACTCAATGTGCTCATCTTCCTCCCTTGTTACCTGGTCACCACTCTGGGTCACGGCTTCTATCTTATCTTCTCATGTGCAGGTGCACAGGACAGCTTAGCTGCAGGCATGCAATAAGCTCAAAGTTTTAAACAAATCCCCGCCAGGTCCAACCTTGTCAAAGGGGAGAAAGAACTGTCCATAAAGATGTATTCTGAGAAAACTCACCAATGGACGCTGGAACTTTGAATAACTAAGAATTTATTAAGCGCCCGTCCCTGGAGAAGCAATCTGAGCTTATTCTTGCACCGCAGGATAGGGTGCTGATGAGGACACACACCCTGCTGGCGCCCACATTCATGTGCCCACAGCGTGTGCAACACAGACTTCTATTTTTTTTTTATCTCAATTACTTCCTTACCCAGAGTCTGCTGGTAGCTGCAGCTTGGTGCCCCAAAGCCCTGAAGCCTTGCTCTCCTCCCCCTCAGCGTCCCCCCTACCTGCTTTGGAGATTTTATTTATTATCTGTGGGAAAGTATATTGTTTGGAGATTCTGGATTTTATTTCTCCACTGGCTTTGACAGATACTCGGGGAAAGGGCAGGGGGGTGGTGGATGTGAGCATTTGGTTTTGTTTTATGATATGCTGTGGAGGATCTGTTAAATTCTCAGGGGCCGTCGGCCTGCAGGACCACGTGAATGAAAGGCCAGGCGATGGTTTATGAGGCTTTGCGGTGGGAGTGGTGAAGACGAGGAGCGAGTGTGGTCAGTCCCTTGTAAGACAAGCAGTTGGAACAACAGGGCTGGGCTGACGGCGGCCCTAATTTTAACAATGCTAATAACACAGTGTGGATCATGCCATCAATTCATTTTGTGCAAACATGGAGGAGTATGGAGGACAAGTGTCTAGCAGGGACTCTTCCATTCAGCCGCGCATCACCCCACTGGGGGTTCAATCTTGGCTCTGCCACATGCCTCCTGCCTGTGTAAACTGTGGCCCCTCCTTGGTCCTTGAGACTCAGTTACCTCCTCTGGAAAATGGGTGGGTTAGGTGGGTCTGACCTGGGGAGTCACAAGAGGGGTCCCTTGGGGTGGAACGAGAAGATTCTCAGACAGGCGGTTACAGAAGCCTCTTGTCGTGGCAGGCGTAAGACAGAGCTGTTGTTGAGAGCACTTTGTTGTTTTTCCAGAGGCTCTGAGTTCGATTCCCCAAACCCATGTCAGGCAGCTCACAACCAACTTCAGCTCCGGAGGGATTCAATGTCTTTGGTCTCCACTGGGCACACACAGAGAGACAGGTGTGTGTGTGTGTGTGTGTGTGTTCAGAGTTCTGCCTGTATGTATGTGTAGGCAGGTGTACTTAGAAGAGTCACCAATGAATGTTGGGACTTTGAGGAATTAAACATTAAGCACCTGGTCTTTTTGGGAGATAATCATCCTGTGTCTGGTGCCAGCCAAGGCCAGCCAAGGGCATCAGGCCTCCTGGAACTGGAGTTACAGAGGGTTGTGAGCATCATGTGGGTGCTGGGAATCAAACCTGGGTCCTTCAGAAGGGCAGCCCATGCTCTTAATCCCTGAGTCATCTCTCCAGCACCCCAAATAAATTTTTTGAAACTAGTATGGTATAACTGCCCATCTTCAAGTGCTAGGGCTGGGATTGTAGGAAGTCATAGCACTAGGCTTGATGCTCACACCTGGAATGCCAACAGTCAGAAGGCTGAGTCGGGAATGTTGCCAGTTCAAAGCCACCTGGGTTACATAGAGAGATTCTGCTCTCAGGAACAAACAAGGGCTAGAATGTTGCTCAGGAATAAGCACTTGCTTAGGGGCTGGGTTAGTTCCCCATCATCGTAGATGAAATAAAAAGCCCTGGGCCTAGATGGTTAGTGTCAAGTACAGTATTTCTGTAGCTGTCCTGGAGCAGTGCACAAACCTCCTTTACAGCCTCTCTCCCTGGATTAAAGACCGCTTATGAAGCCATGTCTCTCAGTGAAAGGCTCAAGTCTTTGCTATTCGGAGACCCATGTTCCTCAAAGCCACCTACCCACCTCTCTCCTCACTGCGCCCAAGGCGGCTTTTCATAGAAGCTTTCTGAATGCATTGTTCTTCTTGTGGTCTCCAACCTCATGGTCAGAAAATGTCAAAACCTCTACCTCTGGTGCCTGAGCCCACGGTTCTGCTTCAGCTGGTTTGGGGTGGAAGTGGAGCATCTCCACCTGCACAAACATCTCTTATGATCCACAGGCACATGGAACTGAGAGTCCGGGAGGTTGATGCCATCCTTCTCCCAACTTCCTCTCACTCTGGGAAAATCCTGAGATATCCACTCCTGAAACAATTCAGTCCCACCCTTCCCATCTTTGATGGTGCTGCATGAACATCTGCTTTTAGCCTCTGAGGATATCTATTGTCAGATGTGAATCCATCCACTGCTCAAGGAAGATTCAAACTCGACTTGACCCACCTGCCTAAACTCCTGTCCTGTCTCTCATCTCTGAACCCCGTTTTGACACACCCTTCCTCGCAGCACTCTCTTCACCCCTACCCAACTGGCAAACTCATGCACATGGCACAGGCCCCCATCCACACCTCTCAGGCAATACGAATTTTGTCTTGGGGCCCTGCTAACTATTGTGATGTATGCTCAAGAAGAATGCTTTTTATCTATACATCCCATCTCCTCCATTTGTCTTGGGAATTCAAGTTTGAGAACTGGCCCTTACTCACCTGTATGTTTTTTTCATCAGCCCTGAAAAACAGCTGTTGAGCAGAACAAGCTGTGTAGCTCTCAAGATTTGTGTTTCTGGCAGCTTCTATTTTGGAGACCACCATAGTCTTGCCTTCTTCTACCCTACATCTTCTTTGGCATGATCTCAGCTTACCGATAGAGTATTGTAATTTTCTCCAATCTGGGCAGGTCTATGGAGAGTTCTAGTGAATGGGAAAGAAGGGGACACTGTGTGGTCTTTCAAGGCTGAGTCATGAGGTCCCCCTGCCCCAGAACATCTCTACTATTATCTATGTGTGTCTAGGGAGAAAATCTCACAAGCCCAAAGTGGCCATATTGGTTTTGTTTGTTTTAGATTTGTTTTAATTTATGTACGTGTGTCTGCACAAATGTTTGTGTCTGTGCAAATGTATGTGCACATGCATGTTCCCACAGAAGCCAGAAGAGGGCAGCAGATTCCTTGGGGATTGGAGATACAGGTGCCTCCTAACCTGGAAGCTGGGATGCAAACCCTGGTCTTCATGACTGAGCAGCAAATGCCTACTGCTGAACCATGTCTCCAGTCCCAGAAGTAGCCATATTACCACATCATACTAGGAGACCAAGTGTAGATAACATATAGACAATCCTAGCCTGCAAGTAAATCCTATCCCAGGACTAGATATATCAATCAAGGAGATTCCAGAAAATTCCATATTGAGCCATCAAGTCACCTCCTGCTATTTGGCTCAGCTCAGCTCTAGGATATTTTATTTTATTTTATATTTTATTTTGTGTGTGTGTGTGTGTGTGTGTGTGTGTGTGTGTGTGTGTGTATGTATGACCTGTGTCAGCTTGTGTGGAGACCAGCATTGGACATCAGGATATCCTCCTCAATCTCTTCCCCACTTTAATTTTTTTCCTTTCTTTTTTGTTTTGTGAGTTTTTATTTGTTTGTTCTTGTTGGTCGTCTTGTTTTTCAAGACAGGGTTTCTTTGTGTATCTCTAGCTATCCTAAAACTCATTCCGTATCCAGGCTGGCCTCAAACTCACAAAGATGAACCCGTCTCTCCCTCCCCAGTGCTGAGATTAAAGGCATGCATCCCAAAACTTGGTTTTACTTTAGTTTTGTGATGGAGTTTCTCACTGAATTTGAGCTCAATATTTTGGCTAGCCTAGCTGATCAGCAAAGCTCTAGCATCCTCCTCTGCCCACAACAGTATTACAAGCTCACAAAGTTTCTTCTGAGTTTATGTAGGGCTGGAGATCTGAACTCAAGTTCTCAAGTTTGCAAATCAAGTTCTTTGCCTGCTGAGCCATTGGGGTCATTTGAATAAGAATGTACCCCATAGGCTCAGACAGGTACTTGGTCCCCAGTTGGTGGCACTGTTTGGGTAGGTTTGTGCAGTATGACCTTGCTGGAGGAAGTATGTCACTTGGGGTGGCCTATGAGCTTACAAAGTCACGCAACATTCTCGGTCTGCTTTTTCTCTACTTTCTACTTGTTTACTATGTGAACTCTCAAGCTTACTGCTCCAGCTGCCCTATCTGCTGCCACAGTTCCCTGCTCTGATGGTGATGGACTCCAATGCCTTTGAACCCAATAAATAAAAGATCAAACAAACCCTTCCTTCTCTCAGTGTCTTGCTCATGGTGCTTTATCATAGCACAGCAACAGAAGACAAACTGAGATAGACACCTATCCATCCCAGACAGATTTCAGACATTTTAAAGCAGCAATCAGGCACTTTTTTACTAAAAAATTTTGTGTGAGGTGTGAGGTGTGCGGTATGTATTTGGGTGTGTGGGTGTATGTGAAGGCTGAGCAATAACCTTGGGTTTTGTTCCTCAAGGAACTGTACACTGTGTTTCTTTGAGACAGGGTCTCTCACTGGTCTCTAAGCCTGTAATTAGACTAGGGTGCAGGGTCTCTCACTGGCCTCAAGGCCTTCAATTAGGCTAAGCCGGTTGATCAGCAGGCACCAAGGATCTGCTTTGCTTTTATTCCCTCAGCACCAACCTTACATGGAACCACTACCATGCCCAGTTTTTTGACATGGGTTGTGGGGATGGAATTCAGTTCCTCATGAGCCATTTCCCCAGCTTCCAGAAATCAACTACCTTTATCATACCCAGTCTAGACAGGAGTCTGCAGGCAGAATGAGACTGACTGCTAAAAGCTGGGTAAAGTTTTTTCTACCCCCAATTCTTATGGTACTAAAGAAGGTGATCATTGTTAGATGTGAGGCTCTCTCAGGAGCTGCTGACCATGCCCTCTCCTGTCTTTATTCTTACCTCCACCTTGTTCCCACCTCAGGATCTCCATCACTGCTATTCCTTCTGCCTAGAACAATTTTCTTCTGCCTCTTCATCTCATGGCATTTTTGAAATGACTAATGACCCTTAATTGTAATACAAATGGTAAGCATATAAATGACAAGTCATTATTGTATGTTAAGGCATTATATAGAATTTGTTTTGCCTCATAATGACCAATAGCAACCCCAGTCATAAGAAAAACACTAGGTGTTCAACATTGACACTAGGTGTTCAACATGGCTAGGTGGGAAAAAGTGATAATTTAATAATATAATTAGTGTCGACAAGAAGGAAGAGAATTGTAATACTTCTACACTAAGTGGTAGCACCACTCTGGAAACTAGTTTGATGTATTATTATTATAAAATCATATAAAGAGATAGTGTATGAATCAGCAATCGTTGAGTACTTGGTAAATTCAGGAAGACACTAAGAAGATTGCACACTTGTTGTGCATGGTGGTTCACACCTTTAATCCCAGCACTCAAGAGGAAGAGGTAGGTGGATATCTGAGTTTGAGGCAGCCTGATCTACATAGTGAATTCCAGGCCAGCCAGGGATATATAAAAGTATTCCATCTCAAGAGGAGGAGATGGGGAAAGAAGAAGAGGAGGAAACATCATGAAGTGGGCTGTATCCCAGGAATGCAGGCTGGTACAACATCTACAACTCAAATGTAATATATTATGTAAAAGCTTAAGGGCAGAAATCACATGAAAAAACATCTCAATAGATGTAGAGAAGGCATTTGACAAAACTCAACAGGCTTCATAATAAGAATCTGGATATATTTGGAATAGGTGGTACATACCAAAAATAATAAAGACCATTAAAAAATAAAAAACAAAACCTGATAACCAGTGTTATACTACATGAAGCCTGAGAGCAATATGCCCACTCTACCCTCTTATACAATATGGTACTCAGAGTCTTAGCTATAGTTAGATAAGAAAAAGGCATAAAAGGATGAAAATGGGACCAGAAGAGGTCACAGTATTCCTATTTGCAGACGAAAAGACTATATTAAAACAACAACAAGAAATTCCACAGGAGTAGGACTGAGCCAGCAACCTAGGCCAGAGCAGGCCTGAGGCAGCAAACTCTACAAGAGCAGGACTGAGCCAGTGACCTGGACCGGAGCAGGTTTGGAGTGGTGAACTCCATGGGAGAATGAGTAGATCCAGACCAGGGACATTTGTGGAAGCAGGACTGGGCCAGCGACCTGAGTCAGAGCAGACCTGAGACAGCAAATGCCACAGGAGCAGGCACAGGGGAGCAACTGCTAAGCAAGTGAGGCAGAGCCAGAGATGACTGTGGGTCTGGGCATGAGTCTGGGACCTCCGAGGAACTAGGCCTGAGCCAAGAACTCTGCGGGTCTGGGACCTCTGAGGGAGTAGGCCTGAGCCAGGTCCTCTGCGGGTCTGGGCACACCCAAGTCTGGGATCTCCAAGGGAGAATATCAGAGCCAGAGACCTTTGCAGGACCAACTCCAAGACAGGGAACTCCACAGGAGCGAATCCAGACCAGGGACATTTACAGACACATGTCTAAGCCAGCAACCTAGACCAGAACAGGCCAGAGATAGCAACCTCGGGAGCACTGAGCACCCTCCAGGAACACAGAGTTACCAATGGGGTAACTAGAAAGACCATGGCACTGACTATATCACAAGGAATAACCATCTAAACCTTGGATTCACTGGTACCTAGAACATTAATCACCAGAATCACAGACAGCACCAACGACACCAATTAGAGGAAAAGATAAGCAGACAAGGTAAGAACACATGCAACACCACAAAGAGCAACACACCAGTAAAATCTAGAGACCCTACAACATCAAGGTTTGAACGACCAAATATAGATGAAGCAGAAAAAAATGACCTAAAAAATAACTTCAGGAGAATGTTTGAAACTCTTAAAGAGGAAATGAGAAATCCCCTCAAAGAAATGGGGGAAAAGACAAACAAAAAAATGGAAAACACCAGCAAGTCCCTTTTAAAAAATCAAGAAAAAGCCGGGCGGCGGTGGCTCACGCCTTTAATCCCAGCACTCGGGAGGCAGAGGCAGCCGGATCTCTGTGAGTTCGAGACCAGCCTGGTCTACAAGAGCTAGTTCCAGGACAGGCTCTAAAAGCTGCAGAGAAACCCTGTCTTGAAAAAAAAAAAAAAAAAAAAAAAAAAAAAAAAAAAACAAAAAAAAATCAAAAAAAAGAAATCAAACATACGAAAGAAACTATTCAAGACTAGAAAACTGAAATAGAGACAATAAAAAAACACAAGCTGAGAGAATTATAGAAACAGAAGTCATGAGAAAATGATCAGAAACCACAAATGCAAACATAAACAGCAGAATCCAAAAGATGGAAGAGAGAATCTCAAGTGCTGAGGATACAATAGAGGAAAAGTAAACAATAAATCAAACAAAAGCTTAACCCAAAATATCCAAGAAATATGGGACACCATGAAAAGACCAAACCTAAGAATAATAGGTATAAAAGAAGGAGAAGTTCAACTCAAAAACACAGAAAATATATTTAACAAGATCATAGAAGAAAACTTTCCCAATCTAAAGAAAGATATGCCTATGAAAATACAAGAAGCTTAGAGAACACCAAATAGACTGGATCAAAAAAGTCCCCTCACCACATAATAACCAAAAACTTAAAAATACAGAGTAAAGAAAGAATATTAAGAGCTGCAAAGGAAAAAAGCCAAGTAACATAAAAGGCAGACCTATCAAAATTACACCTGACTTCTCACTGGAGATAATCAAAGCCAGAAGGTCATGGTCAAGTGTTACGCAGACATTAAGATGTAGAAGGAGCAGCGGGCTGCGTTTCTGCCTGGTTCCCACATGGCTAGCTTAGCCCCAGAAACAACAACACACAAATTGCATTTTTTAAACACTGCCTGGCCCGTTATCTGTAGCCTCTTATTGGCTAACTCTCACATCTTGAATAACCCATATCTAATACTCTGTATGTCACCACAAGGTCGTGGCTTACCAAAAAAGATTCAGCATGTCTGACCTGGTGGCTGGATCCATGACGTTTGTCCCAGAGAGGAGAGACATAGCGATTGACTAACTTCCCTTCTTCCCAGCATTCTGTTCTGTCTACTCCACCTACCTAAATCTTGACCTATCAAAAAGCCAAGACAGTTTCTTTATTAGCTAATGAGAATCCTCCATCATTAAGAGACCAAGGATGACAGCCCAGACGACTATACCCAGCAAAACTTTCAATCACCATAGAAGGACAAAACAAGATATTCCATGACAAATCCAGATTTCACCAATACCTAGTCACAAACCCAGCCCTACACAAAATACTAGAAGAAAAACTCCAACCCAAGGAAGATGGCTACACCAACAAAAACATAGACAATTGATGATCTCATAACAGCAAACCCTGAAGAAGGGAAAAACACAAAAATTTACATCACCAACAATGAAAATTAAGAAGAGATAGTAATCACTGGTCATTAGTATCCCTTAATATAAATGAACTCAACTCACCTATAAAAAGACACAGGATAACAGACTGGATATGAAAACAGAATCCATCCTTCTTCTGCATACAAGAAATACACCTCAAACTCAAAGACAGACATTGCCTCAGAGTAAAGGGTTGGGGAAAATTTTTCTAATCAAATGGACCTAAGAAACAAGCTAGTATAGCTATCCTAATATCTAACAAAATAGACTTCAAACTAAAATCAATCAAAAGAGTCAAAGAAGGATATTTCATATTAGTCACAGAAAAAATCCATCAAGAGAAAATCTCAATACTGATCATCTATGCCCCAAATACAAGGGTACCCTCACATGTGAAAGAAACACTTCTAAAGCTTAAATCACATATTAAATCCCACACACTAATAGTGGGAGACTTCAACACTCCACTCTCAACACTGGACAGGTATGCCAGACAAAAAAATGAACAGATAAATAAGGGAACTAACAGATGTTATGACTTAAATGGACTTAACAGACATCTATAGAATATTCCATTCAAACATAAAAGAATATACCTTCTTCTCAGCACCTCATGGAATCTTCTTAAAAACTGACCACATACTCAGTACCAAAACAAATCTCAACAAATACAAAAAACTGGGAATAACCCCATGTATCTTATCATATCACCATGGCTTAAAACTAGAAGTCAACAGCAATACTAATTCCAGAAATCCCGCAAACACATGGAAATTAAACAATGCTCACCTGAATCATCAATGGGACAAGGAATAAATAAAGAGAGAAACTAAAAACTTCCTAAAATTCAATGAAAATGACCATACAATATACTCAAATTTGTGGAAAACAATAAAAGCAGTGTTAAGAGGAAAGTTCATAGCACTAAATGCCTACATAAGAAGCTGGAAAAATCCCACACTAGTGAATTAACAGAACATTTGAAAACTTTAGAATAAAAAGAGTCAAACTCACCCAAGAGAACTAGACAGCAGGAAATAATCAAATTGAGAGCTGAACTCAACAAAATAGAAACAAAGAACACAATACAAAGAATCAATGAGACAAAGAATTGATTCTTCGAGAAAACCAACAAAATAGACAAACCTTTATCCAAACTAACCAAAAGGCAGACATAGAATATCCAAAATAACAAAACAGAAATGAGAAAGGGGACATAACAACAGACATGAAGTAAATTCAGAAAATATTAGGTCCTATTTCAAAAACCTGTACTCTACAAAATTGGAAAACTTAAAGGAAATGGACAACTTTATGGATAAATATCACTTACCAAAATAAAATCAAGACCAGATAAGCAAATTAAACAGACCTATAACTGCTAAAGAAATAGAAACAGTCATGAAAAGTCTCCCAACCAAAAATAAAAGCCTTCAGAATTCTACAAGATTTCCAATACCAATACTACTCAAATTGTTCCACACAATAGAAACAGAAGGAACATTGCCAAACTCTTTTTATGAGGCTATAATTACCCTGATACACAAACCACATAATGACATTACTAAGAAAGAGAATTACAGACCAATCTCACTCATGAAAATTGATGTAAAAATACAGATAAACTACTGGCAAATCCAAGAACACATCAGAAGCATCATCCACCATGATCAAGTCTGCTTCTTTCCAGAGATGCAGGGATAGTACAACATGTGAAAAATCTGTCAAGGTAATCCACCATATAAATAAACTGAAAAATAAAAAAATCACATGATCATCTCATTAGATTCTGAAAAGTTTCAACAAAATACAACATCCCTTCATGATAAAGGTCTTGGATAGAGCAGGGATAAGGAACATACCTAAACATAATAAAGGCAATATATAGCAAGCCAACAGCCAACATCAAATTAATGGAAAAAAAACGCCCAGTGATTCCACTGAAATCAGGAACAAGATGTCTACTCTCTCCATATCTATTCAATAAGGCCCTAGCTAGAGCAATAAGACAACAAAAGGAGATCGATGGTATACAACTTGGAAAAGAAGTCAAACTCTCACTATTTGTTGACGATATGATAGTTTACATAAACAACCCCAAAATTCTACCAAGGAACTTCTATGACTCATAAACACTTTCAGTAATGTATCAGGATACAAGAGTAATTTAAAAAAAATCGGTAGCCCTCCTGTACACAGATGATAAACAGGCTGAGAAGGAAATCAGAGAAACATCACCCTTCACAATAGCTACAAATAGCATAAAATATCTCGGAGTAACTCTAACCAAACAAGTGGAAGATTTGTATGACAAGAACTTTAACTCTTTGAAGAAATAAATTTAAAAAGACACCGGAAAATGGAAAGATCTTCCATGTTCTTGGATAGGTAGAATTAACATACTAAAAATAGGAATCTTACCAAAAAACAATCTACAGATTCAATGCAATGCCCATCAAAATTCCAGCAAAATTCTTCCTAGACTTCGAAAGAATGGTACTCAACTTCATATGGAAAAGTAAAAAAAAAAAAAAATAGCCAAACAATCCTGTACAATAAAAGAACTTCTGGAGGTATCACAATCCCTGACTTCAAACTCTACTACAGAGCTACAGCACTTTAGTAGAAACATCCTGATATTGGCATAAAAACAGACAGGAGGACCAATGGAACTAAATAGAAGAACCAGATATCAATCCACACACCTACAAACACCTGATTTTTGACACAGAAGCTAAAAATATAAAATGGAAAAAAGAAAGCATATTCACAAATGGCATAACTGGATATCAACATGCAGAAGAATGAAAATAGATCCATATCTATCACCATGCACAAAACTCAAGTCCGAATGGATCAAAGACCTCAACATAAAGCCAGCCACACTGAACCTCATAGAAGAGAAAGTGAGAAGTACATTTGAATGCATTGGCACAGGGAACCACTTCCTAAATATAATCCCAGTAGCACAGACACTGAGACAAACAATTAGTAAATGTGACTTCCTGAAAATGAAAAGCTTCTGTAAAGCAAAGGACATGGTCAACAAGGTAAAACAACAGCTTACAGACTGGGAAAAGATTGTCACCAACCCCACATCAGACAGAGGTCTGATCTCCAATATATACAAAGAACTCAAGAAACTGGTCATCAAAAGAACACATAATCCAATAAAAAAAGGAGTACAGACCTAAACAGAGAACTCTCAACAGAGGAATCTAAAATGGCTGAAAGACACTTAAGGAAATGTTCAACATCCTTAGTCATCAGAGAAATGCAAGTCAAAACAACTCTGACATTCCATCTTATACCTATAAGAATGGCCAAGATCAAAAACACTGATGACAACTTATGCTGGAGAGATTGTGGGGAAAAGGGAACATTCCTGTATTGCTGGTGGAAGTACAAGCTGGTACAACCCCTTTGGATATCAGTGTGGCAATTTCTCAGAAAATTACAAAACAACCTTCCTCAAGACCCAGCAATATCACTTTTGGGTATATACCCAAAGGATGCTCAAATGTGCCACAAGGACACGTGCTCAACTATGTTCATAGCAGCATTGTTTGTCATAGCCAGAATCTGGAAACAACCTAAATGCCCCTAGACCAAAGAATGGATAAGGAAAATGTGGTACATTTATACAATGGAGTACTACACAGCAGAAAAAAATAACGACATCTTGAAATTTTCAGGCAAATGGATGGAGCTAGAAAACATCATATTGAGTGAAGTAACCCAGACCCAGAAAGACAATTATCACATGTACTCACTCATAAGTGATTTTTAAACATAAAGCAAAGAAAACCATTCTACAATTCACAATCCCAGAGAACATAGACAGCAATGAGGACCCTAAGAGAGATACACATGGATCTAATCTACATGGGAAGTAGAAAAAGACAAGCTCTCCTGAGTAAATTGGGAGCATGGGGACCTTGGGAGAGGATTGAAGGGGAGGGGAGATGCAGGGAGGGCAGCAGAGAAAAATGTAGAGCTCAATAAAACAAAAGAAAACCCTAACAACAAAAAAAACTAAAACAAAACAACAAAAACCCCTATAAAATCTAACCAGAAAACCCTGAGGTCTAATAAACACTTTCAGTAAAGTTTCAGGATACAAAATCAGTATATGACAAGCAGTGGCTTTTATGTATACTAACATAGGAACTGGTAGAGAATAAAATTGGGGGAAACACTTCAAATTAGTTCAATAATTTTAAGTGCCTATGGGTTTATGTAGCGCAGGGAGATGGCTCAGCAGTTAACAGCACCTGCTTCTCCTCCAAAAGACCTGAGTCTTGTTCTTAGCAGCCACATGGCTGCTCACAACCATCTGTAGCTCCAGCTGCAGGGGATCTGATGCCCTTTTCTGGCCTTCTAGGGTACTGCACACACATGGCAATTACACAGACACATACACAAAAATAAAAATAAATCTAAAAACTACGAAGGACATAAAAAAAAAATAAACCTAACCCGGAGGAAGTAGGTTTCAACAAAGAAAACTTCAAGACGTTGAAAAGGGAATCTGGAGAAGATGCTTGAAGCTGGAAGAGGCTGGCAGAGTTAATACTGTGGACACGGCTGTGTTAACAAACATGATCTGTTGATTCAAAGCAATTCCTTGTCATTTTTCACAAGGCTGAAAAAAAATCCAAGAATGATTATGGACCCCAAAGGTCCTCAAATAGCCAAAGAAACGAAGGAGGAAGGATACAGCTTGGGGCACCACCACACTTGACCTCAGGTTATACTACAGACCCAGAGTGACAAAAACATATTGTGACCAACAGAGAGACAAGGAGACCAATGTATCAGATTAGAGGAAAAAAAGTAACAGTGCTGTGCCCACCAAATTTTAAACCAACTTGGCAAACACACAGTAGAAACACGATAGCCTACTTAGCAGATCGTGGTCCTGGTGGTACCAGCGAACGCATTAGGTTCATATCTTTCACCTGCACAGAAATCCACCTGAAGTGGACCAAAGACCTTAATTTAAAACTCGTGATTCTGGATTCACACTAGGAAAATTGTCAGAGAATGTGCTCTGGGGTGTATATTTAGGGACTGTAACGATATCGCAGGGGTTAGAAGCAGTACAGCTCTCAGAGAGGACCTGAGCTCAGTTCCCAGCACCCACATTAGGTGGCTACAACCATCTGTAATGCCAGCTCCAGGAGATCTGAAACTTCCGTCCTCCAAAGGATACCCATACTCAGGTGCACATATGTTAAAAAGGAAACAAAACTTTAAAAGGCGGTTATACAGGCTCGGGCAACAACTTTCCAAACACAACTCTGATGGTGTAAATCACAAACAATCCCACACCAGTTTGGAATTATGATTAATAGAATGGTTATTTATTTAAAGGGGAAAAAACTTACAGATCACCGTCCCAGACAACAGCCCTCTGCGCAATCAGGAAGGGAGCCTAGTCGTCAGAAGCGGAGCCGGAAGCCAGAGAGCGAGTGGAGGGAAGTGGCCGCATTTTTAAAAAGAGAGACCACGCCCCAATGGGCTGGTATCTCAGCGGCTATTGGCTGAAGGAGCAGAAGGAGCTCCCGCAACACAACTCCACCAGCACAGACAGAAGACCCAAGAATCAATCAGTGGGGCTAAATGCAGTTAAAGCCGTTCTTCTGTCTTTTTTTTTTTTTTTTCTGTTGCTGTGGTAAAGTAACATGACCAAGGAAATTTACAAAGTGATTAATTTGACCTACAGTTCCAGAGGGTTAGAGTCCTAATGGCAGAGTAAAGAGTGAAGGAAAGGCTGGGAGCTCACTTTTTCTTTTGCTTGTTTTTCGAGACAGGGTTACTCTGTAACTTTGGAGCCTGTCCTGGAACTCTCTTTGTAGACCAGGCTGGCCTTGATCTCAGTGAGATCTGCCTGCCTCTGCCTCCCAAGTGCTGGGGTTAAAGGCATGCACCACAACCGACCAGCTCAAGAGCTCACATCTTGATCTACAACCAACAACCAGAGAAAAGGGACACCTGGAATTCCATAAGTCTTTTGAAACGCCAAGAGTCCGCCCTATTGGCACACCTACTCTAACAAGGCTATACCTCCTAATCCTTCCCAAACAGTTCCATAAACTATGGACCAAGTATTCAGGGATATGAGCTTAAGGCTGTTCTCATTCAAACCACAACATCAGACATAGGACTCATCCAAAATTTACAAAGAATCACAAAAATTTCAGCGTCAAAAG
This sequence comes from Arvicola amphibius, assembly GCF_903992535.2. Taxonomy (NCBI): domain Eukaryota; kingdom Metazoa; phylum Chordata; class Mammalia; order Rodentia; family Cricetidae; genus Arvicola; species Arvicola amphibius. Next base: position 118,908,982 of record NC_052056.1, read on the forward strand.
AAACAAACAACAACAAAAACAACACAACAGGGGCTGGAGAGATGGCTCAGAGGTTAAGAGCATTGCCTGCTCTTTCAAAGGTCCTGAGTTCAATTCCCAGCAACCACATGGTGGCTCATAACCATCTGTAATGGGGTCTGGTGCCCTCTTCTGGCCTGGAGGCATACACACAGACAGAATATTGTATACATAATAAATAAAAAACAACACAACAAAACCTTCCACGCCCATGAAATGAACCAACAATTTTCAATAGAAGCAACACAAATGACCAATAAATAACTTTTAAAGTATTTGACATCCTTAGTCCTAGGGCAAATGCAAATTAAAATAACATTGGGATGCTTTCTTACCTTCATCACAACAGCTATCATCAAGGAATCTGTCAACAGAACCTTCTGAGGATGTGGGAGGAGAGGAACCTTTGCTCACGGTTGGCCGGACTGCAAACTAGCAGAGCCACTATGAAATCAATATGCAGAGCTCTCAAGATGCTGAAATTACCACATGGCCACTCCTAGGCATACTCCCAAAGGTCACTAGATCCCCAGAGTGGTGCCTGCACATCCTTGCTCATTGCTGCTCTGTTCACAACAGCCAGGAAATGGAATCCGTCTACATGGTCATCAGCAGACGGATGGAAAATGGAAATGTGGTACTTATACACAAGGGAATTTTATTCATCTATAAAGAAAAATGAATCCTGAAATTTATAGGAAGATGGGTGGATCTGGAAAGTATAATATGAAAAGCAAAGTGACCCAAACTCAGAAAAACAGAAACCAAATGTTCTCTCTTATATGTGGATTCTAGTCTGTAATGCATACATGTACATATAATGTATACATATACACACATATATATGCTTATGTGATATATATGTGTGTGTATCTAACATATATGGGGGAGTGTGGGCGATAGCTAAAAGGTAGAAAGGAGACTAAAAGAGGTGAAGAGAAGAGCTGAGGAAGGAGGGGGGAAAGACAATGGAAGAGGTAAAGGGGAGAGAGCCTGGTGCAGAGGTTACAAGGGGTGTCAGGGACAGCAGTGGGGCCAGGGGGAGAGGAGGAGAGAATCTATGGAGACCTGCTTTGTTTAAAAACATTGTAACAGTATCTAATCCCTTGAGTGCTAATGTTAAAAAAAAAACACTTTGAAAAAAATAAATTATTCATAGGTTTTTTTCTCTCTCTTTATTCTTTGGTCTTTGGCCTTTTGGGGGCCCCACCACCCACTTCCCAAATAAACCACACACACAGAAGTTTATTGTGTTTTATTCTTGGCTTGGCTTGTTTCTGGCCAGCATTTCTTAAATTATCCCATTTATCTTTTGCCTCTGGGCTTTAACCTTTCTCTTTTTTTGTATATTTTTTCTTACTTCTTACTCTGTGGGTTGCTGTGTAGCTGGGTGGCTGGCCCCTGGAGTCCTCCTCCTTATCCTGCTCCTCGATCTTTTCTCCCCAGATTTCTCCTCCTTTTTATTCTCTCTGCCTGTCAGCCCCACCTGTCCCTCTCCTTCCTTGCTATTGGCCATTCAGCTCTTTATTAGAGCAATCAAGAGTTTTAGGCAGGCAAAGTAACACAGCTTCACAGGGTTAAACAAATGCAACATAAAAGAAAGCCACCCATTTTTGCATCATTAGACAAATGTTCCATATCATAAACAAATCCACAACTATTTACCAGGGCTGGAGAGATGACTCAGTGGTTAAGAGTGTGTATTGCTCTTACCATAGACCAGAGTTTGGTTCCAGGTACACACACACACTGGGCACCTCCCAACTGCCTGTAGCTTCAGCTCCAGGGGAAATCTTATGCCCTCTTCTGGCCTTTTTGGGCACTGCACTCAAGTGTGCATACCCACACATAGATACACACACGTATGCATAAATAAGAGTAAAGTTTAAAAATACTAAATTTTTGTTTATTTATTCTTAGTTGACTTGCAGGCCACCAGCCTAGCTCCAGAATCAGTGAGAGACCCTGTCTCAAGGGAAGAAGACAGAGTGCTAGCAAGGGACACTTAACATCCTCCTCTGGCTTCTGTAAAGACACGTACAACAATGAGCAAAACAAGTTGCCGTATATTCGTTGGCTTAATTGATGAGAGGTCTGAGACACTTGGGCAAGTGGAAGCAGAAGCACAAGCTGGACCCACCCTTTGGCAGCTTTCCCACCATTCCAACTACACCTGAGGGGGATTGTATAGCAGCCTGGTGTCGGTGGACTGGCCGGATCTGAGCAAAACCCTGGCTGTGGGTCTCACTCCCTCCAAGCTTGGCCAAGACATATGCTTCAACCAGGCCATAAAAGCTGGGCCAGGAAGACTGGCCTTGGGGTTTGTTTCATTGTATTTTTATTATTAAAGAACTCAGACATGTGGAACACAGATAATTTGGTCCCCTATGAGGCTTCCTCTGGCTCGCGCATCTGAGGAATTTAACGAGAGGCAAACCAGAGGGAACTGTACACAACTATTTGGGATGTTTGAAAAGGTTGAAAAAAATGTGGACTTCAAAGGCCTGGAGGGTGACCTCCTTGGGCAAACTGTGATTGGGAATGTTGCTTGGATCTTCAAATTGAGCTTTTTTAATTTTTCAAAAAGGGGTTGGAGGCCGACGGGGGATTGTAAGAGTTTTGTTTTTGTTTTTGTTTTTTTAATGAGTTTTAAAAGGAAGAGAACAATAACACTAAAGTCAGACCCTTAAATACCCTTCTTGGAATGGTTGGAATTAAGTTGCAATCTTTATGTGCTCCAAGGGACAATAACACAGGCTGGGAAATAATGGTTTTCCAAGCTCCAGGGTTGCTCGACCCCTCTGCCTGCACTGTCCCCAGCCTCGTTAGGTTCCATCTAATTTTGTTCTGTGTGCTCCACTACCAGCCTGCTTCAGCTGTACAGAGGAGTCAGCCCCCCTCCCCAAAACTTGTGGGAACTATTCTAAGATCTCGGCTAGCCACACAGTTTGTGGGTTTGGGGAGGCAGATTATTTGGGGAGGGGTTTTGAGACAGGGTCTCTCTGTGTAACCCTGGCTATCCTCAAACTCTCTCTGTAGACAAGGCTGGCCTCGAACTCACAGAGATCTGCCTGCCTCCGCCTCTCGAGTACTGGGATTAAAGGCCTGTGCCACCACCACCCAGCCTAACACATAATTTAGGGAGTTTAACATTCAAGAAAGGAGTGAGGCCAACCCTTGCTCAAATTCAACCCCATTGTCGGGTGTAAAAGGCATGGTGGTGGACATTGTAAGCAAGCAAACCCTACTGTCTATGGCTGCCTCCTCTGGCTCAAATTTAGGCTTGTAGGATTTACCCATACTTTTTTCTAAAAGTCTTTAAAAATGCCACTCCTGTGAGTGGGTGTTGGATTGTGGTTGTGCATTCACACACACACACACACACACACACACACACACACATGCGATGGCACACACGTGAGATCAGGGAACAACTCTGTGAAGTCAGCTCTCTCCCTCCGCCCAGGGTTCTGGGGACCTCTCTCACCCTCCCTCACCCCGCACTTCTGCTTAGAGGCAGTAACTCATTTCCTCCACTCTGAGCGCTCTTACTCGGTTTGGTTTTGTTTTTGAGACAGGGTCTTACTATTTAACTCTGGCTGTCCTAAAATTATGTATAGCAGACTGGCCTCGAACTCACAGACATCCACCTACCTTAGTCTCCCCAGTATGAGGATGAATGCTTTTTACCATTCTCCCGGGAGTCTTCCCGGGAGCTTAGTGGAATTTGCTACAATATATGGGTCTGTCTGAGCACAAAGGCGCTGCCAATTGCTACAGTTCAGGACCCTTAACCACGATCTTACCACATGAGGTTTGCCTGCTTTTAATTTTTATATTTTTTTCTTTCTATAAGTAAATGTTAACTTTTTAATTGTAATATTTTAATTGGCATGTGTTAGTTGTATTAACGCTGATTAGTACTGGGATTCACAAAGAGGGTTTCGTGGAGAATACAGTTCACGTTAGGTATGTTCCCCTCTTCCCATGTCCTCCCTTGTTAGACGCCTTTGGTTCCCTAGACGGGTTTATTTGACCTGCCTGTCATGCTCACATGCAGGATTTCACCTAGCTGTATAAAATCTAGGATCTGCAGATGCAAGTGTGACATTTTTCTTTCTGAGTTTGATTTAATTCACTTAACGTGATTATCTCTGGGCACATCCATTGTCCACACACAACATAACTTCCTTCATTGTTACAACTACAGACTGTTCCACCCTGTGTCTACCACATTTTGTTATCTGTGTTATCCATCCCTCTGCAGACAGACCTGGTGGGCGTGGACATACACACATCACCTGGTCTTCAAAAGATAAGACCTTGGGAATTATCAACTCCCATGGACCAGGCATTTAAAATCCTTCTGGGGCATAGACATTTTAGGTAAGCTGAAAATTGGGTTTCTTATCAAAAACAGAGGCTGATGAGATTGTTCGGGAGTGGGCGATAAAGGGGCTTGCTCCACAAGCCTCATGACCCAGGTTCAATCCCCGATCCTGTGTAAAGGTGACTGGAGAGAACCAGTTCCACACAGCTGTCCTATGAGCTCCTCAGACACATATCAAGCATACACATAATGATAACAATAATTTCAAAAACTAAAATAGACAACTAAAGCAGCAACCATGTACTGGCATAGGAAAGCAGAGGTGTGGATCCACACGTAACTGCACGCTTCTTTCCAGGGTCTTCTGGGGCAAGCTCAAGACCACCGCAAGTTGGGGAGGGAGGCAGGGAGGCATTGCCAGTGGTACTGGAGCGGTTGCAACTTTGGGGTCAACTGGAGCACAACAGCAAAGGCCCAAACTTGCTTCCTGGTGCTTTTGCTGGGAGGTTTCTGGTCCCAGCAAGGGAGAAGAAGGAGGTGGATTTCCTGGGCCGACACCCAGCCCCACAGTCATCCCTGCAAGGTCCTTTGGACTATGTAGATGCCTGTGTTTGTACCAAGGGTGGTAGCCAGGCTGAGCCAAGATGAACCAATGTTCTGTACACAGGGGCCTGAGTTGCTCGTGGAATTTGTTCCCAGAGGAAACACTAACTGGGTCAGGGAGCTCTAATGACAGGATATGCACACTGTGGGGCTGTGAGGACTCCACAGGTCCAGTCCTGCTGGGGCTGGGCCTCTCTTAGTCCTACACAGGAACACTCTCTCCTAACTCCCCGCCTAGGACCTTCAGAAAGGCATGTTTGGTTATTAAAAGACTTCCTGCTGAAAGGGGCTGGAGTCTGCACACGGGCCCTGGTCAGTTATTTTCTGGATGCAGTTCTGATGGGTAAAACACCCACCCCAGGTTCACACTGAGGTAATCGCTACTGAAGCCTTTTCTTCTTTCCAGCTGTAAATCTAGTTTTCTAGGAATCTCACCAGAAGCCCCATGTACCTAAACCTGGTGAGGAACCCTAATGGCTCCCAGTTTTACCTTTCAAGATTGCAGCCCCATTCAAAGCACCCCCAGAGATATCCCATAATCTCATTTAGAGGGAGAAGGGGCTAGAGAAGTAGTTCAATGGCTAAGGAAACCTCCTGCTTTTGCAGAAGACTCAAGTTGGGCTCCCAGCACCCACATCAGATGGTTCAAAACTGTCTGTAACTCCAGCTCCAGGGAGATCTGCTGCCCTCTTCTGGCTTCTGGAGGTACTGCACCCATACATGCACATAATCACATACACACACACACACTTAAAAGTAACCAAAATAAATCAGAGAGAGAGAGTAAAAGTTTCTTAGCAGCCCTTTGCTATGTAACGAGAGTAAACAAAATATTGCAACAGTTGCAAGACTTATTTGAGATGCTCACACTCCATGCTCCACTGATGTTCATAATCACTCCGCTTTAAACCTATATTCATAGTATCCTCCTATCAAGCCCCAGCCCTGCTCTGTTTGCCTTTCCCAGAAATTATTTTCTGATGCCAATCCAAGGATCTGGCTTTACCTGAGCGAGGTTCCTAAAAGATGAAAGGAATTCCTCCGATTGGTGAGGGTCACAGTATGGAGCACTGTCTCCATCCCTCCTGCCCCCAATGCCACTACAGTCTCAGATTCTAAGGAACCAAGAATCCTAAATCTGCCCCTGTCTTCAGCTAACTGGGAAGTTCCAGTCATTAATGTCAGATGCTAGTGTGTATTTATCTGATGCTTTGCCAACTAGAATTCTAACTGAAGAACTCAGACTTCCTTCAGGGATGCTGGTTTGTGCTCTTGACCCATGGACCCCAGTATTCAGGATGGGCCTGGGACAATCTGATGCATTCTTTTGTCTAGAGGAGACTCAAGTGACAGCCAGAAGTTGGCAGTTCGGAAGCAGGAGATAGTCCTGCCCTCAGTCTGTCCAACTCACTTCCTGAAATCCAGGCCACAGAATGGGAACATAGCTCTCACATCTCCTGAGAGGGACACAGGAGCACAGTCCTGTTCCTTTTCTGGTTTGGCCACCCTCTCAAGAACATAGATTTGTGTGCACATGTTCCTTGAAGTGTTCTCTGAGGAAATCCACACAGAAAAGGAGTTGGGTATGATGGGGAGGCTCAGAAGAGCTGCAGGGTAGATATGGGACAAAGGTCTGTCTTGGCTTGGTCCATGGTGGAGTGGGCTCATCACAGAACTTTCCTGCCTGGGAACCAGTTCAGGCATCTGGATGGGATGCTGACAAGGAGCCATTGCTTAGATGATGAGGGGGCTCCTGTTGGCCAACAACCTTTCCCTGGGTGATAAGAGCAGACATTCCTTTCAGAGCTCTGTGATGGAGGCAACGAGGACAGACACACAAACTCAGTGAGGGAAAAGGCATCAAAGCAAACAAAGCCCCAAGCCTAGTGGTAAATTCTTCAGAGACCCTTGGGGCAAGAAGTCCACTAGAGTCCCAAACAATGGCTGGCATCACACTTGAGCCTCTCCTAGCTCCCCATGTCTCCCCTGGTGCCTGGCTTCCCAACTGGGCACTGCATACTTTGGGATGTTCTATGGAGTAGTCTATGCAGTAATTCCTGTTTGTACTTGAACACGAGTTCCAACAAAGCAGAAACCTCAGCTCAGAAGTACCAAATGAGAGAAAGGCTCCATAAAGATTTGTGGGGCTGGGGAAATGGTGCAGTGGGTAAAGTTTTTTGCATGTAAGCATGAGGACCTGTGTTTGATTCTCAGTACTCGCTTAAAGAACAGTTCTTTACCTTTACCCAGCTGTACAAAACCTTTATCCAATTGTGCAAAACCTTTACCCAGTTGTGCAAAAGGTCTTGTTCTAGTCCCTGTTCCTACGGCTTGTTGACGCCCAGTGTAAAGGCTTGCTAGTCTCCAAAGACGGATCCTAGCTTTCTGCTTTCAAAAAATTACAGGGATCCCAGCACCCAGCACCTTGGAAACTGAGAAGTGGGGGGGGGGCTTGCAAAAGAAGGGCAGACCCTCCCCTTCGCTTTATTTGTACAGTCTCCCCCCTTCCCATACTCAGCCTGCTTCATTTTGTCTTTTGTAGCTTTTCTTTGACATTTCAAAGCGACCCTCTACTGGTTTCGATTTGAAGCTCCCAGATAGAACAGATCAATTTCAAACAAACAGGAAAAAAGCAGGTGGGGGGAGTTTCAGGTCTGCTGATTATTTCTCTCCCTTTGGGGAGAGTGAGCTGTACCAGAGAAAGCAGGCATTCAGCACCTCATTTCCCCTATAGCCCCCTTTAAAAAGAGAAAATAATAATAATAATAATAATAATAATAATAATAAAAAGCCTTAGAGAGTCCTGAACCTGGTGGGGTGGGGATGGTAGCCTTGAACTTACCCCTCCTACCTAGCCCAAGCTGTTTACTAAGCTGGTCCTGCAACCTCAGGTATTTAAGGAAGCCAGTCGGTCATCTTTAAAAGGCTGTGAGGTGGCCAAGGTCATAAACTCGAAGGCAAAAATGAAGCCTTGGGCCAAAGAGCTAATACTCCTGTTTTATTGATTAGGGATGAACGTAGGTGGAGCTTGGAGCCAGGATGGGAAGTTGGAAGGGCCTGGCCCAGATCTCTTCCACTTCCTCAGTCTTGCAACAGCCTGAAGGCTCCTCCCAGCTCACCTCCAGGTAAGGCTGGCCTTCTGTGGAGAGGCGAGGGCACCTCTGTGGCTGTGGTCCTTAAAGAATGTCCGTGGGTGTGAGGTTCAGGGAACGAGCACAGCATTTGATGGCGTGCTTCTTGATTTTACTCTGGGCTGCAGAGTAGAGAGGCTGCCTGGATGTTGATCAAATTGATTGTTTAAAATGTTTGTATTTGGGGCTGGGGGGGCATGGCTTCATAGTAGAGCATTTGGTATGTGTATAAGGCTCTGAATTCAATTTCCTGAGCTTCCAGGCTGCCAAGGGAAGAAAGGAAAAAAGGGAGGGAGGGAGGGAGGGAGGAAGAGAGAGAGAGAGGGAGGGAGGGAGGGAAGGAGGGAGGGAGGGAAGAAAGGAGGGGTATTTCTTTTTCCTGGGTTTCCGTTTCTTTTACATCAGTTTTATTTATTAAATACATTACATTAAAATATTATCTGTCTTAGAGCTGGAGAAACAGCTTAGTAGTGCTCGTTATGCAAGTGTAAGGACCTGAGTTCAAACCCCTGCCACACCCATGTAAAAACTCCCGGTACAGTAGTTATACACCCATGATCCCAGCACTGAAGCAGCAGAGACAAGCTCATCCGTGAGGCTCACTGGCCGGCCTGACCTAATCCGTGATCTCTGGGTTCAGTGAGACCCTTCCGAAGAACATACAGTGGAGTTGACTGCGATGGACACATGGCATTTACACGCGCACTCCTATGCATCTATGAACACACCCCAAGTATTGTTTGTCCTGGTAACTGAGTTATCTTGGTGCGGTTTCAAGGTTGCACCTGCAGCTACTGGTCGGTCCTCACCCTTCTTGCCAGAGGGGCCTTCAAGGCCAAGACTAAACCAGCATACTTGGGTCCTGGGCTATTGGCTGGAGGTCCAAGCACTCGAGAACCGTGAGAGAGGGTTTTAAGGGTGCCACAGAGGATTCAAACCAGAGGCCGAGGTCAGAGCCAGGCAAGAGAGAAGCCCTTTTCCTCCCTGGGGATGTAGCCTGGCTGACATCTTTGGTTGTGACAGAGCAAAGAGTCTCAGTCATCTGAAGAGGGTCAAGGTTCTAGTGTTGTGCCTTGCTGTGAGGCCTGGGAGGACTGCTCTCTCTGGGCCCGGGCCTTCCCAGGAGAAAGGAGAATGGAAGAGACCCACCAGGATACCCTAGAGCAGTGGTTCTCAACCTGTGGGTTGCGACCCCTTTGGGGGTCACTTATCAGATATCCTGCGTATCAGATATTTGCATTATGATTCCTAACAGTAGCAGAATTACAGTTATGAAGTGGCAACAAAAATAAGTTTTTGATTGGGGTCACTACCACATGGGGTACTGTATTAAAGAGTCACGGCATTAGGAAGGTTGAGGACCACTGCCCTGGAGTTGAAAAGGATGAGTTTTCATGGTTTATGAATGGGTCTCCTCTGCCCCAAGGCCTCCTTCTCACTGACAGTCTTAAAATAATGATTCAGATTTACAGTGTGTGCTCCACAGGCCAGACGCGGCCAGGCGCTCTCAGAGCTCTGGCTCCCTGAATCCTCACCGCCCGCTCGGAAGAGAGGCCCTGTCTTTTGCTTGTCTGGAGTTTGGTCTTTCAACACAGGGTCTCATCAGGCAGCCCAGGCTGGCCTTGAATACAGACATCTCTAACAGTCTGCTAAGTGCTGGAATTACAGAAATGAACCACTGCACTAAGCTTGGGCTTTTTGTGGGGCAGAGGGGGGAGGCAGGTTCACATGTGTAAGAGAATGCATACATGTGGTTCACTGCTTGAGAATGTGTGCATATTACAGGAGAGTACATGCGTGTGTGGAAGTGTGCGTACGTGTGTGGACATGTGGAAGTGTGCATGCATGTGTGTGTGGAAGTCAGAGGTCAATTTCATATGTCTTCCAACTTGCTTTTTTGTGTTTTGAGACAAGGTTTCTCCCTGATCCGGAGCACACTGATTTGGCTAGGCTACCTGGCTTGTAGGCCCTGGGATCCCAGTCTCCCAGCGATGGGATGCTGGGGTTACAAATGCATGCCACCTCTCTTGAGCTTTCTCTCTCTCTCTCTCTCTCTCTCTCTCTCTCTCTCTCTCTCTCTCTCTCTCTCTCTCTCCCTTCCTTCCTTCCTTCCTTCCCTTTCTTTTCCTTTCTTCCTTCTTTCCTTATGGGTTCTGCCAATCAACTTAAATCCTCGTGTCTTATGGCAAGTACTTTCCTGACCAAGCCTTCTTCCCAGGCCTCTGGAGCAATTTCAATTCTGACTCTACACATACAGAAACTGATGCCCTGACCGGAAAGGCCCTCATGCCCTTCAGCTGAATGGTGGGTTCAAAGGTTAGATATCCAGATTTGCTTCATAGACTTCATAGTCCAAGCATTTTCTGCCTTGTTCACATTAAAGGTCTTTGAAGACAGTGGAGGTATGGACAGATTTGGAGACATGATATCCTCTCCTCAAAGTCGCAGGTTTCCTGCAGGCTGCAAAGCCCTGCCCTAGATCCACCTTTACGCTGCCAAGTTTCAGCCTGGCATTGGGAACTGACTCCTTGTCCCACCGTCCTCCAGCACAAACTGCTCTAAAAACAGCTGCTTGCTAGCCAGCAACAACCCAGGCCTGGACGCCGTGTTCCAGGCCCCTTCGGTGAACTCCAGATCTCCCGAGGACAGAGATGGCTCCAGAGGTCCTGAGCCAGGGGCAGAGGAGGAGGAAAGGAAGCCTCAGAGAAGAAACTAGGAAGCGACACGCTCAGTCTCAAGACAAGGAAGACACGGTGGCTTGAGAAAATCCTGTGACTGACAGGAGGACCTCAGAGGAAACGCAGCCTTCAAGTCACATCTCATCTCGGAGGCATTTGTTTTTGGAGACGCAACAGCTGTGGAGCTCCAAATGCTTCTCACGTGCAGCAACTGTGTCCCACAGAGGCCTGGATGCCTGTGACATGGGGTGATGCCTACCATGCAGAAGGAAACAGGACTGGCCCCAGCTGTTGCTATAAATGGATATTTTATAAGAAGTGCATCGGAAGGGCTGGGGAGATGATGCCGTCAGTGATGCTGCTGCTGCTTGCTATGCCAAAGAAAGGGCCTGAGCTCCAGCCTCCGTAAATCCATGGGAAAAGGCAAACATGGGAGCTCCGGTTTGTGATCTCAGCACTGAGAGGTGGAGACAGATGATCCCTGGGGCTCACTGGGCATCCTTGCCTCCTCAGAGAGCTCTGGGGCCCAAAACACAAGGTCTTAAAACATCCTGAGAAACACACCAAAGGTTGACCTTGAACCTCCGTGCTTACAGGCAAACATATGTACGTAAACTCACATGCCTTATTCCTTCCCCACCTCCCTCTCCCCACCACACTGGATGCAGACCTGGAACCCCAGCACTTGGGAGGGTGAGGCAGAGGCCTTGCATGTTTGAGGCTAACCTGGGCTACATAGTGAGACACTATCTAAAAAGGGGAGGCATAAATACGTTCCTAAGATTTACGGTCCTAATGGTCTTGGGATGTAGTCGTAGTGGTAGGATTCCTAGCACCACACAGAAGGGAAGGGGACAGTCATTAAATGGACAGCTAGAAAGGGGTGACCTGTAAAAAAAAAAAAGCACCCTTTCACCTGCGAAGAAATTGAAGCTCAGCCCAGTTATGTCATTTACCCAAGGCGCACAGTTAATAACAGCACAAAATAAAAGTCTAACCAGGGTTTTGTTGGACAAGGGGCCTCCTATCCCGGAACTCCCTGGCAGGGAGCAAGGCTTACCAAGCACACTAAACATTTTGTAAGGCCGTCCAAGGAGTCTCAGCAACTCGGAGCATCTAAGACATGCTCAGAGAGTTTTCAGAGCTGGCTCAGAAAGAGCTCTGTCCCTCCTCCTGGCCAGGGGACAAGAAAAGGGGTTGAGTGACCAGGACAGCTGCTGGGAGACACGGAGGGGAGGAAGATGACCAAGAGATGGCCTGAAGTTGACAGAGATGGGCCTGTCTGAATGCCATGACGTTTCTCGGTAACGGTCACTCACTTGGACACAGAGACAATGGCCTCTGTTGTGTTTGAGCCAGAGCATCGCTGAAGACCTTATGTGGTGTGCAGGGTGTGCTGAGAAGCCTGGAAGATGCACTGTTGGAAAAGATGAAGCTATCTCCCCAATAATCCAGTGAATAATTATCAGAGTGACCATGAATGGTTGCCCAGGTCTGTACAAATAGGGTGCCAGTCACATCCTTCCTGGCTTTTGCACATTTAAGTCTATTTATTACAACCGTTTTCCAGAAGGTGGCAGTCAAGTGTCTCGTTTTACTGAAATTGGCATCTAGTCCTGCGGAGAAAGGTGTGTGGGCTGCTGGTGGCATGGAGAAAGCGGCTTGTGACCCTGGCTATGAAGGCACCTCTCATTCAGAGGGAGCCCTGAGTTTGAGAGAAGTGGGGCCCAGCTCAGGACCGCCTTACTAGGTATCAGTTCACTCTTAAAACTGAGGACGGTCTAACTGTGGTTTGCTCTGGAGACTGGGGAGGAGCTGGGTCCACTGTGGAAGGGACACTGGGGATTCATTTGCGCAAAGGTCTCCCAGTCACGTCTAGAAAGGAAGAGAGACCTTTTCTACCTGACATAGAGGAGAAAAACCACACCAGAAAATACGCTTACGAGTCTGTTTGTGAGAGATCCAAAGGCAGCCACATGACGATTGTTTTGTGAGCATTTGCTTTGTTTGTTTGGTTTGAATTTTCAGTATGGGACAAGCAGGCTGAACCCAGGACTTGGGCCTGCTGTTCCATGCCCCCAGCCCCTCCTGGGGCAGGTGCTCTCCTGCTGAAGGACATCTCCAGACCTTTTTTTCCTTTTTTATTTGAGACAACTAGATTGCTCAGTCTTATAGAGAGAGCTAGGACTTTGTTTTCTATTTCATCGAGACAGGCTCCCACTATGTACCCCTGCCTGTCCTGCAACTTACTGTGTAGACCAAGCTGATCCAAAACTCACAGAGATCCTCCTGCGTCTGCCTCCCAAGTGCTGGGGTTAAAGGCGTGGGCCACTATGCCCAGCCAGGTCTTGAACTTTCAATCTGTATCAGTGACAGAGTAGCTACAGTTAGAAGCCTGCACCACAGGGCTGTGGAATGGCATTCACCATAGCAGATATGGGCAGAGCTTCAGATGCCTCCCCACACTGCCTGTGTTGTCTTGTTAACAGCATCCTGGTTAAGGGTGTGAGTTCAGCTGACTCTGATCTGGCTGAGCCTTCTCATCTTTCCTGATTAGAGCTGTGGTGACCTCAAGCACACACCTGTGACCCCTGAGCCTCAGTTTCCAAACCTGTAAAACAGGTACAATAATTGTCCCTGACTGCAGAGGTGAAGTACCCGCTGGGCCCAGCACCGTGTGGCACAAATCACCAGTGGTATCCTTCCTGGAAACTGTACCTAGCTGCCTCCTTCCCCCCTCATACAACGTGGATGCGAGAATTCCAGATCTAAGTCTTCATTCCCGGTACGGTACCCAGTTTGGGGATGTTAACGTGCTTTCTAGCCTCGAGCCTTCCTGAAAAGGTCTTGTTTGGGGACCGGCTGTCATCCCTGTGTTCAGACCTATTTTTCTTCAGTCTGCAGCTGGGATTATTAGGAGCGGGGACTTGGAGATGGTTTGGCCAGCTGTGGTCGTCTTGGGCTGAGTGAGGGGAGGTGGGGAGGAGATGAAGACCAGGAAAGAGAGAACCAGAGAGAGAGAGAGAAAGAGGAGGGAGGAGAGGAGAAAGAAACATGGCCAATTCAGAACATTCACAAAGTCCTAGATTTATTTTGCAAATGCCGATTTGAATTATTCAAACCTAACAAATACAACCAAGAATCCCAAGTGCCACTCCACTTGCCACGGTGCTGTCCCGTGTTTAGAAACCGGCCTCTCACTTGGGTTGATGATGTCACCAGCTGCTCTGTGTGTGGAATTTCCATATCCCCCACCACCACCACCACCAAAATAAAGTTATTAAGTCCACCGGGAAACTTACAATGGTGGACATTTATTGTATAATTGTCATGATTATTACCACTCTAATTTATTTCCCTACTTAAAAAAGTTCTGGAGACTGTAAGTCATTTCGAGTTGATCCTTGAAAACCTGGAGGCTCGGATTATTTAGAGAGAGACTGAGAGAGCATTTAGCCAGGTGCACGGGGCTCTCAGATTTCCTGGGGCTTCTTGCAGGGACTCAGTAAAGAAAGCAGGGGACAGTGTGTGCATTGTACCCGTGTTAGACAATGTGGGATGGATGCAGCTCAGATAATTGCATCATTTTCCAAGTGATTCCCCCTGGGGCTCAAGCCCAAATGTGCCCACCAATGAATGGCTCCATATTAGTCCGTCTTCCCGAGCTCCATGCAAAAACACCTTGGTGCAAAATGAGGGCTTTAAAAAAAAAGGAGATCGCTGCCCGTTCGGTGCGAGGCTGTAATGCAGAGAAAGAGGAGAAAGTGAGGAGTTACGGGGTAATAAAGATGGCCAAATTTCATCAGCGTTTTGATATTTAACAAATTCAAAACCTCTTAATATGGAGACGTTTGCATCTGAGGTTAAATGGAGCATGTGACCCACAGGGCCTGTGGGTAGAACAAGAAACCGGACCCCTCCGCATACAATTAAAATGCCAGAAGAGTTACGTTAATTGAGCAATTGAACATTTTATGTCCAGTAAATGTGTGACTCTGTTACAAAGGCGATATTAACATGACGGAGAGTTGATTGAGTCCTTACGATGTCCCGGGCACTGGGCAAAGGCAATGCCTTTCAGTGTGGCTGAGGAGCGGGGGCACTGGATCATGTCTGATGTCTCTGCAGCTGTCACACCTGGGGAGGGCAGTGCTGCCAGCCTTGGGGAGGAGAGGACAGACAAACTTCTGGGTATCTTCCCACACCCAGATGGCTCCCCATATCTGTCTGCTCCCTGCCTCAAACTTCAAACCTTTGGTGTGCCACTTGGGGCACTCCAAACCACAGGTCC
The DNA here is from genome assembly GCF_903992535.2 of Arvicola amphibius. NCBI lineage: Eukaryota > Metazoa > Chordata > Mammalia > Rodentia > Cricetidae > Arvicola > Arvicola amphibius. The sequence continues at coordinate 118,924,033 of NC_052056.1, forward strand.
CTCCTAATAGCCATTCTGTGACGAATATGACAGCTCTTGAGCTCGGATGTTGTCACTTGTGGCAGTTTATAGATGACCTAATGAGGTCTGTGGAAGTTAAAAAATACTAAGGGCTGGCAAGATGGCTGAGCAGGAGCTTGCTGCCAAGGCTGGCAACTTGAGTTTGATCCCTGGGATCTGCATGGCAGAAGGAGGGAACTGAGGAACTGATTCAAGCAAGTTGTCCTCTGACCTCCATATGAGTACCTTGAGTAGGTGGGCACCCGTGCATTCACACACACACACACACACACACACACACACACACACACACACAATAAAATTGTTTCAGATAGACTCATGCACCCAAATAAAAACTCTTTCTTAGGGTGTGTGCTCAGTAAGGAAAGGACCTCGGATCTGGTTTCTTCCCCTCTCAGAGGATCCATGAGGCCTCCGTGTGGGGACAGTGGTAAAAATGACAGAGAGTGGCTTCTGTCTGTCCCTTTGGAAGCCAGCGAAGCCAGAACTTGAAACAGTAAACAGCGGAAGCTACATTTGGCAGGGTTTTGGGTGTTTCCAAGCTGCTTTCAAAACACAAGAAAGATTCAAGGCAGCCTGGGAGGGTGGACTGCCAATCAAGGCAGGGACTGTAAACAGCCGGCTCCCCCTGGCTAGGCTCCTAATTGACCACAAGCCACCACGTCCTAAATTTGGGCTATGACTTCCAATGGACTCTGTGGAGACAGAAAGAGGGTGTGAAATATGTGGTGTGCTGGGCGTGGACAGTGGTGAAACCTACTGCGGGTTGTCACCTGGGAAGCAGTGGCCAGCCTGGCCACCCCAAGGTCAAGACAAGTTGGATTAGATGCCGCAAGAGGGTGATGGAGACGCCAGTGAGGGACTGGCTTCTAAGGCAGGGTTTCGGGAGCCACTGAGGCAGCACCACAGCGATGGTTCAGTGGTTAGGAGCACTGGCTGAATTTTCAGAGGACCTGAGTTTGATCCCAGTACTCTGCTCCTTCAGCCAATAGCCTATAAAAGCCTATAAGGAGCTCCCAAAGCATCTCCCCCTTTTGTTTAATTAAGACAGTTCCAAACCCGATACAAAACTATGAGAGACCACACCCAAGTGGGCTGGTATCTTAAAGGCCATTGGCTGAAGAAGCGGAAGGAGTTCCCACGGCACATGTGGCAGCTCACAACCATCAGTAACACACACACACACACACACACACATATACATGCACACACATATACACGCATACATATACATACACACATACACACATGCACACATATACATGCATACATATACATACACACAAATACATGCACACACATACATATACATACACATGCACACACATATACACATACACACATACACACCACCCATTCATGCAGAACAACACCTGGCTCAACCTCCTTTGAGGAATAAATACTATTATCATTTGGGCATAAAGTGTCCCATGACCTGAACACTTGGTTCCTAGTTGTTGGCACTATCTTGGAAGATTCTGGAAATTTAGGAGGCAACGTTGAACTGGAAGAAGAAGGTCACTGAGGGGTGGATCCTCCAGGGCTTATTATCCCTGACTATTTCCTGTTGAGCCCTCTGTTTCCTGGTTGTCAGTGTGAAGTAAGCTGCATCCCCACACTGCCTTGGTGTGGTAGACAAATCCCTCGGGAACATAGATCTTTCCTCCCTTAACCGTTCTGTGCAGGTTTGTCTGCCACAGCAATGGGAAACAGGGTCCTCTGTGGAGGCCTCTGTCCCTATCTCATAGGTTCAGAACTCTTTAGATCCCTGAGCCAAGTTCAAGACTCCACAAGGTTGTATTTTGTTTTGTTTTATAAAAATAGTTTGTCAGCCAGGTGGTGGTCACGCACGCCTTTAATTCCCCAGCACTCAGGAGGCAGAGGCAGGCGGATCTCTGTGAGTTCGAGGCCAGCCTGGTCTACAGAGTGAGTTCCAGGACAGCCAGAGATACACATAGAGAAACCCTGTCTCAGAAAACAAACAAACAAAAAAATCGCTTGTCATGTACAATGTGATTTAAAATATGCATACTTTAAAAATTAATAGTAAAAAAAATACAAAATCCACACACACTGTGGAAAGGCTTAGCTGAGCTAACTCACACATGTCCCCTTTCATACTGGAAGCGTTTGGTTGTGACAGCAATTAGAACATTGCTCTCATAGCATTTGATGATGATTGATCTCAGGCATTGGCTCATGGATCAGACATCTTTAACCCAGCCGTGCCTGAAGCTCCATTTGTTCTCCTCTTCTCCCTCTCCCCCTCCCCTTCCTCCCCACCTCTCTCCTTCCCCAGACCTGGCCTGATTAAAAGGAAAACACATATGGAGGGATTATCTGTCTCTCTTGCTCTTTCTTAGAAACAAGGAACTCTTTTCGAGAACGTTCTCCTGGTTTTAGGGTCTTTTATGCACTGGCATCTGGGGAACACTAGGGCTGCAGTAATCAGGTAGACTCAGCATCTGAGATGGCATCTTGCCTCTTGTTTCAGCTGGGGGTGGCCGGAAGCTGGGCGTGCCCACTGTCCTGCCACCTCTGCCTCCTCGCCACACAGCTGCCAGGCTTCTTCTTGGCACTGTTGACACTGGTGGGATTTCTTCTTTGATGCCGTCTTCTCTTGCAACAAGCAAGGCAAAGGATGAGGTGCTTTGGAGTTCTGAGGAAGCCCTGGAAGTCACACAACATTGCTGGTCTTGTGTTCTCTGGGCCCAGGGTGAGCTCAGGGCTGCCTGGTAGAGAGGGGCATGTTTGGAAGTCAGCTGGCAGGAGCCATCTGTTTGGAAAACATCTCCTTGCACCCAGCTGTCTAAAATCCATCACTAGGTCTCAGGATCCATCTCTGATGAAGGAGGTAGTGAGCTTAACTGACCATTTCAGCGGGGTAAACCACCATGAAGGTGGACATCCTGGCCCTCTGACACGCCCCCACAGAGCAGACCCACACAGCTGTGGGTCTTCCACACACAGCTGTGAATTCCCCATCGTGGATTCTCACAGCCTTTCAACCTCCAAAGCCCCAAACCACATTCTTTCCCCCAAACCATCTAGAGACCCAAGAGCTGAGACGTTTATATCGTTATTAATCCTTGATTGTGATATACCACGTCGGAAACAAGGACTCCTTGGATTTTCTTTGTAAGTTCAATTTATCCTTTATGCAGCACGGGCCACCGCCACATCAAGGACTGACCTGGTTTTGTATTCAGCTCCTGGATATGCATGAAGCTCACCCGTGTGCAGAGGGTCTCCTGAAGGACTTCAGTGGAAAGAAAAGATCCTGGGATCCCATGACACGACCATACCCTCTAAGACTTCTGCTAGCCAGACCGTCCTGGGATGCTATCCAGAAAGGATGCAAGCTACTATGTAAATAGGAGTCGCTTTTATAAAAGAAGGGCTAGGCACCCAACCAGCAGCTCACAATCACATGGAATTCCGGTTCCAAGCGTTCTGACACACTCTTCTGTCCTCCATGGGAACTGCACACACATGGTGCACAGACACGCATGCAAGCACCCACACTGAGAACCAAGCCCAGTTCCTCTGGAAGAACAGCCAGTGCTCTTAGCTGCTGAACTGTCTCCCCGGCCCCAAGGAAAATGGGTTTTTAAAGAGGACCCAAGAGGCTGACGCATTGAATACTATGGGCTGGGTCCCCTGAATCAGATCCTGAGACCATGCTCCAGGATGAACATTTTAGCTGGATGGCCATGCCAGGAATTACAGGAGGGGCCGAGGAAGGAAAAGAAGGAGGCAGGGAGAGAACAGAGAGAGCAGAGCATTGGCATTTGTGGGCTTCTACAGCTAAGTCACACGGGGAATAGAGGACCACAGACCTGGAAGAAGGCACAGTGACCTGCTCTGTTGATAGAAAAGCTGTGGGGGGCTGGAGAGATGGCTCAGTGGTTAAGAGCGCTGCCTGCTCTTCCAAAGGTCCTGAGTTCAATTCCCAGCAACCACATGGTGGCTCACAACCATCTGTAATGGGGTCTGGTGCCCTCTTCTGGCCTGCAGGCACACACACAGACAGAATATTGTATACATAATAAATAAATAAATATTTTTTAAAAAAGAAAAGCTGTGGGATTTATATACCCCGTCCCACTGGCCATGAACCCAGGCCCGGCCTCTGAGTGTGTGTGTGTGTGGGGGGAGACACAGTCACCTCTCAGTATGACCAGATAAGAACTTCACCGGTGCCCAGGTAAAGTTCCCAGGTGAGGAAACTAGAAGTTTGGCCAGCCTGCTGACAAAGTAGACACGAACAGATATGGACACACAAGACTTCACTTCTAGAACAGGACCACCGTGTGGATATACCATGATCAACGAGCCCACTGAGAAGCCAGTGCAGAGTCCAGCCATGATTTTTGTTGTCCACTGCTCAAAGGGATTGCTCTGGTTCCATCTTCAGGAAAAAAAAAAAAACCTACAAGTTTTCAGCAAGACCACGGGCACGGGGTGCCTTGTCATCTCGTTACGAAGGAGGAGTCGAGGTGACTCTGGAGGGGCTCTATGTCTGGATGTGTCTGTACTGGGAAGATGAGTCCTGTGATTTTGACAGTGCCAGGAACTTGGGGTCCTGGAGACAGCAGCGGTGGTAAACCTCAGAGGAACATCTTCCTGCATCATGGACCAGGAGCCCCTCCCCGCTGTTTGGGCCTTCCTGCATCTGGTAATCCCCTTCCTGATTTTCAGATGCCCATAAACCACTGTTTTATTAGTGTCATCCCTGCTCCCCACTCCTCCCCCTCCACCATCTGTCTCAAATGACCATTTCGGAGATAGGGAGCACTCACAAAGAAATTGGTGCCATTGAGGCTGAGGAAGGGAAAGCCATGGACTTTCTTCTATTTAAACACCTATAAAAGAATCCTTTTATGTTCATTTCTGAAATAGCAGAAAGTGCAGACAGCAAAAGAGGAAATGTAGCCAGCACTCTGGACGCCACCATAGGCAGCTGAGCCTAGGCAGCCGTCTCTTCCAACATTCTTTTCTCAGGAAGAGCCTGGCTCCCCCTCTGTGCATTGATAATCTCAGAGTTTTGGGAGTCAGGTTCCTAAAGCCATGAAAGTATACAGGGAGAGTGAGCGCGCTGCCTCCCACCATTGGTCCCAACAGCTAGCTCAGCTCCACAACCCAGGGCAGCCACTACCATCCCATCCTTGGTACACTGAGTCCTTTTGCGAGTCTGGACATGCAAGTCCGGACATATGCAAAACTCACAGTTATGGGTCTTGGTATTTCCTTCGCAATGCTTGTCAGGGTCACGTGTCCTTTTCTTCCTGTTAATGGCCGTGTACTATTCGACTGTAGCTGTTAAGTCGTGATTTCTTGAACCAGATTCCCACGGGTAGGCTCTTAAAAGATTTCTATCCAGTCCTGCCCTATTCCAAATGCTGCAACAATAATTACCCTGTAGACACTGTTATGCAAGTCTGTGTTGTTATGCATTTGGAAATGGGACTACTCAGCCACAGGATAAATGTTCTTGCTATTTCCTACCTTGGCTTATTTTTTTCATTATTTTATTACATGTGTTTATTGCTTGGGTGCATGTGCGCATAGCACAGTATGCGTGTGGAGATCAGGGGATAACTTTTCAAGAATCCGCTCTCTTTCCACCAGCTGGGTCCCCAAGGATTGAACCCAGGGCAGCAGCTTTGGCAGCACCCTTACCCACCGAGCCATCCCCTTTAGGGATATATTATTTACGTTTTAATAAACAAAGCTTTTCTGAAGATCAGAGACTAAGCCACTAGAGGCCAGGCAGTGGTTCCACACACCTTTAATCCCAATATTTCAGAGACTTAGGCAGATGGATCTCTGTGAGTTCAAGGCTACGCTGGGCTACACAAGCTCAATACAGAAACAGATCCAGTTGGTGGTGACTCACACCTTTATTCCTAGCACTAGAGAAGAGTATAAGGTGGGATGAGACAGGAACTCACTCTCTTTCAGTCTGAGGATTTCTTAGAGGTAAGAGCGCTCTAGTGGCTTGGCTGCTTTGCTTTTCTGATCTTTGGGTTGAACCCTAATATCTGTCTCTGGTTTTTTATTATTCATGCTACAGTCACCCTGGCTCTACCTGGGTATTTTGAAGAAATATTAACCGTGCCAGTTAATCTTGACATTCAACTTGAGGAGATTCAGAATCACCATAGAAACAAGGATGTGAGTATGTCTGAGATGCCAGGATCGGGCTAATTGATGTAGAGCAATCCACCTTAAACATGGGTGTCATCCTGCCACAGACTCCAAACTAGAATGGACTGAATAGCAGGAGGAAGCGAACTGAGCACCAGAAATCACCCATCTCTGACTACAGATGCCATGTGACCCTCGTGCCCCATGCCATGTTCCCCATGTCCCCATGATGGACTACATCCTCCAACTGTGAGCCGTAATAAGCCTTTCTTTCCTTAAACGGCTGTGGTCAGGTGTCCTGCCTAGCAACAAGACGAGTAATCGGCTCAGTAAAACCGTGTTTAGCCTTTTATCATCGTACTTAATGGTTATGGGGGGTACCGCCAAGGCATTTTCAACCACAGGATAGGTTGTGAAATATTACAACGTCAGTTAAAAACAGCACCTGCTTAAGCCCAGAAGAACAGAGAAAGACGGGAAGAAACCCAGGCCTGAAGAGTTCTCGTTTTCTTTTTTAAAAGTTTCTCCCTGTTGAGCTGTTCTCTGCCCTCACAGAGCCGGGGTCTGAACTCATCATCCGCAAATAAATGGTTTAAAAATGACATTCCTCCGCTTTAAACTAAACACCACTCCTCCAGAAATTTAGATAAATAAAATGTCATCTATTTATCAAGTGGACTCTTGGAGCCTCAAACCCTCCCAGATATAGCTGAAGGAATTGTTATCTAACAGCTGGGTCAAAAGTGCAAGAGTCCAGACGTATTAGGGCCGTAAGCCTGGCCATTGATTAGCCTGGGGAGGGAAGGCAGGGTGGAGGATGGCAGCTCACTCCCCGGGCTCCGCTCTCCTCCAAACCCCTTTGCCTCAGCTCCTGTGTCTAACAGTGTTTGTGTTGCACTCAGACAAAAGCCATTGGCGAGGACTGAAGTGTGTGCTTGTTTGTTCTGAAATCATGGGTCCCAGTCAAGAACCCATACTACAGTGACAAGAGGGTTTGGTTTCTCTCGGCATCCACTGTCCCCTGCCTCAATCATCTGTGGAGATTTTCTCACCCCAGCGACACGTAGCTGCAGGTGATCCTCCAAAATCTTCTTAAAGGCTAGGCTCACAACCAAAAATAAAATCTTCATTTTTTAAAAAAAGGTTTGTTTTTGCGCATGAGTGTTTTGCCTACAGGCTTGTATGTGCACCCTATGCTGCAGAGCCCACAGAGGCCAGGAGAGGGAGCCAGATCTCCTGGAACTGGAGCCATAGACGGTTGTGAGCCACAGTGTGGGTGCTGAGAAGCAAACTTGGGTCCTCTGCAAGAGCAACCAGTGCTTCTAACTTCTGAGCCATCTCTCCAATCCTCTTTGAGAGGATTGTTTTTACAGTGAAGATTTGGAGACTGGAGAGGCGGCTCATAGAGAAGAGGACCGGTGGTTCTTCCAGAGGATCCACGTTTGACTCCCAACACCCACAGGGTGGCTCACAGGCCTTTGTAACTCTAATTCCAGGCGGTCCAACACCCTCTTCTGGCCTCCTTAGGCACCAGGTATGAATGTGGTGCACAGGCACACATGCAGGCAGAACACCCATACTTAGAAAAACAATAAAATAAAATAACAGGGCAGATGACGCCTGCTTCACCTGAAGCCTACACACACACACACACACACACACACACACACACGCACATGCACACGTACACACACACACGCACACGCGCGCACACACACACACACACACACACACACACACATAATCCCAGCATTTGGGAGGCAGAGGCAGGAGGATCAAGAGTTCAAGATTATCCTCCAATGCATACTGAGCCCGGACTATATGAGACCCTGTTTCAAAAAAGTATGAATATAAAGGGCACTCGGTATTGACAAGAATAAAATAAAAATATTGATCAATTCTGAAAAAATAAATGGAAGATGCCCTGTGCATTGCATTATCCATTATTTATCTTAATAATTCTCCATTTAAAAATAAATGAATATATCTCATCAATTTGCAAATTTTGATCAATAATAAGGGATAAAATGATATATATATATATATAATTTATATGTTATATATCAAATAGTTACTTTTTAAAAGATTTATTTATGGATATTTTATATAAATGAGTGTTGTGTCTTCATGCACACCCAAAGAGGACACCAGATTCCATTACAGATGGTTGTGAACCACCATGTGGTTACTGGAGATTGAACTCAGGACTTCCGGAAGAGCAGCCAGTTCTCTTAACTGTTGAGCTACCTCTACAGACCCCCAAAGAATTATGTTTTAAAAAATGCCTTTATGACCTAATATCAGTAAAATAAAGGTGGCGTATGACTTACAAAAGTCTGTGAAGAAGTCTTTGAAACCACAGAAAATGAAAGTTACAGGGTGTTGTGTTCCAAATATGCAGGTCCCCTAAAGCCACACATGGAAGAGGGAGCTCTGGACTTCCAAGTGACCGGCTTTCATGAAGTGACTGGATGCTGAAAGCTTTGATCTAATTGGTGGCTTAACGCCTTCATGGATTCCTAATCTGATGATGTAACACCATCAGATGGAGCCGCTGGAAGACGGGAGGTGGAGTTTAGCTGGCAGGTATGTCACTGGGGGAGCATCCTTAGGGTTTCATCTCATCTTGAGCCCTTCCTATCTCCTATTCCTCTCCTTTTTTGTCTACCAGTAAATAGAGAGCCATTTCACCACCTGTGGTGTTCTGCCTAAACAGGTGGAGCCAAGCAACTCTGGACAGAGTAGTCTGAAACCGTGAGCCCAGATCCTCCCTCCCTTCGGTGATTCTGCCAGGCATTTTGTCACAGCCATGAGAAATGCAAGGAGCTCACGTGGATTAAATAGAAAGTTTAAGGATTCGTGCTCAGCACACAGCATCCAGTCCCCAGGATGCTCTCAGCAAACAATATCTGCCTTGTTGCATCCGTCCTGCTCCTGTGGAGGAACTAAGCTCACGACAGCAGGGCACTGCTTGAATGGTTAAATGAGATAGCATATGCATAAATTGTTTGATGATCTGATATATAATAGACTGAAATAAATAAAAGCATGGGTTAATGGTGCCTCTGAGACTGCTGGCAAGAGTAGGCAGCTGTACCGTTCTCCACAAGCCTCTGCCTTCAGGCCTTCTGCTCCTCCACTTCAGAACTCAGCCTTCCTGTGGAAAGGCTTCCAGGTTTCTGTGATTACTTAGCTCAGGGGCTTGGGCCTGTCTCCACTGAAACACCCAACTTGGCCATTTTCCCGTCTTAGCTGGATTTGTTCTTCTGTAATATCAACCAAATGTCCCCCAGGCTCAAAGACCCTTTCCACAGGGTGCCGAGCCGCTCTGTGTTAACTCCTGGCCTCTCAGATGGCTTCTGGCGGCCAGAGCTCACTATCACAAGTGGAAGCTGAGCAGGCAGTACCCTGCTTTCCCCCAAGGCTCCTGTCAGGCTAGTGGAATAAAATCAGAACTTTGGGGGAGCTCTGATGCTACCCCAAGGGGCAAACAAGATAGGTCTTGTCTTTATCATAAGCTACACTTAGTTATTTTTTTTTTAAAAAGAATCAAACAACAACAAAATCTAGAAAACTCTGCTGTTGCTATGGTTTGGATGTAGTATATTCCCAGAGGCTCCTGAGGGATGCTTGTTCCTCAGCTGGGCCCCTGATTTAGTCTCTCAGAGGAGGGACCTGGGCTTTGATGGTTTTATCTGCCTCTTCTCTCTGTCTCTCTGTCTGTCTCCTCTTCTCCCCCCCCCCCCCCCCGCTCCATCTCAACTCTTGCCCAACACCTCCCAAATTCTCTGCCATTCTATTTCTCAACATTGGCATCTTGCATATCTTAGCATTTGGATATATCCACTATCTCCTCAATGTGTATCACACGCATGCACACACACACAAACACACACACACATTTTGAAAAAGGAAGCTCAAAACTACTCAGTTTCTTTCATTGACTTTTTTCATGCAAAGGCTGGACTTTTAATGGCTGCATAGTATCCCACCTCTGCACAGAATATAATTACACTACCTCTTATTTCCAGGCCTCTAAGATCCTAGTTTCTCTGCTACTAGATGCTGCTGCGGTGTGAACATTCTTGTAGATAAACTATTTGCTTGTGGTTCTGATTATTTCTTTAGAAAAATTTTTCTAGACATGAAACAGGCATGCATAGACCTCTAAAATAAACTGCAAACTGCCCGGGGTGGGATGGCTTCAATTTGCACTCTGGCCCCTCCTGTTGTCAACGGAACTTGCTGTCTCTGTTAAGGGTCCTTTCCCAAAATCCTTTGAATCGGGAGGCCCCAGAGACTTGGCATGCATTTCTCATTATAATTTTCCCTCCCCAAAATAACAGAGATCTAAAGAAAGAGGGGAAAAGAGGGAATTGGGGAAGGGGGAGGGAAGCTATAGAAGGCAGAGGATAAGTGAAAAAGAGAGAGAGAGAGAGAGAGAGAGAGAGAGAGAGAGAGAGAGAGAGAGAGAGAGGGGAGGGGGGGGGGGAATGGGAGCGAGAAGAAGGAAGGGGACCAGGAGAAAGCAGAAAGAAACACAGGTGATAGGAATGATGGGAAAATGGACAAATAGAAGAGAAACAAAACTGGGGAAGGGGTTGTCCCTCTTGCTAGACTGTATCCAGAGGGAGATGGGGGCCAAGGGCTTCTCTGAAGGCTCGTAGAGTTCTGAAGGTCATGGTGGATCTTTCCTTCTTGAGTCCATTGCCCTTGTCATTCTGTCCTGTCCACTCTGATTTCTCCACAGTGATCCTGCAGGTCCTTGGGACAGCCACTCCAGGCTTTCCTGTGTGCCACCTGAGGGACAGCCTGGAAGCTTCTACACGGAGCATCACAGATTTAATAAAAAATCATTCTACTTAGCATTTTGGGAAAAAAATCAAAGGGAATTTTTTTCAAAATCACGAAGTCAGAAGGTGTTGGGGGCCAGGAGGGGAAGGAACGGACATACTCCCTGACATCCCACTGCCTCCTGGCAAAGGATAGCAAGGACCAAAATAGGCAAGGCTCCCTGTGTCCTGTCCTGCTGTCCAGGGGCCAAAGGCTTCCCGCTTCCCTGCCCTGTGCAAAACTCACAGTGAATTTGACTCTGCCCCTCACTGAAGGAGACCATTTAAGGCTGTAAAAGTGCGCGCCCTGAAATACAAGCTGGTGTCACCCGTGCCAAGAGAAGATGAGCTGCTCTGTCCCTGGAACATCCGCTATCTCCCTGTAGGAATGCGACAGACGTCTGGGTTTTCTGATATCTCTGCCCTTCTCTCTCTCTCTCTCTCTCTCTCTCTCTCTCTCTCTCTCTCTCTCTCTCTCTCTCCCTCTCCTCTCTCCCTCCCTCCCAAAGCCCCTACTATGACCCCCGAGTTTGCTCAACCCTGTACTGTTCCAAATACCTTGTTTCTCTGAACAGTAGCTAAAAGTTGATCCCACCAAATGACAGAAATAAAGATGCAAAGTACAGACCTCTTTCTAGGTTCATTTGTAAGTGAAAAGGGCACAAAGCACACAGTTGGGTGTGGGAGTTGGGAGACAGGGGACTGCCTGCTTCATTATTCCTTGTGTTTCAGAGCTTCCACTTGTAGCCCAAGCTGGCCTTGAACTAACGGTCCTCTGGGGTTATAGGCCTATGCCCCCATGCCTGGCTTTCTGGTTCTTTCATTCTATCATGTGCATTAAAAATCCTCTTTAATCCAGTTGTAGTATTGTTTTAAAAGCCTGGTGGCTCTGGATCAAAACTCACTTTACCATAACCAGATCTAAAGGTATACATATGATTTGGCCGTTCTTGATCTTAAGATGAGTTTATCTACTGTCTGCACTCTTTCCCAAAGTTGCAAATAAGGGGTGAATTTGTCCTCCAGCTCAGAACCTGACAACTGGGGTAAAAAATATATATATATATATCACCACCACTACCAGCACAGCAGCTTCACCACCATCACCACCATCATCACCATCATCACCATCATCATCACCACCATCACCATCAACACCATCATCATTATCATCGTCACCAGCTTCACCACCATAATCATTATCAACATCATCATCACCATCACCATCATCACCATCACCACCAGCACCATCATCAGCACTGCCACCACCATCATCACCATTACCATTAGCAGCATCTTCACCATCACCATAGTTACCACCACCATCACCAGCATCACCAACACCAGCATCATGATCATTAGTGCCACTGTCCGTGGCTATTATCATCTAAAGACCCTGGCTGATTGCTTGTTTGTTTCCTGCCAGCCAGGAAGCCCTGAATGGCACCAACCCTCCATGCTTTGAAGTCGGTCTGCCTGGCGACCTGGGGAGGGGGCAGCCATGTGTTTGGGCCCTGAAGCATATAGATCTTTCCCCGAGGATCATTAGGCTCACGTCTGTCACATTTATTTAAGGAAACCGGTAAGGAGAGGGTGGGTGAGGTTAATTGCTCTGAGGATCCTAGGCCTTGCTCTCCAGATGGGGGGAGGACCCACACAGCCTTCGTGACCCCGGAGCCTGGCTCAAGCCCTGACTCCTGACAGGACAGGGAAATAGACTCATACACAGAGGCAAAGGAGGAGCAGGGTGGCTCCTGGGGCCTCGAGCCTTCACCTCTGAGTCTCCAGTCTGGCAGGGAAGCAGAACTTAGTTCCAGTTACTGCAAAACATCTTAGCGAGAGTCTCCCTCCAGGGCCAGGCAAAAAATGCCTTCTGGGGTGCAGTTCTTGCATGGCACAAAGCATGCCACAAACATGGAAGAAATGGTGCCATTTGAGGGTCTCATGTGGTGACAGACACTTTTGAAGACAAGCCAGTGGAGGCTCCCCTTCCTCGATGTTTATGGTTAGACTTCCACCAGCCTTTATCACAGGCTCACCCCAAAACCTGGGTAAGACAAATGTCCCTACAACTGTGCTCCAAAAACAGGATTCAAATCTGTAGCTATTCGTCTGCAAAATAAGCCTCAACCTCCAAGGACTTTTTAAAAATATCATTAAAACACATAAGTTCTCAATGCAATGGTAAATTTCCCCTAACAGACAGAATTAGGTTTTTTTTCTTCCCTTTAAACTACATCTAAGAGCGAAAAATCTCTTGCAGAAAATAATGAGAAACACAACGGTACCCGGTTAATTAAGTAGAAAAATTAATTCCTGGTCGATAAGGGAGGAGGCGGTGTACCTACTCAATATTGGTGGGTCTTTCTTTTTTTTTCTTTTTCTTTCTTTTTTTTTTTCCCTGGCTACCAAAAATATTCCTTTGTAGGGACCAGCCTGAGAGCTGCGGATTAACAACCTTGCCCTCACTCATCGCCCCCACGCCACCGAAGCTCCGCGGCCTAAGAAGGTGTGACTTCAGACTCGGGGTAAGGATGGGGTGGGGGCGGAATGCGACGGTGTGTGAGGTGATTGTAACCAGAACGGCCTGGCCAGGCATCTCGTCGCTGTCCTGAGCGCTGCTGGCGGTCAGCCGGCCCTGAGAGCCCGACCCGGCCTCAACTGCCCCAGGGCAGTCACTGCCCTCCCTCTCGCTGCTTATCAGCTGACGCCAGCCTGATGGAGGGGTTCGAGCCCCGGTGCCCCGGTGCGTGCTCCCACAACAAGGCTTAGGCTCTGAGCAAGCGAAGGCGAGTGTTCATCCTGCCATTACCAGGTAAGTCCTCAGGTGGGTGAGGAGCCTGGGTCAATTTGTCCCTTTATTACTCACTCTGGCAATCAAAAGTCTGGTATTTCGGAGACTCCCGAGAGTAGGGAGTGGGTGTGAGAGCAACACTAGGCATGATGCTTTCTCTGGTCCAGAGAAGGGGGTGCTAGTCTGTGCACTCTATCTAGTGAGAGGCACACACCTCAGCCTTCTGCGCTGAAGTAATGTGTGCTCCCGTCCCACCATGAAACTAGTGCGTTTATGGGGTGTCTCCTGTGGAAAGGGGTGCTATTGTGAGGACTTGCCTGCGGCGCAGCAGTACATAAGAGTTTTACATTTTTACTCCAGTGGGTTTGAGTTCACAGTTTCCCCTCCTTATTACTGTGCATTCCTGGGTGGATTGCCTAATGTCTCTGGCCGTAGCTTCCTCTGAGAAAAGAGGGATTTTCAGAGAAAATAGATCGTTGTAAGTTTAATGTGCTGAGGAATTTGTGTGATCCTTATAAAATAGAACCTTATTTCAGACGATAAACTATTTTTTAAGAGAACTTTGATACTGTCTAAGGAGGAACTGAACAGGTTGCCTCCCTGGGAAGCGTCCCAGGTAGATTCCGACCGGTGGGTGCACAGTTGGCTGCTGCTCTGAGCAGGTGCCCTGACGCTTGGGGCGGGGGGGGGGGGGTGGTAGGGAGGAATCTTCGGGAGTGTGATCCTCAGTGTTTGCTGAAGTCACCAAAAAGCTCCAGTGAGTCCTTTAATCTATGCACCCCTTCCCAACCCTCTGACAGACACCCCCCCCACCCCGCGCCAGAGAGTGGCCCGCGCAGCTGCACTCTCTGCCTTAGCCTTGGTTCTGCTTTTTGCTGGACGCGTTGGGTCCCCCGCACAGAGTTCACTAGGAGCAGAGGGACCCGGGAGCAGATGCGCAGACAGACAGACGCCGCGGAGCCGGACAGTCTGCGCCCGCAATCAAAGGAAACTTGCCTCTCTCGCCCTCTCGCCCTGCTCTGCTCGCGGGGAAGCCCCAGGGCAGCTCTGACCAGTAGGACTAGGCTAGCCTTCTGGCTCATTGGAACCCTCTTCTGAGACAAGCAGTGCTTAGCGTTTAATTAAACAGGAGTCCTTTGCCTGCCCAAGACCCCTGGGTTGCTGCAAAATCACCTCAGTGCTTAGAATTTAAAAGAAAACAAAACAAACAAAACCCCCAACATCCACCCGATGCAAGGGGCATCATTACAGACTGTTCCCTGGTCTCTGCCAAGGTAGTCAGCCTTGACAAAGAGATCACCCGTGTGTGCCTCAAAACAAACAAACAAACAAAAACAACAAAAAAGTCTTTCCCAAAAGTTTGCAGAAAACCTGATAGGGTGTCTCCTCCTGTAATCCAAGGTTAATGCAGAAGGATCTTATGTTTGAGGCTGGTCTGGAGTTCAAGATGAGACACAGCGCAAAACAAAAGTCCAAAGGGAAACTGAGGCTCTGCCAAGTGTCGGGTCAGGGCCCTTTGCTCCTTGGGCTGATATTCCTGGTGGCCCAAACTGGTTTCTAGAGCCCTTGGAGTGCGGGACTGAAGTGCCAGACTCAGCCAGAAGCACAGAAGCTTGAGTGAGTGTCCAGGCCACTGGACCTGCTTGGGCCAGCAAAAGGGACAGTTTAACATTTTGTTTCATTAGTGGGTTTCATAGAAACTGTGCACTTTGTTGACAAGAACAACCCAACCAAAAAAATTGAACTAGTGAAGGTTCTTGCAACAGACCACACACATGGTGTGCCTACAGCCTCCACTTGGCGCAAAGATCATAGTGGGTTTGGGGGATCAAGCACTAGCTTCATGTCTTTGAAGAGGCCCATCCATTGGCGCGTAAACACACACACACACACACACACACACACACACGCATCAGGAGTCCCACAAGGGCACCGTTAGCAAATCTTGACTTAGTCCTCCAACCTTTGCCTTGACTCTTGGCCCAACCAAGTGTAGCCAGGAGAAAAGTTCAAGCCCTAGCAGAAGGAATCTTTTACAGCACCCCCTCCAACCCAGCCCTCTGAGCCACTATGTTTCTTCCTTTCTGTGGCTCGCTCCCACCCCCACCTTTCCAAGGTCAGCTATAAAAATAAACTATTTTTCCTTGATAATAAATCTCTGTGAGGTGCCCTCTTTTAAAGACCCCTCCCGGGGTGGGGGGGACACCGCGCACAGTGCAAGCGAGCAGGGAGATTAATCTGGGAGCAGGATTTATGTGGCTAAGGCACCCTCAAACAATTGCAGTCCAGAAGTGAAATGAGTTTAGGGAGGGGTGGGGGAGGGGGAGGGACTGGGAGAACCGCAAACACTTTTGTGTCGCTAAACAATGTGGAAACTCTTAAAGACCCTTCTCCACAAACTCTTGCAGCCCAGCGCTTCCCTGTCAGCCTTCGGGAAAGGAAGAGAGATGTATTAACTGAAGACAGGATCTAAAATTACATAGGGGTTTTAAACAGGCAGGCAGTGAGGGGTGGGGGTGTAGATAAACTGTCCCTGATTCCTCCTGGTGTGTTATTTCTAAGATATTTTACCCTCACCCCAAGTTCTTTCCCTGTACACCCCTTCTTTTCTCTCTCTATTTGTTACGATGGCCAAAGACTGGCAGGGACCAGACACTAGTCCTCTAAGATCCAAGTTTGTAGCCTAAGCAAGAGCAACTGTCTTTTGGTATTGTCACCAAGGTACAGTGGCTTGTCTGACATCACTTCTGGCTTTTCTGTTCCTTTTTTTTTTCTAAATCTCTCACCTGGGTTCTCAGTGGCACTAGGAATTCCAGCCCTCGCACTGTGGTCTTGAGCAAGATTACAGGCAAGTCCATTCTCCCCAGCCCCTAGAGGAAGTTGGGTGGGCATGGATGTCCCAGTGGGTGCCTAGCCCCAGCCTAGGTGTAAATGTCCCTATTGGTCTAGCTGGACTGTTTGGCTTCAGACGGCTCACAAGGGGAGAGCTGGGAGGACTAAGGTGGCCTCTCCCAGGTGATGGGAGGACATTGGCAGGAAGGGAGTTTGATGAAATTGGGGCCTTGCATGTAGCATGCATCCTGCCTCATAGCAGCTCCAACGAGGCAGTCACATTCCCCCAATCCCAGCATGCACTAAGAGTGCAGTTCCCGAGCCACATCTGTAAAACTCAGGTCCAAAGACAGGTCAGGAGCCTAAACATTTTTGATTTCTTCTTAAGTTTGGGACTGAGTTGGGGTATCCTGGTAGTTAACAAAAGACTGGCTTGGTAGACAAGGGAATTATGTATGATATGGTTAAGATTGAAGCCTCATTTCAAGTCTTATTCTTTGGTTGTATAGCTTCAAGTCCTGCCAGGGCCCTGCACTCAGCAGTGACTGGGACAGTTCTCTGCTCCTGGGAGTCCCTGAGATTGGTAGGAGAGGCCTTCTTCTGTGCCAGATTCTTGATTCCTGCCTTCGAAGTTCCTTAACACGTCTGTAGTCGCAGCTGCAGGCTGGCTCTTGTCCCCAGGAGTCACACAAACTGCTTTGGGAAGAAAAGAAAAAAAAACCGAGTCCAAGCCTTGGGGAGGGGGTGGGGAGCTCTGTGGCCAGTCTCTCAGCTTCGCCAAGGCTGCTGTCGCCATCGCGGGGAGGGAGCTCAGTAAAACATTTCTGAACGTGTCTGGGCCTGACTCCGGAGTGTGAGGCAATCCCTGCGGCCCACGCTGCGGGCAGACCCCTTGACGAAGTGGGCCGCCTTCATCAGCGCCACTTACGTCACCTTGCAGGGTGCGCACCGCCCCATTTGCGCTCCCCCAAATCCTCCCCTCCACTGTGGGGACCCTGCTGAGTCCCCAGAGATTTGTTTCTGGGGACTTGGTTGAGACAAGGGACCACCTCGGTGCACCCTGCCCAGTGCCCAGTGGAAATTCCACCCTCAATCCTTCGCATTTTGAATTAAAACAAAAGGGGAAAAAAATCAGTAGACATCAACTCCTTTAGGGAGGCGCGAACTGGCCTCAGGAATAGAACACTCCTCCCTCAGGTGTTGAACTTCCTTGAATTCCTTGTCCCAATCAGTCAGTTATCTAGAGGTAATTAGAGAACATTCTAAATATTCTGCATCTGCCCCAAGTCAAAATCTGCTCTTATAGATACCCGGGTCTAGATTCTGTTCTGGGTTTTTATTTTTTATTTTATTTTATTATTTTATTTTCCTTTAAGATTCCAAAAGTCCCACTGTCTCTCTTAAAATTTCCAGTTACTTTTGGTTCTTCGCCGCCTCTACGTTTCCATCCTGACCCTAGGGCTGCGAAGAGAGGGAGGGCATTGATGGCTAGCCTAGGGGTGACCAGCGTGAAAGTGGTTACTCTGTAGAACTCGGGATGCCTTGTTGGCCTGGGGTAGAGATTCCTAGATCCCCTGCTGAGCTGGAACCTCTCAGGAGCTCATCCGTACACTAAGCAGTTCCTCCAACTCCTCCAGGTGTCCATGAATGAGGGAGGGAAGAACCTTCCTGGGCTCTGCCTTTGCCATCCATTAATGACGAGTGTAAAGCGTATTTTTTTTTTAATTTGGAAAGGCAACAGCAACAACAGCAAAAAAAAAAAAAAAAAGATTAAAAGAAAAAAAATAAAAAGAAAGTCCTTCCCCTCAAACTTAGGTACCTCAAACCAAACTTTAGAAACCTAATAGGAACTGAACAGGCACAGTTGGGATGGTTTTGTTCCCTCTTCCAGTTTATGGTAAGACTGCATGCTCTTACCTCCAGGGATACAATCTGTAACTGTTTTATGGGGGGGGGGGTAATATATCAGTGGTTTTCTCTTGGACCTTTGGATCTGTGGCAGGCTTGCGATGCAGACACAAAGTAGATTTGTTTGGGGAGTTTGCCCCACAATTTGGATACGTGGAAAGAAAAACTTCAAGCATCCTGGATAGAAGAGAATAAGAATAACCTCACAGGGCTGGACCCTGGTTCTTCCCGGGCTCAGTATTTGCCCGGGAACAGTGATTTGCTGAGGGCAACAGTGATCCCCTCTCCTCCCCCATCACCCTTCTGCAGCAGGAGAGGAGAGGGGAGCTGAAGAAATGTCCTGATGGTCGCCCTGAGTGTACCACCCTCTGCTCCCTCTAAGAGTACACAAAGATGGAGAGATGAAGGTCCTAGCCTGGGCCCTGTTATCCACAAGTCAGTGACAACTGGGAAACTGGACCACAGTCCCAGTTGCAAAAGCTAGAATTGTGTTTATGAGTCCCCCTCCCCTTGGGAAAAGAGCTGTAGGGCTTCATTGCACCCAAAGGATGCTCCTATATTCCCAAAGCTGAGTCCCTTACCTCCAGCCATGAACCCCACCCTCACCACCTTGAATTTACTAACTAGTTAGATGGTGGCTCTGGATTATGAATGTCGGATCTGAATCCTCCTCCTGCTGAGTGACTTAGGACAACCAGTTTAACCTTTCTGAACTTGGTTCCTATCCAGTGAAGAGGCAGGTTTTTTTTAGAAGGGGTGGGGTCGGGGGCAGGAGCAAAGAAGGTTAGAAACTAGTTGTGTCGTTTTCCTTAGAGCTGTCCAGGCGAGATCTCAGGCAAAGAGTTGTAGAATGCAGGCTGACTCTCTCCCCTCGGTCAAATGGTGAGAATGTAATAAAATAAATATAGATTGCAAGGCTATTCCAGAAACGGCGGTGTGTGGTATAGGATATCTTCCTCTCTGGGCTGCGTGGGTGGATGATTGCCTTTTATTCCTAGGCTAGTCTCCAGGCTCTGAGTTCCAATTTAAGCTCTACCTCCACCCCGCCTTCCACCCTCCTAGGTGGCTGACTTTAGGCAAGTGCCTATGCTTTCTGTGCACAGTGGAAGAAACACATACTGTCGCTTGGTTTTGGGTTTTTTGTTTGTTTGTTTGTTTGTTTGTTTATGAGGGTTGAGGTAGAATAAGCGAGTAGGTGCGGGACACATGGGCCAGGGAAATGCTATATCTTCCCAGCACGTCGTAACAAACGCATAAGCACACCCTAACGCAACACACAAATCCTAAAGGAAGGTAAACGCGGTGCGTATAATACCCGATATTACGATGTGTTATATTGTATTATAATTCTGGGCACACGTGCGCGCGCTGAGAGAGACCCGCGGTAGCTAGGACACGTTTCTCCTCTGTAGTGCCCTTGGAGGAACGTGCGGTCTTGCGATCCCACTCTTCTCCAGCCCTTGGCTGGAGCTTCTCAGTTGGAGCTCCCCACCGTCCTCTCCGGGGGCGGTGGCTCTGTTCCGGATCTGTTAAATCCATTGAGGGGAGGTATTTGGATGCTCCGAGCACTGGAGATGCCCATAGGGCAGTGAGACTTTAAGGTCGACCGGACACACAAGAGAACATGCAACTTGTGAAAATAAGCAACTTAGCGCGGATTGCTGTCGCGGTTGCACCCAGAAAGAGCTGATCTTACCCCAGAAGAAGAGGGTGGAGGCAGAAGATGGGGACCTAAAAAGAACACTCTTCCACCCTTCGCTTTCGGTTCCGGTTCCGGTTCCGCGCCTAGAAACAGGGATGATGCCTCCCGTCCGGGAAGCGCACGAAGGCATTGTTTGCACTGGCTGAAGCAGAAACAGGCCACGGATAAACGATTCCGTAGCAATTTTAAACACTTTCACTCGATTGATAGCTGCCAGGGAGACGCGTGCCGCACCGGGTTCTTTGCACACTGCAGGCAAGTTGCAACGAGAGTCTTGCACACCGTGGGTCTCACAAACCCGTAGTCGGAGGCACATTTGTACGAGATCATTCGCGGATCACCGCTGGCGCGTTATTTGCACTTTCCGAACCGTGGATAATTCACACGTGATTGTCTCCGGGCAGAGAGTCACGTTTGCACTCACACAAGGATTCGCAGCGGTCTCGTCAGTTTCCTATGAGAAGTGCGGTAAAGGCGCACACGCCGTTATTGCGCCTACACAACCCACTCGCGCAGACATGGAGTGTGAAAAGTGTGGGTCTCTACTGGGGAGCATTCTCTAATTTAAATGAAAAAAACTTTGTTTGCTTTTGCTTTTTCTGATGGTAGAGATTGGGATGTTTCTGTTTCTTTCTCTTACACACACACACACACACACACACACACACGAGTCTTTCTTGCTGGAAAAGGTAACAGGGCCCAAGGCTAGGAGACCTTGGTGTTTTGAGCCCTGCGTGTGCTCAGAGCACACACAGCACGCCCGCGGATTTTCCAAAATCCTGGCTTCCCCGGACTCAGGAGTCAGTTGGTTCTCTGAGGAACTGGGAGGACTAGAAGGGTCGCAGGACTGTGTTGGTTTCTTCTTATTCTTGGCGGCTTTCCACACAGTTATTTGTAGCAGGTAGGGAGCTTCGGGAGACCCGGGGCCTCAGGGGATAAGGTGGGGGGTCTCTCTGCCAGGCCCCACGGGTTTTATGGTCTCGGACCTCGGAGGGCCGAATCACACGCAGAATAAAAAAATGTGTAAATTATAGATTTGCCTTATAAAAAACAAACTCTAAGTCCGGCGGCTAGAGAAATGACGTGTGTGTGTGTGTGTGTGTGTGTGTGTGTGTGTGTGTGTGTGTGTGTTGAGGGGTGCTGTTTTGGACAGTCGCTAATTCCCGGGGTTTGGGAAGCCTCGGAGCTCCGGTGCAGGGAAGGACAGGCCTCGGTCACCGTCCCTATCCTGGTGGACTGGAGACTAGACAAAAAGAGAACCAAGCCTAGCGCGTCGGCCTAGGACGAACATCGACGCCGGGACCCTTGTCCTCCAGCTGCAGCCGGCCTTTTAGCTCCGGCTGACTAATTAAGTTTAATCGAAAATATTGTTTATAAGGATAGCCGGGAGCAAAACGGCGTTTAAGAGGTCGGGTGTGCGAGCCTCCGATGCGGGGGTTCCCTGCAAAGAAAGCTGGTCAGAATGCTTTTCTGAATTCATTTCTCTTTAGCCTTTTGTGAGCCTCTTATTTTCTTCTTGCTTCCAGATTTTTCTTCTATTTTCCTTCTCTGTCCCTCGGCCGGCCCCCACCTTTGTTTTCTTTCTTACCTCCTTCCTTCCCCATCCCTCTTTCCCTTTTTGCCCTGCTCTTTCTCTTTCTGATTGATACTCATTTTTACTTCTTCCTCATTTAATTTAAAACCTAATTTAAATTTCTCTAGTACTGGGAATTGAACCTGAGGCCCCACAAAGGCCAGGCATTTCTGTACCCCTGAACTGCCTCCCAGCTGGTTTTCTCATTTTTTTTCTTTCCTTGGTTGTAGTTCAAACACACTTCCTCTGCAGAGTCCTTCCTTACCTCCCGCAGAATGCTTTACACCCGGTTTCCTTGACCCCCACCCCCCACGCTTCCTTTTTCTATTCTACTGTCTCGTCTCCACTTTCTGGGCCAGAATTGGCTGATGCTGAGCTTAAACTTTCTTGATTGTGGCAAGTTGGACTAGAAACAGATCTCATCGGTCTGAGGAAAATTGAAAGAGGAGACATCTTTGATAACTCTGTCAAGGGCTCTTGCTCTGGGTTACTGCTATTCTCCTCTGGACAGGATGTACAGGGGAGGGGTGGGGGCAAAAGATGACTAAGCGTCCCTGCTTTTCACGGTTAACATGGGAGCCGGGGAAGCAGCCCACTATCAGCTTCAGCCCACCCCAGGCCTTATCACCTGTGTGCACACCAACAACCTTCAATATCAGCTATCTGCTTGAGTTCCACATTTGAGTGAGCAAAGTTTCAAGGCCAGCAAACCACTCAGGACTAGGCTCTTTCTGAGACCACCTACTATCCCTTTCTGGATGACAGATTTCTCTCTATATATTTTTTTCGCCTTTGAGCCCAGGGTCTCCCCTTCTCAACAGCCGTTCATCTTTTGTCATATTTATTAGGCAAATACAAACCCATAAATACCCATGAATGAAAAGCGCCATGATCCGTATTGCGCTGCTCGGAGTCGCCGACATTCATCTTCCTTTAAATTTTGACAAAGAATGTGGAAATGCCATAACTATTGGCCTTTCCCCTAAGTGATGAGAATATTAGCATTTGACCACCTTGCCCCCAGGAATAGCCTCCGCTGGCCCCGTGCACTATTCCCAACCTTCTCTTTAACCAGAGCCCTCTTCTTTCCAGGACTCTAGTCACTGGAAGAGAAATGTAGGCATATCTGAGCCAGGGTGACCTCTGAAGCAGCCATATTCCTTGCCCGAAGTGCAGAAGCTTCCTGAGGAGGTGGGGGGGGGCACCTGGTGCTCCTGTTTGTGACCATTCGGGGGTGATTTAAGGAGAGAATTCTTGGTAGCAACCCAACAGCTGGTTTTCAGGCTTCCTGGAAAGGACCATAACCACAAGCTCCGATCCCTGCCTTGGCCCAGAGGTCAGCTCTTTTGAAGTATGGCCCCGGTAAGAATATTGGCCTATAGGATATTTGAAATTCACACACAGCACTGTTGAGGGTGTAGAGGGCAGGCAGTTCTAGGTGAAGGTTGCTGCCATTAGTGGGGCCCAGTAGGGTCCAGCCATCCAGAGGACGCCTGCAGGAGCCTCCTGAGTCTCATGGCTAATCCGAGGTGTTTATCCTGCTGCAGCCTCTCATTTGCAGAGGACTTCTGCGCTGAGACTGTTCCACAGGGCGATCCAGCAACTTTGGAAACGTCTCGCTGGCGATTAATAGAAGGCTAAGCTGGTTATGTAAAGTAGGCAGTGTCTTTTTATTATTATGCAGATGGGACAACGTCTAGGAACTGGGTCTTCCAGTCCAGCCAAGGATGCAGTTGCGAAGAGTAAAGAAGATTGGATCAAAAGCAAGGGCAGAACGATTTTGTTTTGGATAGAATGAAACAGTGAGTGGTGCGTGCGAGAGAGAGAGAGAGAGAGAGAGAGAGAGAGAGAGAGAGAGAGAGAGAGAGAGAGAGAGAGAGATGGAGACCTCCAAGAAGGTGTTCAAGACACACACCCACAACCATGATCACCTCTGAATGGTCTGGGAGGGAATTTTCATTTGTGGGGTGTTGCTTGTTTGTTTCATGCTTGTCTTCCCTGCACTGTAAGTAATTGTAAATGATTCTTTAAAAAAAAATAAGAAGAAATAGCTTCTGCCCTCTTGGCCTATCCTCGGCCTCCCCATATCTCCACTTTCTGTCCTTTTTCTTCTTCCTTTCAAAATAATACTCTCGGACTCAGGAGCACTCAACACGTGCCTGGGCTGTGTCAATCTCTTTAAAGGCAACTCATCCATCCTCCTATGAGTATCTGCAAGAGAGA
Source organism: Arvicola amphibius (assembly GCF_903992535.2). Taxonomy (NCBI): domain Eukaryota; kingdom Metazoa; phylum Chordata; class Mammalia; order Rodentia; family Cricetidae; genus Arvicola; species Arvicola amphibius. Next base: position 118,948,068 of record NC_052056.1, read on the forward strand.
TGTCCTTAGCCCCATTGTACAGGTGTGCACACGGAGGCCCTTTTTGCGGCAGGTCTCTAGACGTTTTTTAAGCTCAAACCATCTGTTTAAACCAAACAATTGCAAACAAAGCCCTCCTACAGCAGCACGCTCCCCGTTTGCTTCTTTCCTGTCGACTCCTCCAACCCCTCAGACAGCCTTTAATCTCCACCCTATCTCACATCACTCACAACTGAACGAATGAAAATAAAATTCGGGAAAGAGAGCAGCCAAGCCCAGACCGATGTGGGCCAACGGCTCCCCTCGAAAGTCAAAGGCAAAAGGCGCCGAGAGACACAGTGGATTGAAAGGTGGGCTTCATGAAGCCGGCTAAGTCCGACACGCCCGTCCGTCCCTCAACTGCTCACAAGAAACCCTTCTGTGGACCCCTGTCCCTTTCCTCGGCTTCTCCAGCAGTTCCCATAAATCCTGGCAGGTCTTCCGCACCGGAGCCGGCGCTAAACCATGATGGGGTGAGAGAGTTTGGCTTTGGAAAACTTGTCGCTTAAGATCCGGATGTGGGGCCAAGATTCCTGCAGAGAACCCAGAGGCATGGCTTGCAGCTCCTGAGCCGAATTTCCTCTTATCTAAAGATTTCGTTTCTGCAGGTGACGTCCTCAAACTTCAAATGCATTCCTTTGGGGCCACAGCAACACCCAGGATGACACTAGCAATCCATTTTTTCTTTCTTTCCTTTTTTCTTTCTTTCTTTTTCTTTTTCTTTTCTTTTTGCAAAGGAAAGTTAAGTGAGCAACTAGCCCAAGGTACTGAGTATCCACGGTTTTCAGTGTGCCTTAGTTTCTTATTTCTTAATCACAGAATTAAATGCTATTTTATAAAACTCCTCTTGATGAACCCATCTCCATCCCAGCTCCTTACTCCCAGTTTCCAGTTTCCTTCACCCAAGGTCGTTTCCTTGATAGCTCCTTTTGGGTGCAATTTCCAGATCTAATCAGGGGTAGCCTCATCTTCTTTGAATCCCGAGCCTTCAGATTCATTGTGTGGTTGTACCTCTACTGCGTGAGTATTAAGGGCCTGCACCACCACCACCATCACCCCTGGTCATTAGTTCTGTGGTCTTGGGTAAGGTCTTCAACCTTGGTTTTCTTAACTGTAAAATGTTTTTTTTTTTCCCTGATAACTGCTTTGAAGGTTTTCTTTGAAGACTGAATATAGTAAAAGGGGTGCCAAGCAGCAAGGGTTTTATCTAGCCCAGAGAAGACACCCATGATCCTCAGGTGCTCTGATTTTAAGGAGGGATCCTCTAGTTTCCGTGTGTTGCTTCTCTAACCCCCTGATATGATGTGGGTACCAGTGTTATTAGAAACTTTAAAAAGAGCAGGCTTCCTGCATCACCTGAGATGTCTCAGAATGTGGGATGCTGGACACCCGGTAGGATGCTGTTCTCTCATCCCTCTACAGAGTGGCGCAGGGCTCGCTGTACCTCAACCTCCAAATTCCTGCTAGCACCCCATGCTGAGTCTGTTTGTATGTGCCACCTGAGAGGCTAGAATGAGTACCTGAACTTGGTCATCTTGTACGTGGATAGACTTCAGCAGGCTCAGTGGTGGAGGGCATCCACTGACGACAGTTCTAGGGGATCCAACACCTCCTTCGGGCTTCTCCAAGTACCAGACATATATAAAAAATAAAAATACAAAAATATTTTACTTTTTCTTTAGAACAAAGAAATTTGTGTTAAGTTTGAGAAGCTGTGTGGTCACATTTAAAAAGTCGATGCTATCTGGGTGGTGGTGGTGATGCCAGCATTTCAGAAGCAGAGGCAGAGGATCTTTGTGAGTTCGAGGCCAGCCTGGTCTACATAATGCATTCCAGGGCAGCCAGGGTTGCCCAGAAAAACCCTGTCTTGAAAAACAAAGCAAAACAAAAGTGGATGCTATTCTTCTGCAAATGTAATGTTTCCCTGTGAACTATAATCGGTCGACTTTTGAAATGAGTATATGGACATAGTGCATTCCCAGGGTGCATGAGGGGTGGGGAACAGGGGTGAGGGGCTAGAGAGATGGCTCAGCTGTTAAGGGCACTGTCTGCTCTTCAGAGGGGGTGAGGGTGAACAAGTTCACATGCAGGCAAAACCCCAGTACATAAAATAAGAATAAATAAATAAAGTAATACATTTTCCTAGCACTGTGTACAGAACACGGTTCCTGACATTGTGTAAAACAAAGTGAGGAAACTGGTTCACCTTCCCTATTTCTGGAAGGGGGTGGGAGGACTCCCCAAATTCTTCTGTGGTCCAGTTGGTGTATTCCCCTACTTGACCTCCTGGGTCTGCAAGGTGCACAGTGCTCTTTTGTAGGTGGCCATTAGCAACTAAAATCACTCCCTCCTCTCTTTGGGGAAAGAAGTGAAAAAATGGAGAGCTCACAAACGTGCCTCTCGTAGGGACATTAATACAGACTCTGCAGACTCTTTTATTCACGCCTAAAAAGTGTTTAAATATGGAAAAGTACACAGAGTCACACACCACATACCTAAGATCTCACACCCAGAAAGGAAGAAAGAAAGGAGGGAAGAAAGGAAGGAAGGAGAAAAGGAAGAAGGGAGGGAAGGAGAAGGGAGGGAGGGAGGGAGGAAACACAAGTACGTTCAAATATGTTTGCCTTGTGTTTTTGTCGTGTGTGTGTGTGTGTGTGTGTGTGTGTGTACACACGCGCACACGTGCACGCATGCGCGTGTGAAGCAGTGCTCACGTGGAGGTCAGAGAACAGCTCCTGGAAGTTGGTTCTCGCCTTCTACCACGGAGTTCCTGAGGATCTGAACTCGGGCCATCAGCCTTGATGGCCAGCGTCTTTACCCCTGAGTCATCTCTCTTGTTCTAAGTCTGCTTTTTAATAATAAAAATACTACTAAGCAGAAGCAAGCAGCCCAGGGCCTCTCTCTGGTGATAGATTCTTCGATGGTTTCCCTTTTTAAAGCCAGTACAGAGGGAGAATGGGGCAGAGAACGCAGTGGCTGCACATCCTGCGTCCGTGCTCATCCTGTGTGCAAGGATTTGATTTGGGAGCACGCCTTAGAATAGAATTGCTGTGCTGTGGGTGTGCATATTTCAGGCGTGGCTGTATTTTCAGTGAGCATTTTTTTTCGTTTTAGAAATTATATTTGCGAATTTGCGTGCGTGCGTGCATGCGTGTGTGTGTGTGTCAGTATGTGTATGAAGGTCAAAGGACAATTCGCAGAAATGTGTTCTCTCTTTCTACCATGTGAGTTCCAAGGACTGACCTCTGGTTGTCAGGCTCGGTGGCAAGTACCCTTGCTGGTGGAGCCTCCTGTGTTTTCAATGCCAGGATTTACTGCCTGTGTACACTTGGGCAGCCCCCATCTTGCTGGGTCTAGGTGTTGACCCCTGTAGAATGGGAGTGTATGGATTAAAGCTGGTGAGGACCGGAGGGGAGAGAGAGACAGAGAGAGAGAGAGAGAGAGAGAGAGAGAGAGAGAGAGAGAGAGAGAGAGAGAGGAGAGAGAGAGGAGAGAGAATAGAGAGCGAGAGAGTAGAGATAGAGAGAGAGAGAGAGATTCGAGAGAGAGGATGAGGACGCGATACGAGATCTATCGTCTCTATACGCATCATATCTCTCTCTCGCTCCTCTCTCTTATCTCTCTCTCTTCGAGAGATAGCATTATCTTGTTCCTTAAATACTCTATGAGTTCATGTCATTTCTGCTAGTGACAGTGTGAGCCAGCCCTAGCCAAGCGCAAAGCATCCAGCCCTGAAGACAAAACAAACACGCTGCAGTCTTTTGTACTGAAATGAGCAGTTCTTGCCTAGCATCTATTTCACAGACTACAAGGAAGCCATAGGCTCCTTCGCTCCGTTCTATTAATACAATCCAGTCGGCTCAGAGGCGGCAAAAGGAGAGATGTCTTCACCTGTAGGTCTGTCTGATGGTATGATGGGTGGATGGCTACAGGCAGGTGCCTCAGAATTTCCGAATTTCCCAGGAAGCCTCAAGGAAAAGGTTCTAATAATTTCTTGCCTTGCAAAAGCAGTCTGTTAGGAGGAAACATGCTTGTGTGTGGATGCAGGTGAATATCTGGGTGAGTTAAGTCTTCTTGAATTGCTAAAAAGAAGACCATAGGACCAACGGCTGGTGGTGTGGCGCAGTGGTCAAGCATATGCCCTGTGTGCACATACGTTTGGATTCCATCCTTAACACACACCGCACACGCACACGCACGCCCATGCACACACACACAAATAATAAAATAAAATAAACAAGTAAAACAACTCAAATTTTAAGGTATTGTGTTCTGTACGTTGCTAAATTTTACCAGACATGCAGCCGCTATTTTCCTGCTGCGGATGTACCCAAAGCAACTCAGAAGCCTTTATCTTAACCTTTGAAACCAGTTTATTTTAGACTGGGGGCAGGGGACAGACTCGACTGGTGTTAATGGGATTTTATTCTTTGCTGCGCCAACTTCTGGGGGTGCGAAGCCCTGAATATTGGAAGACTTTGTTCTCGTCTATAAACGGATGCGGGTCGTAGAAAGACAGGAATGAAGGAAAGAAACACAGCACCGTTGGTTTGCTGGCTCTGACCTCCAATGCAATTAGTTGTTTTCTGAATAATTTGCTCGATTGGCTTTGGTATCCTTTCCTTAGTCTATTGGCCACTTCTGCCAAGATAATAAAACCCCAACTAGCTTGTTTAAATTTTCTTTAATCAGTTATCAGCTACATTCAGCTTCTTTTTATGTCAAAAATAGCTCTCTGGTAGCTCCAATCACGCCAACTGGCTTCTCTTCAAACTGGTTTGTCTGAGGCCGGGGCTGCACAGGAAATGCTCGGTCTTACTCCTCGATGGGACCCCATTGATGTCAGCTGGAGTTGGGCCATTTTCTTGGGCTATTAAAGCCCCCAGAATCCTTGCTGAAGACCTGATGAAAGATGCTGGCTGCTTTCGGTGGCAAAGGAACAATACAACATGTTCGGGGGGAACGGAGAGGAGGGGAGTGAGACTCATTCCACCCAGTGCTTCAAACCCTGCTTCCAGACAAGTCCTAAGGGTATAATGGCCGGTTCGCATTTCCAGAGATGTAGGGGCAGAGATGAGAGGGTGTGTGGGGGAGAAGAATGACATCATAAGGGAACTAACAAAGGCAAGGGGAGGAGCATATTTTTCACTATAAAGGATAGAAGTATACATTGAGCAGAAGTGTGGCTTTGTTGTTGCTGTATTGTCTTTTATTTTCCTTTGTTTGGTTTTGGGGAACAGAGTCTCTATGTAGTCAAGGCAGCGGTCAGATTTGAGATCTTCCTGCCTCAGCCTCCTGAGTGCTGGGATCACAGAGGGAGCACCATCACACATGACTGTACTACTGACTTTTGGTGGAGACTAAATAAAGTGGGAGGGGTCGTAGAGATGACTCAGTGGTTAAGAGAGCTTGCTGCTTTTGCAGAAGACCTGAGTTTGGTTCCCAGCACCAACATGGGATGGCTCATGCCTTCCTATTATTTCAGTTGCAGGAGATCTGACGCCCTCTTCTGGCCTTCAAGAGCATCCACAAGCATGCGGGGGCACAAATACACACTCAGGCACACAGGCATATACGAATACAGTGTGAGATGCATGGTGTCAAGGTGGCCAGAGATGGTGTGGCAGCTTTCTTGAGCATTCGCAGACATTTATATGTCAGAGAATCCGTTGTTTTTCAGACCTTGATTAGCGGTAAACTCTATGCATGATTTTTGTCTTGTCTGTGTACGACTTAATCTTTTCATTGTTTGAAATGAGACAGGGACTCATTTAGCCCAAGCTAACTTAGAGCTTTCTGGGTAGCCTGGGTTAGCGTTGACCTTTCTCCTCTCCATCCTAAGTGCAAAAGCGCTGGTGTTACAGTTAGCACAGTTGAGCATCACGACAACTACCCCTGAATCTGTCTGATTTTTATTTGGTTTTCTGAAGATGAACGTGTACTTGGGACTCTTCTGAAACCATTTTTCATTTGGCAGGTCATCTTTCTATACATCCATGCATGCACACACATACACACACACACACACATATATATATATTAATGTATATAATATATTTAATACATGTAAATGAAATAGATACAAGATAAATATACTGAGTGATAACATTTTCTTTTTTCTGATAAAGAGAATTTTTATTGATTTTTATTGCGTTCTACATTTTTAATATTTATTTATTATATATACAATATTCTGTCTGTGTGTATGCCTGTAGGCCAGTAAAGGGCATCAGATCTCATTACAGATGGTTGTGGGTCACCATGTGGTTGCTGGGAATTGAACTCAGGACCTTCAGAAGAGCAGGCAATGCTCTTAACCACTGAGCCATCTCTCTAACCCTGAGTTCTACATTTTTCTCTGTTCTCCTCCCTGCCTCTCCCCTCCCCCCTTCAACCCTATCCCAAGGTCCCTATGCTCCAAATTTACTCAGGAGATCTTGTCTTTTTCTACTTCCCATGTAGATTAGATCCATGTATGTCTCTCTTAGGGTCCTCATTGTTGTCTAGGTTCTCTGGAACTGTGATTTGCAAGCTGGTTTTCTTTGCTTTATGTTTAAAAACTACTTATGAGTGTGTACATATGATAATTGTCTTTCTGGGTCTGGGTTACTTCACTCAAAATGATGTTATCTAGCTCCATCCATTTGCCTGAAAATTTCAAGATGTCGGTTTTTTTCTGCTGTGTAGTACTCCATTGTATAAATGTACCACAATTTTCTTATCCATTCTTTGGTCAATGGCATTTAGGTTGTTTCCAGGTTCTGGCTATGACAACCAATGCTGCTATGAACATAGTTGAGCACATGTCCTTGTGGCATCCTTTTGCATATATACCCAAAAGTGGTATTGCTGGGTCTTGAGGAAGGTTGTTTTGTAATTTTCTGAGAAACTGCCACACTGACATCCAAAGGGGTTGTACCAGCTTGCATTCCCACCAGCAATGGAGGAGTGTTCCCTTTTCCCCACAACCTCTCCAGCATAAGTTGTCATTAGTGTTTTTGATCTTGGCCATTCTTATAGGTGTAAGATGGAATCTCAGAGTTGTTTTGATTTGCATTTCTCTGATGACTAAGGATGTTGAACATTTCCTTCAGTGTCTTTCAGCCATTTTAGATTCCTCTGTTGAGAGTTCTCTGTTTAGATCTGTACCCCATTATGTTATTGGATTATTTGTTATTTTGATGACTAATTTCTTGAGTTCTTTGTATATTTTGGAGATCAGACCTCTGTCTGATGTGGGGCTAGTGAAGATCTTTTCCCATTCTGTAGGCTGTCGTTTTGTCTTGTTGACTGTGTCCTTTGCTTTACAGAAGCTTTTCAGTTTCAGGAGGTCCCATTTATTAATTGTTTCTCTCAGTGTCTGTGCTGCTGGGGTCACATTTAGGAAGTGGTCTCCTGTAGCAATGCATTTAAGTGTACTTCCCACTTTCTCTTCTGTGAGGTTCAGTGTGGCTGGCTATATGTTGAGGTCTTTGATCCATTTGGACTTGAGTTTTGTGCATGGTGATAGATATGGATCTATTTTCATTCTTCTACATGTTGATATCCAGTTATGCCAGTACCATTTGATAACATTTTCTTTTAAAGTTTCTCTGATTATAGCTGAAATCCTGTGGGATACCCGAGGGTAATGGTTTAAGAACACAGGGCTGACTCTGACCTAACTGAAAGCTTGGTCTCCATAGCAACCATGTGATTGTGTCCAGGTAACCTCATTAACCTGTGTGGGCATCAATAAGTGTGGTGACAGATCTATGATGGAACTGTAAGAATTAAAAGAAGATTGGCCATGCCAAGCTCTGCACAGTGCTGGGAGGTAATACATACCCCTGCGCTGGGGGCAGAACTCAGCTCCAGAGCCCTGCCTAGAATCCCCCAGCCAGGGGCTGGGAGCATGGCTCGGTGTGAGCAGAGCCCTGGCCTCTGTCCCCAGTATTTTTAGTAACTAAATGAGTAAATGGATAAATAAATATCCAGGAACACAGAGAAGCATGTAGGGCAAGCGTCTCCAACAGGCCCTGACCCCCACTCTTGGTGGTCAGCCCCATACACACAAGAGGTCAGTGTCTACTTAGATCTCCGTTTCAGACCGTGGAGGTGATGGCCTGGGTAGAAGCAGCCCTGGGATCATTTGGGTGAATTCGCAGAAACTCTGACATCTGGGAATATGGAACACACCTCCCACCCTTACTGAGCTTTCCCCCAGCCCAAATGAAGTCATTTTTCATAAAACAAAAAAAGTGTTCTAAAGAGTTTCTGGCCCATGTTCATGGCCCAAGCTGTGGCAAACGCTGTCAGATGTCTCTAATGGGAAACGAGCGCTGGCCTATGAATCTGTTCTCAGTCACTCTCTCTTGGAAAGTGTCATTATCCCCAGCATCACCAGCCAGTGCCCACCCACACCTTTCATCCTGTCACTCCTGGGTTATTTATAAGGTTCAATGAACCCCAAGCACGCATCTCAGTGATCGCTTCAAGCACTCTCTACACGCAGCTTCCCACAGAGCTGCAGATGCTGCTGGCAGCCTATAGGAGATGAAGCGACTCCATGCTCTCTGTGTAAGGGGATGGACGATGTCACCCATTACTGTGGAAAGTTCACTTCTTGAAAGCCAGGAAGCTGCCACTCCCCAAGAGAGGAGAGTTTAGAGAGGTTGGGAAGACAGGCAACTTCGGAGCAGGAGAGCCTTGTCTTGTTTTGGTGGGATCATCGAGAGGATGGGGTCTTTGTACGCCCCCTTCCTGAAACAGATAGTGCTCACTTGCTACCGCACGGGGCAGTACATAACAAGACCACTGTGTTGTGCGGCTGCTTCACTCAGCTCTTCCAACTCCAACTGCAGCTGCAGCTGATCTACACCTTCAAAGGTCAACAAATGACATCTTGAAATTTTCAGGCAAATGGATGAATCTAGAAAGCATCATATTGAGTGAGGTAACCTGGACCCAGAAAGACAAATACAATATGTACTCACTCACAAGTGGCTTTTACACATAGAGCAAAGAAAAAAATCAGCCTCCCACTCACAAGCCCAGAGAACCTAGACAACAATGAGGACCCTAAGAGAGACATACATGGATCTAAACTACATGGGAAGTAAAAAAAGACAAGATCTCCTGAGTAAATTTGGAGCATGGGGACCTCAGGAGAGGGTAGAAGGGGAGGGGGAAGTGGAGAAAATTATATAGTTCAATAAAACAATATTTTTTTAAAGATCGCCATATTGTGACTGGGTATATAGTTCAGTGGCTAGAGTACCTACCTAGTATGAACAAAACCCTGGCTTTGATTTCCAGAGACATATAAATTGGGGGTGGTGGGACATGCCTGCAATTCTAATACTGGAGAGGCGGAGGCAGAAGGATCAGGAGTTCAAGGTCATTCTTGGCGACTTAGTGAGTTCAAGGTCATCTTAGAGTACTAAAAAACTTACCTGCATGAGAAGAAAAGGGGAGAAAAGTGGGGAGGGAAGGAGAGGGAGATAGAGAGAGTACCATAAGATGACTTAGTGAGTGAAAGTAGTAGCCTTAATACCCCACTGCCTGAGCTCAACTCTAAGAGCCAACATGGTAGATGAGAATGGTCTCCTAAGGGCTCTACTCTGGCCTCCATATGCTCACCGAGGCACAAGGAGACACACACAAACCACAGCACATACCCAATACCAGTAAAATGATCTTTATGAAAGAAAGGAAGGAAGGAAAGGAGAGAGAGAGAGAGAGAGAGAGAGAGAGAGAGAGAGAGAGAGAGAGAGAGAGAGAGAAAGGAAGGAAGGAAGGAAGAAAGGGAGGGAGGGAGGGAGGGAGGGAGGGAGAGAGAGAGTTGAAAGAGGAATATTTTATCAGAGCATGGAATGGAGGAGCTGGTTTCAGGCTCATTTAGAATCAAAGAACCTTAAGAATGCCGCTGGATCTTTTGGCACCATTTATGTGTTATATAATGTTAACACGGAGGCCGCTACAGTGGCCCAGTTAGTAAAGGTGTTTGCTGTCTGAAGACTCAAGCCTGACAACCTTACTTAATTCACTTAAAAATGGAAGGTGGGAGCCAGGTGTGGTGGTGCACACCTTTAATCCCAGTACTGCAGCCAGACCTCTCTGAGTTGGAGTTCGAGGCCAGCCTGGTTTATAGAGTGAGTTCCAGGACATTCAGGACTACATAGAGAAATTCTGTCTCGAAAAACCAAAGGGGAAAAAAAGGAAGCCAAGAACTGACTGTGCACAGCTGTTTTCTGACCCACATAGAGACACTGTGGAACTTATTCCCCCTCTTCCACATTATATGAACACAGTAACAACAAATGAAAATTGTAAATTATATATATATATATATATATGTAAGTGTGTATATTTATATACAATGCATATCATTTTTTCAAACTTATTTTTATTTATGTGTTTCTATGTATGAGTATATACATGTGATTGTAGTGCCAACAGAGGCCAGAAGAGGGCGTTGGATGTCTGGAGCTGGTGCTAGAGATAAGGTTGTGAGCTAGGGATGAGGATACTGAGAATTTAACCTGGGCTCTCTGGAAGAGCATCCAGTGCTCTTAATGGCTGATTGGTTCTCCAGCCCCATACATAGGTTTCCAGGAACTGTGTAAGTTAAAAAACATTGTTTCTCTCTTTTCTAAAGATAGGAGCTGGTGTTTACTGAGAACTAGGGTGGCATCTTCCAGAGTCCCAGCACAGCCACCTGCTCAGACATCTTCCTATCTCCTTTCTTTCTCACATATGGCTTTGTATCAGTCTAGCTGGCCTTCCACTCTGGTAGACAGTGGTCTCCTTACTTCGGTCTCCTAGGCTTTGATAATTTGGAAGAATACAATTTAACTGTTCTGGAAATTATCTAGAGACTTGAGTTTGTATGATGTGTCTATATGAGGTTTTATTTATCTGTTTGTTACTATTTATTATTTATTGAGGCAGGGCCTTATAAACCCACCCCAGTCTGGCCTCAAATCCATGTGATCCTCCTGCCTCTGCCTCCCCAGGGCTGGGTTTACAAATGTTCACTTCCACATCTGCCTTTTTCTGTGTTGTGTTTTGGGGTCACGTATTTAATCTTCTGGGAGGGGACAGCTTTCCCACCGGTCACCTATTATGGGCTCCACTCCAAGCCCCTTGGCTTCTAGAAACTGGTATCCCATGTGACATGCTCCCACGGGGCTCATGGGCAGCACCTTCACAGGAGCGGGGTTCTCAAGGTCACGAGACCTGAGCTCCCGGGATCCATTTCAGTTCTCTCGACAAGGTGTGCTTCCACAAGTCTGCTTCCAGGTTTGAGTCACCTGGAAGGATGCATTCAGGAAGGCAGCGCTTCCCACAGAAACAGACATGCCAGGCTTCCCCCCTCTCTTCATGCCCAGCCCCGTGTGCCCAGTGTTCCATAGTGAGACTGACCTGAAGACATTTCCTGCACCTGACCTTTGGCTCACAAGTGCCCTCAGTCTCTCTAGTGGTGGCGTTTTGAAGCAACTCTTTACCAAACTGAGAGCATGCTGCTCTTCCAGAGAACCCACATCAGGTGGCTCCAGAGGATTTGATGCCTCTAGTCTCCAAGGGAACCTGTAATCATATGCACAGACACGTAGATGTACACACAAATAAAAAATAATGAATATAAACCTAAAAAAGTTATGAAGCCAGTTTAATTTGCTGAGCCTCCAACATTTCCACCCATGGATGGGAGATCATGGCAGGGTGTCATGACTTTAAATTTGAGTTAAAGTAAGATAGGAATTTGGTAAGATGCCTCTAAAGCCCCTGTCAGTAGTATGCATTTGTACGTAAACACATATACATGTGCACACATTCTGCCTGCCACATCTACTTGCTTTCTTTCTCAATCACACAGCAGCGGGTATTAGCTGAGGGCATTTAGGCGGAGCAGGGTGCTGGGGATGGTATGAAGTCAGCTGAGCACAACCAGTCCCCGGTGCTCCTGGTTGGCTTCTCCTTTTGTGACGTGGTTATCCATCATGTCCAGTGGGTGGGCTCTTCCAAGGTGTCAGTCTGTCAGAAACCCTTCCTGTCCTTGCAACAGCTGTACATGGTGGGTGTCCACAGCTCCGTGCTTTCGGACACAGCTGCAGACACTGACTAGAACAACCTTGTCAACTCAAGCTCTTCTCCTTCTCACCTTAAAAAGTCTTCTCCTTGCCAGGCGGTGGTGGCACACACCTTTAATCCCAGCACTTGGGAGGCAGAGGCAGGTGGATCTCTGTGAGTTCGAGGCCAGCCTGGTCTACAAGAGCTAGTTCTGGGACAGGCACCAAAAACCACAGAGAAACCCTGTATCAAAAAATCAAAAAAAGTCTTCTCCTTTGGGTTAAATTTTTGTATTTTGCTCAAGGGCTACGTAAAGAGGAACAGCAACCACAGCACAGTGCCTGCCAGGGGTTAATGGTCACACTGGTGTGGGTTCACGCCTCTGGCTACCCAACCTCCACATTTTGAGCCAGCAAGTAGAAAGAGAATCAAAGCTCCTTCCTAGACTCCCTAAGTCTTTAGCTTGGGCCGTCTTTTTGAATTCCATCTGTTACTCAGCAGAAGTGGATGAGGGTCAGCTTTGAGTAGAACCAGCCTCTGACATTGCTTAAAAGTCCAGATACATTGTATTTTTGCACAGTTGGACTTTCTTCTTCTCCTCCCCTTCCTCCTCCTTCTCCTTTTTCTCCTCCTCTTCTTCTTTTTGTAGGCGTTTTATTTTTTTGAGACAGGGTTTCTCTGTGTAACAGCTCTGGCTGTCCTGGAACTCGCTCTGTAAACCAGGCTGGCCTCGAACTCACAGAGATACACCTGTCTCTGTCTCCTGAGTTCTGGGATTAAAGGCGGGCAGCACCATGCCCGGCTGGGTTTTCTTAAGTGTATAGGAAGGGAGCCAAGACTTTGATATAAATGAGCAGAGATGGTAAGAGACTGGTGATCCCAGGGTTGACATGGGCTGTGCAAATGTCTCTAATGATGTTCACAATGTTGGCGGAGTGCAGATACTCAGAAGAGCCGAGTGGAAGTATCTGTTCTCTGTGGCTTGGTAAACATCGGCGCACGGCTCCTTCATGACCTGTGGGTTGGGGAGGAACCCAGCCGAGAAGCTCAGCTGGTTTATTACTGGACACTCCCAAACTCACCTCCACGCGTTAGCCAACATAATGCCTTGGGAGTTCTGAGCTGACGAAGTCGTCTTCCAGTCCCAGCTTCGTTCTCGACTACATCACTGGCAGGTCTTAGAAACAACACTGCACAAACTGGTGTCTAGGCGGGAAATTCACTTTCTCCAGGAAATGTTTTCTATTCCCAGGCCTCCAGCCACAGCTTGAGAGTCATCTATGGTAGAAATAAATGCAGGTGATTATTTTGTTCTGCTCATAAGACATACACTCTAACAAAGTTGTACTTGTTTGTGTTTAAAATTGAGGCTAAATGTCTGTAGATGCCTCTGGGGTTAACAGCACTTACTGCTCCCCTGTACTACTGGAGGTGGATTCCTGCACCCACATCAGGCAGCTCACAACTGTCGGTAACTCCAGCTCCATGAGATCTGATGCCTCTGGTCTCCCAAGGCACCCGCACTCACACGCACAGGCACACACACACACACACACACACACACACACGCACACACGCACACTCGCATGCATGCACATGCTTGTAAATGCCTGCAGATGCACACAAACGCCTACACATAATTTAAAACAACAAAGTATTTTTTAATGGGGCTGAAGAGTTTAGCACAGTCGTGCGTGCCTGTAGTTTCAGCACTTGGGAGGAAAAAGGGGTCGTGAGTTCAAGGGCAGCCTTAGCTATATGGCAATACTCTGTCTTACAAAACCAGACAGTCAGAATCCAAACAAATGTCCAAACATCAGCAGCATTCATGAGTGCAGCATGCACGAGGCCACCCTGCTCGTCACAAGACTACATCCCTACCAGGTGGGGAAGCCAGTGATTATCTTGGTCTTAGAGATGAAACTGAAACCCAGGGAGCTTGTAAGCCAGCAGGACCACAGGCTGTGCAGTTGTCAGTGCTGGGATTTGAACCCGGAACTCTGGATGTTCCCCACTCTATGTTGCTCATGGCCAGTATTTCCCCTGACTTCATTCAATTTTATGTTAGATAATGTGTGTGTGTGTGTGTGTGTGTGTGTGTGTGTGTGAGAGAGAGAGAGAGAGAGAGACAGAGACAGAGACAGAGACAGAGACAGAGACAGAGAGACCCTTGTCTGGATACCCTTTTAGAGCCAGTGCTGATGACAGGACCCTCTCGTTAATGATTGAATAGCATCACTGCCCAAATTCTTTCATTTGGAATGTGACCTCATGGGGGAATAGGGGCTTTATAGAGGTATTAAACTAAATGAAGTCATTAGAATGGACCCTACACCACCACCCCTGTTTGACTGGAACTCTTATAAGAAAGGAAGTGTTCATGTAGGCACATGGGAGATTGCCACAGCGATGTGAGCATCTGCCAGCCAACGGATGCCAAGAGTGACCATCACTGCCAGGTAGAGGGAAGGGCAGCTCTCCGGCTCACACAGAGAGCACTGACCAGTGAATGACTAAATGTCAGTGTCTGCCTTTAGTGGAGGTAGGAGAATACATTTTTCTCATTTAAGCCACTCAGCCACACCAGTCCCCAGGAATCAATACAGCTCTGAAGGAGAGACAGGGGCTGGGAAGGGTTGCTCAGTGTGGGTAATCACCACAGAGATGAGAGTTTGGGGTGGTTTATTCCAAATCTACTCTCCCTAGCATATCGCAGGGGAGGGCTGATGGAATCAAGTCAGTTCCCCTTCGGAAGAGCAGTCTGAGCTCTAAATCATGAAACCATTGACTGTTTCTGATACTTTTGATATCCTTAGAGATTCAAGATAAGGCCTGAAGTTTTGCAACAGGAAGTAGACTTTCTTTCCCAGCTTCGGATGTGGGGCTAGTGAGGGCTGGATTCTTCTTAAGACCTTGTAATAGCTATCTTTAATGTAATAATGCCCAATAACAAATAGCCATCATCTGAGGCTTAGTTTCGCTTGTGAGTCTGCGGATCTGCTGGATGGGTCTGACCGCTGGCATTCACCCAGGTGTGGGTTTTCATAGACCATGGGGGAGGTCATCCAATACACCCACTCATAGCCCACGTGATTTCCTTCATGCCTCCCGAAAGGGGACTAATCAGGAGTAATCAGAAGAGGCAAAGGAAGATTAGCAGGAACTAGCCTTGGTAACGCTGGATCCCAGAACTGAAGGTCTGAGGGCCATCTTGCTTGCTTGCCTGTAGTTTGTCTATTTGTTTTTAAGATAGATCTCAGATCTTAGCCCAGGCTATCTAAGAATTCACTGTGTAGTCTGGGCTAGCCTCAAACTCATGGTAATCCTTTTTGCCTCAGTCTCTCGAGTGCTGGAATGACTGATTCTCATCCTATCTTTTACCTTCTTTTCTCCTCCATCCCCCCTCCCACCCCATCCTTCCCTCCCTTCTTCAACGCTGTAGACTGGAACCCAGGGCTTCCGCCATGCTAGGCAAACCCTGTGTACTGAGCATGCACCCGGGAGTCCGCCACGGCATTTGATAGTCTAGGATTGGGAGACAAATCCACAGCTCCTGCCTCCAAAGGGCTGTCCCCATAGGATGAGGGCCTGAGAGCCAGCGGTTACTTCAGGCTGCTAAGTGCTGATTGGAGATATGAGCAAAGGCTGTAGCAGCCTAGGGCAGTCGGGCCCCAGATAATGAAGTAGCCAAGGACCAGCCACCCCCTGCCCCCACTTCGGAGCTGGGGCCAGGGTGTCTGGGGCCACGAGCATCTCTGATCTCCTCCTTCTGCCCTTCTTCATTAGAAATCCGTGCAGATTTTAGTAAGTGGAACTCGCTTCCTCCCCAGGGGACCAGCGACAAGCTAGCCTGCAGAGTCCTCCCTCGCCTCTACTTCTCTCTGAGGTCCTGAGATCTTTGACAACACTTTTACACAAGTCCTGCTTGTGTAAAACACAGGTTATGTGTTTTACACACCTATGGTCACCTCATCTTTTTTTCTCATTTCACGACAGCCCACTGGGGAATGAGACCCATTGCACAGAGTGAGAAACCGAGGCCAAGAGAAATGAAACACATTTCCTGGGTATGCACAGTGCCACGCCCAAGAGCTTCACTCTGCAGCCTGGCTTCCTCTTTACAAATTTCCCACACCGGTCATCTCTCCCCATTCCTGGGCCCAGTGTGGTTTAGAGAGGAATAGGCTGAAGTTTGAGCTGAGCCTAGCAAAGTCCCCTTTGCTCCTCGGCTTTTACCTCCCCCTGCTCAGCAGGAGCCTGACTCACCTTCCTTACTCCTTCAGGCCCCACCCAATGAGACCAAAACGTCGGTACCTAGGTGACAAGCCAGCAAAAGCAGCTAGAAGAGCAATCTTTCCTGCCAGCTACGGGCAACACCCTGGATGCCTAAATGCTTGATTTTATTTTATTGTTATTATGGCTCAGAGTCCAGTATGGGCCGTAAATGGATTTAAGAGACTGCAGAGTACAGAATTTAATATAACTGGTGTCATTAAAGAAAAAGTGGTATAGAGAACACATGGGGACATGCAGACCTTCCCTTGCCCCTGCCTCTCTCCACATCTCCTGTCCCCTGCCATCTTATAGAAGCAAAGGCTTGGGGGCCCGAGTAAGTCCTTCATAGGGAGAGGGGTGAGGTAGTCCTTCATAGGGGGATGGGGCAAGAGGGGACTGAGCCAAAGTGAGCTGAGGACTCCCAGGGAGGTGGCCAGGGTCACCCTTCCCAGGATGCCTGTAGATCTGGTGAATAAACAGTCCAGGACACTTAAGGGATGGGCACGAGACAGAACTTTCTAGATAAGGAGGCGTTTATCAGCCTATAAAAATACCACTTTCACCTATCAGCTGCCTTCTTCTCATGGGAAGAGACAGAGCATAGACCAAAGGGACCAGTGATGAGGGACGGAAAGGGGGCTGATGAGGGATTTGAGATGGGCAGACAGAGCGATAGAGAGGGGGGTCTTCGGATGTCCCCCCCTCCCTACATTTATGTAGCAAGGACCTTTGTTTTTCCTCCACACGTCTCGCCTTTCCAACTGCTGTTCCTTTTATTGCAAGGAATGGGGAGAGTTGCTACAGCCCTGTGTGTTTTACTGATGATTTGGGATCTGTGCCTCCTCGGGTCCTAGTGCAGCCGCCACAGATAGCATGGTATACTTGACCGCACACATAGTCACGTACTGCCCAGTATGTAAAAAGTCTGGCAAACGAAAAATACAAATGGGCAGAGCAACAGGAACAAATCATCAGGCGGGGGGGGGGGGGGAGAGAGAGAGAGAGAGAGAGAGAGAGAGAGAGAGAGAGAGAGAGAGAGAGAGAGAGAGAGAGAGAACAGAGGAACCATGAGTGCAAAGGCCCTGGGGTAGGAACAAAGGGTGTCTTAGCTGAGGGCAGGCTCAGGCTGTGGAGGCAGAAAGGGAGCTGGGTGGGAGGTGGGACCTGCAGACAGGAGCCAGCACCACCTCCAGGATGTGTGGGAGTGGGACTTTTATCGACGACTTTCAGGAGCCCTTTAGAATGCTATACTTGGGGACAGGGTATCATACAGTGTCTCTTGTTTGTTTCAAAATGGTTAGCTCAGGGGTCCCTGGGGGCGGAGCGAGTGGGTGATTGACACAAAGTTACACCTTTGGGTGGTGGAGCAGGGTCAGGTTGTCTTTCAGTGGTCACTTTGGGGTGGTTTGCGCAGAAGGTAGAAGATGCCTGCCCCAGCCTCAGGGGTACTCTGAAAGCCTGGCTGTCTAGATGCCCACTCCTCCTTAGACAGGATTAGGGAGTCAAACCCGTGGGTGCTGAGCCCACATGCTTCCCAGCTTTCGGGGTCAAGGCCCTGGGGCCTCTGTGAGGGTGGCAGGGAGCAGGGAGCGGTGGACTGACAGCCAAGGTATAGATAGAGATGGGCTAGTTCTGTCTGCTGCCAGTTCACATGTCCTTTTTCCTCCCGGTGGGTGGCTTCCAGGATGGATGGGGCCCTACTGAGTCAAGACAGTCTCTAAAGATAGACCCACCAGGCCTGGCTGCGCCCATAAAGGGAGGGTGTGTGTGTGAGGGGAGAGGGAAATTCATGTGTGGCAGACCATAAGTGTGGTATAAATCATGAATGAATAATTATGAATTGGACTTTGGGTTTGTGCATGTCCTAATGTGTGGGGTGGGCAAATTAACATGCACTATGTTGCTGTGGACATTCAATGTGGCTGATGACTGATTTGTGACTCTCAGTGTGCATGCGTATGTGCGTGTGTGCGCGTGTGTGTGTGTGTGCGTGAGAGAGAGAGAGAGAGACAGAGAGAGAGATACTATTCACACAGGGCCTGTATACTATGAGCTTCAGGTTGCAGAGAGCGGCAGGAAACACCAGGAAGAACATCTCAAGCCTGAAGCCAGTTTTATCATCTACACAGTGAGTTTGAGGCTAGCCTGAGCTACCTGAGACCCTCTTTCAGAAAACCAGCCACACAAACAACATGCGGGTGTGCGTGGTGGAGAATGAGCATGAGTCATGGTTGTGCCGTCTGCTGGCTATGAGGCCGAGCCAGTGTGATGCCTTGGCGGTGAAAAGAAGTCTTGCACACTTACAGGTCTGAGTCTGTGAGTGGCTGGGTGAGACCACGACTGTGTCCACGCTGGCATGTGCTGTGTGTTACAATCTCACAAGAGCTGCTACCCCCAACTGTGCCATGTGTGCTCAGTTGACGGCCACATGGCCAAGTCCTGGGCGTTCTGCTACTTGATTCTGTCCCTAAAGAAGTGCCAGCTGGTGGCAGAGGGGTTCCTGGCTATTGGGAGCACGTAACCCAGCTTCCTTTTAACACCATGAGGCAGAGGTGGGCCTGACCAGGGACACATTGAGACAGTGTTTTGCCCAAAGCAGCTGCTGGCTCCTGACAGCCTGCTCACTGGCGACAAGGTAAAAGGCTGCCTGGAGACAAGCCCTGGGGGGCAGTCAGGAAGAAAAGGCCAGGCAGGGGTAGAGGTTAGAGGAAGCTCACTGGTGCTGGGAGCAGGAAGCCTGGAGGGATGTGATGGATTGAGGTTCTGTGTGTTCATCTGGAGAGAAAATCACCGAACCTCCCACCAGCCACTGTGTGCTTTGGAGCATTCACACCATGTGCCCCTGTTCACACCATGCGCCCCTGTGCTCCTTACACCTGGTCCTGCCAGCTTGCCGGGAACAGGGGGGCATCCCCACATTTGGGGGTCAGTGAGAAGCATGCTCAGCTGTACTTGCCCCTTGATTCCCGGGCACCTTTTGCCCAGTTCCCTGGAAGCAGCTGTGGAATTCGTTTCCAAATATAGACAGGGGTGGCCCCTGGCTGTCTGTAGACATCCCTCTGGCCTCTAGAATGCCTGGCCTTCAGAGGACTGACTGCCCGAAGCCAGCTTCAGGCTCACACCTGGTGAAAACAATCATCATAAAAGCAGATGGTAAAAATGGAGAGAAGGGGGTGTGACTGGGGGTAAAGGCGCTTGCTGCCAAGTCTGAGGATCTGAGTTCAATCCCTGGGACACACATGGTGGGAGGAGAGAAATGACTCCTACAAATTGTCCTCTGATGTCCACGTGCATATGTAGGCATGTACGGTCACACACCCATGCCCACATCCCACCTCATTTTCACACATACAGACATACATACCTGGCCCTTCCACAATGACAGACACATGCATGATCACCCCACACAGCCTGTGTCCCATGCTCCTTCATATTATTGCTCACGGGTGTTTTCATGTAAAGAGGTATGAAGAAAATAAGTAAATATATTTGAATGTTTGTATGCACATTGTAAATGATGCATGTTTTAATTCTCCAAGGAAGTTTACACAATGATACATCTACACAACTCTAAATTGACACATATTTAAATGTGTTTATTTAAATACCTTAAGGAAGTCTGCACAGTGACACACTGTCCCTTGCCAAATGATCCACAATCATACATAGTATTCAGTGATAGACCGGGCATGGGGGTGCACAGCTTTAATCCCAACACTTGTGAGGCAGAGCCCGGTGAATCTCTGAGTGTGAAGCCAGCCTGGTCTACACAATGAGGCCCTGTCGCAAAGACAAACAAACAAACAAAAAGTCAAAAAAAAAAAAAACAGTGGAGGTGCGGGATGTGAGTCTGTTGGCAGAAAGCTTGCTTACCAAGCCTAAGGCCCCGGGTTTCACCCACAGGACTGCATTAAACAGGGTACGCTGGCAGTGTCTACAGTTCCAGCTCTTGAAAGTAGATGTGGGCAGATTTGAAGGCCCCGGGTCCTGGTGACTTCTGGAAGTCTTCTCAGAAAAGCTTCCCAGTGGGGTGGTAAGGCAGCCAGGTGCAGGGAGCCTACGGAGAGGAGGACTTGAGAGTGGGCACTTGAGAGTGGGCACTTGAGAGTGGGCACTCCACAGTTTCCATTTTAGCCACTCCACTGGACCAAGCTCTTGCTCCCCTTTCTAAGAAAGTCCTCCTCTCCTGACCTGAACACACGTCTGAGACTCTTTCATGACCCCCACGCGAGCCCCAGGAAGCTACCTTAAAATAGAGACCCATGGTGACCCTCCCTCTTTTCCTAGTTCCCCTGGAAATAACAGAGTGACTGGAAGAGGAACCTAAGAACGGAAGGCCTAGCCGGGCAGGGGTGGCGCACGCCTTTAATCCCAGCACTCAAGAGGCAGAGGCAGGCGGATCTCTAAAATTCAGGCCAGCAAAGACTACAGAGTGAGTTCCGGGACAGCCAGGGCTACACAGAGAAACCCTGTCTCAAAAAAAAAGATTAATAATAATAATAATAGTAATAATAATAATAATGAAGAAGAAGAAGAAGAGGAGGAGGAGGAGGAAGAGGAGGAGGAGGAGGAGGAGGAGGAGACCATGTGGTCCTCACAGCCCTGTCCTAGAGGTTCCCTCAACAAGTGAGCCCACAAATGGCTAGCATTCTGGGGGCAGCTTCCCCTGCATTGGAGGCTCCAGTTCAGGTCCAACATAGGGTGCCAGCGTCTAGGGTAAGAATGTGTGGCTTTACTGCTAGAACGGTCTTCATATTCTCTATACCTAAATATGGCCTCTGTCCTGCTTCTAGGGCACAGTGTGTTCTGGCCTTAAGGCTTTGACAGATAAAGAGACCAGGATATGAGAACACAACACTGAAATGCAAGCTTCCAACATCTTTCATCCTGGACCGCAGGTGCCAAAGACCAGCAAACCAGGGTCCTCTACTGATTTTCTGGTTGTCAGTGGGACTGGTGGAGAGAAGCCAGGTACCTGACGAGGTCTAAACATCTCTCACTGGACAGAGGAGCATCTAAGGTCAACAAGGTGACCTTTGAACTTACTAAGCCCAGTAGATCTCTTTGGGAGCTGTTCCTAGGTTCCTTAGAGGAGCCACCACAGAGGTTAACAACAAAGATTCGGGGGGAACTCTGTAGTCAGAGTGCCTAGAATTAAATTTCATTTCGCCTGACTGTGACCCAGATCAGTGCCCAGAAACCTCTTCTGCAATGCTGGGGACACATGTGAATGTCTCTTCCTGGCAGGACCTCATGGAGCTGAATGAGCCAGGGGGACTCACATCAAGGCAGCTCTTGCCTGCTGAAAAGTTCATTAGTCTTGGACCTCAAGTGCTGGCAGATTCACGAGCCTAAAGTATCTGCATTTGTGTGTGTGTGTGTGTGTGTGTGCGCGCGCGCACGCGCAGACACCAGTGGGACTCTTGAGAAAACAAGAATACAGAAATACCAGGAATGGGAGTTAGGGATATAGAGTAGTTATTAGGGTTCCCCACCATTCCCCTCCCCCCAAAATCATGTCTGCAATCCTTGCGCTGGAGATGTGGAGGCAGAAAGAATAGAGGTTCAAGGTCATCCTGGGCAAACATAGGGAACTGGAGCCAGCCTGGACAATATGAGCTCCATCTCCAAAAAAGAACTAAAAGAAAATACATAAGACAGAGTAAGTGGAAGCCACTGTAGCTGCCCTGACCCCTACCTATCTCACCAGGCTGAGACCAGGGGTCTGGGTAAGACACCACCAGGTGGTGAGGAGCTTGGCTGACATTAGTTGCCCCGTCAGGAAATTGGATAAGGGATGTCCAATTATTCGTCTTCCCTGACCAGTTCTGAGAGCGATGGGGTTTAGCCATCCCTCAATTCCAAGGTCCTTATGGGCACCACTGGATCCAGACCTCTCTCTCCATGGCCCTCGCTCTTCCGTCTCTTTGGGTAGATTGTTGCCAAGCTGGACAGTCCATAGCGGTAGGGGCGGCACCCCATTCTTTCTCAAAGCTTATTGCCTCTCAAGTAGACACAAGAACTTTAGCCTGTATTGCCCACCGCCAACCCCCACCTCCAAAGAAGATCATTTTCTCTCTTTGCACCAAAGATTTAAGGAACAGTTCAGCCAGAATACTCCTTTATTGCCTCTGTCAAATCCACAATCAAACATTTTGCTGTTGTTCCTAAAAGAAAGGCGGGTGTCATTTATCATTAACATGAGAATTTCTAGTCTCCGACTTCTTCCTCCCATGAAGAGGTTGCTCCAGGCCATCGAAGGGAAGGCTAGGGTGCCTGCCCACAGTGTTCCCAGCACTGAAGGGACCAGGGGGTATGGAATATGGACACCTCAACCCCAGACCTGGCTGTGAGCATCATCACTCCAGAGTCCCCATCAGGTCAGGCTGATTCTATAATTTTCTCTGGAAAGCAGTGGAAGCATCTTGGGGTCTCAGGACAATGAGGGGCACAGGCTGGACTGTCCCTCGATTTCCATTGCTGAGAGTGTTGTGGGTGACTCCTGTTTGCCATAGTGATCAGAAACTCAGAGTCCTCCATACAACACAGCCCTCCCATCCTGACCACTCGCCAGGCTCTTCCCGTGTGATTGGGATGGGGATGGAGGGAAGGTGTGTTTCTGTTTCTAGAGCCTTCTTTCAGGAGTGCCTAAAAAAGGCTGAAAAGCACTGACTTGGGGAGGGGTTGGGAACCCAGGCTGCTGGAGAAGAAAAATTAGAGGTCTCGACCAAGCAATCGTCTTGGTGATGGATCCTTCCACTTTGGGGTTTGGCTGCCCTCCTCACCCTCACCCGCACCCCCACCTCCCTTCACCTCTCTAGAAGTCATTACCAGAGTCTTCACA
The DNA here is from genome assembly GCF_903992535.2 of Arvicola amphibius. Lineage (NCBI taxonomy): Eukaryota > Metazoa > Chordata > Mammalia > Rodentia > Cricetidae > Arvicola > Arvicola amphibius. Next base: position 118,971,259 of record NC_052056.1, read on the forward strand.
GGCAGCTCCAGGCAGGAGCGTCAACTCTCTTCACCTTCTCCCTCCTCAGGGGGCCCCAGCAGACTCCCAGACCGGGGTCTTGCAAATTTCACTCCGGGGAGGAAAAAAAACTATAGAAGGCCACAAGAATTATCCTTGAAAATTGAGGATTAAACGATTTTTTTTGGGTCCCCTTGACCAAGCAGTTTAAACTCTGAGGAAGGAGACAGATTTCCCAAACCACACGCCTGGCTGGCTTTTTTGGCCTATACTTGAATGTGAACTGGGTTTGGAGGTACCTCTCCGAGCTGGTATTCCGAAGTAACCATTCCCAATTCCTCCTTTGTTTCCCTGGCCCACAGTGAGGCATTGCCTCCCCTCCCCCTTAAGTACAACCCTTTATGAAACTGGGGTTGGATTCTCTCTCTCTGGTGGGGACTCGTCGCTTCTTCGGGCAGGCTGGCTGGAAAGGGCTCCCAGAGGCTGCCAACTTCGGAGGTATAGCTTCGTCTCTGGTTTTGACTCTGGCCCTTTGAGTAAGCTCAACACGTGTGGATTTAATTTTCCTTTCTTTCTTGCTTTCTTCCCCCCCCCCCAAAGGAAACAAGAAAAATAGTCTCTTGTGTCGACAGCGCGACACCGTTCCTTCTGCCAAAGAAAATTTGTCTTTTCCAGAGCCCCAGAGAACAGTGCAGTCCCAAGTTTCCGTGGCACCCTTCTTCAGTCGGGGTGTATGTGTGGCTCCAGACAGGTTCCTCTCCCCTCACGGGGATCCCAAACCTAGAGTTCTTAGCCTAAGTCTCTGGCAACAAGGTCACCCCCCCCCCACACACACACACATTTTGGAGCTGCTGATGGCGTAGATGTAGTGTCTACACCCGCTGGACTTTCTTCTTCGTCTTCTGGGTTGCAGATAGGATTCGAATTCCCCAGGCTTCAGCACAGCCCACAGAGTCTCCGGGTCATCTCAGCTCAGACCCCTCACACTTAGCGACTGGCGACCACTCAGATTAGAGGGGACATGGATAGCAGCTCCTTTGCAAGCAAGCTTTGCTGTTCACTGTATGCAGCCTTGAGAGAGGGACTCCCCTAGTAGCTGCTTGTCTGGAGAAACATTCCCATTTCTGATACCATAACCCTTGATTTGAAAAACAAAACAACCCCATCCACGCATCATGAAACAAGAATGATAATCGTAACTGGTGGACTATTAGTAGGGCATAGCAAATATTGAATAATAATGAACACAGCCAGGGCTCTTCCCCAAAGGCCCAAAGTTGGGAAGCTGGGAGCTGAATAAAACATTGGGAAGACAGCTCCTGAGGTTCTGGAAAAAAAATTATAATAAATCAGATTTCACTAGGCAAGAGGCAAAGTGACCCCCTGAGGGGGGAAGAAAACCTTCCCACCCTCCCCAGAAGTCTTCCTTTTGCGATCTAAGTTGGCCAAAGTTTAGTTTTCTCATCATTTCTATTGTCGTTCGAACTCTTATTAACTTTCCCAGGCCTGCATGCCCTCCTCTCTACTTTCTGACCCCAGCGGGAACCCAAATGAGGCAGGGACAGGACGGGTGGGAAGGGACACTGAATTGAGTGCGTTCCTGTGTTCTCTTCTGACTTACTTTAAAATGGAAGGAGGAATGTGAGTAGCCACAATAACAAGAGCAACGGCTCCGTTTGTTTTGTTTTGTTTTGCTTTGCTTTTAGTAGGATCCTGGGTCTTCCTGTCTCTCAAGGTATTAAAAAAAAAAATCAAGGCGGAATTTTTGCAAAGAGAAGGAAGTACACGCGGAAGAAAAGCCAGCCCCGCAGCAGACCTAGAGTAGCGCTGTTCTTGCGGAGAAGGGAGGGGACAAGGGAGGGAGGTGTGCTGCGGCCCTGTCTCCCCGCAGAGAAAAAGGGGAAAGGGACGCGCCTCTGAGGTTCAGTTTGGGGCTGTAGTATTTTTTCTGTGGCGGTTGCTTTCTACAGAGGGATCACCGGGCGAGTCTGAGGCTGGGCTGGTGGAACCCTCTAAGGTTGGTTCAGGTAGTTACCCCCGAAATTGCCGAGCAAAGGGGAAAGTGAAAGGAACTCGGCCCACTTTGCAGTGCGCCCTCGGTCGGGGTTTCTCACCCGCATCGGTCTTACAAGTCACCCTACTCGGATAGGGGGTCAAGGATTCCGGGTTGCGTTTTTGGCATCTGGGAGAAATCTCGGATCTGGGGTCAGAGTCATTCGCTTGGGAAATGAAAGCAAAGCTGAAGCAGCAGGCCCGGTGGCCTCGACTCTTGGGAAGGAAGGGCAGGGACACGCCGGAGTCCTGCGTCCTAAGGCCGCAGCCCACTGTCCCCAGGGGCCTGACCTTGGCTCTGCAGCTGCTGGGCCGCCAGAGTCTCGGCTGCTTCAGTCCCCAGCGTTCCGCGACTGAAGCCGGGTCATGCTTCTGGGAATTCTAAGGTTTCGGGGAGCACAAAAAACCCCATAATAGACCCACGAAGCTGAGGGCCTGTTCAGATTAAAAGTGTGGCTCCCCTGGGGCTGCTAGCTTAGGGATGGGGTGGGGAACTTACCCTCGGGAAGGCCTGGCGCTCGCTGGCTCCGTGTAGGGCAGGCCTAACTTATTGCTGGGCGCCGCCGGGTTGGGGAAAAGTCTAGGCGGTTGGTTTCGCAACTCAAAACGGAATGGGTTTCCAAATGTACGCAGACGCTTACGCAGACGCACCCGACCGCTTAGAAATTATACCCATTGATCCAACTAGAAATAATTGCCGATTTCCACAAAACAGAATAGAGAGCGTCGCCCCTCTGCAGGACCCGGCGCTGATTTTTTTCTCCTGACAGTGCACCCCTCTCCACCCCTACTCCCACCCCGCCCCACCACACACTCGCACCCCGCCCCCGTCTGGTCACTCTGGGACCGATCGCATCCCTGGACCTCACTGAAGGAGCGGCATGCCGAAAGGCCTTTCTCTCTACAAAGAACTTTGAGAGCCCCTAGTAATTATTTTAGTGCAGGAGTGGACCTGCGCATGAGATATGGCACCCCAAATGTAACCAGCTAAAACGGCCTCCTCATCAGAAAAATAAAATTGTGTAAGTAAGAAATCTTTGCCTTTTGCAATGAACTTTGGGCAACACTGGTTTTCCCTACAAATGGAGACTTAAAGTGGGCCCCCATTTCATTTCTCTTGCCCTCGCTAAGAGAATCGCTCTTGATTCTTCTGGTGCCTCCTGTTCATCACCCCCACTTCCCCAGAGGGCTCTGGGTGTGTTATTTATTTCTTTATTTCCCCAAGGGTCCAGGCATCCTGGACTTGTGTCTTACAGCAGACCTTGATAGACGAAGATGGAGAGAGAGAACTCAACCTACCGCCACTGCCCCCCAGTCAAGCGTGACAAGGCGCGGGCTGGTTGCGTGACTTGTGACGTCTCCAAGCCCTATAGGAGCAGCGGCTGGTGAGATAGTCGCTATCGCCCGGTTGCCTCTTTATTTTATTGGGGTATGCCTGGCAATAAACAGTAATATTTAATTTGTCGGAGACCACAAACCGACGGCAGACTGGGAGGTACTTGCTTCTCTTGACAGATCCTGGAAGAAGTCTTCGCTTTAAAGGAGTTCTTTTTTGGGAGGTATATCCTCTCAAAACTCCTTGTGAACTGCTTTACCTCAGTGAGCAGTTTCTTGACTTCTAGCCTGAAAGAAGAGGTGAGTCTTGTGAGGGAGAATTGGGGGGGGGGATATTTACAGGCCGGCCTTTATTTTCCCTGAAACCCCCAGCTTCCCACCTTACCTAGGCCTGGCTGACCCCCCTTCTTACTGCTATTGAGAGGCATGTTGCCCTTTGATCACTTGCAAGAATGGATCTCTTCTGCCAGGTTTTAAGAAAAATACTCAAAACAACATCGTGTGGTGGCTGGCTCCGTGCACCATCTAAGCTCAACGAAGGAAGTGTATCTGGCTGGATTGTTGCTTGGGGAAGCCCAGATTTTCCCTCTCGGGAAGGGCCCGCTGATTATTTATGGGGATTAATTTTATCCTCAAATCTCTGCAAATGTAAAGGGATTGGAGAGGACTGTCTGGATTTCCCCTTCCCACCACCAGAGAGGCAGGCTCTCATCCCGAGGTCAGGTTGGCTTTCTGTCCCCCGCTCGAAGTTGAGGTTGACTCCATTCAAACAGAAAGGCCTCCGTGCGGACTTTTGGAAGAAGAGTGAACGTGTTTGCACAAATAAATAGCTGGCCTTGGCCAAGGTCGGCTTGAAGACAGACCTGGAAGGTAGAGGGCGGGGTTTCTCCCTAGTTGTCCCACATTTGCAACTGAAAAGTCCAGTGAAGAAGCCCTGCAGGGGCGGCCTACAATTTTGCCCCAGAGGCTACGTTTGTTGCTGGAGCCCAGTCCGGGGCATTTTTTTTCCCTCTCTCTCTTTCCAACCCTAGGCTCTAAGGGTGTAGTCTCTAATTAGAGTCCCAGAAAAGAAACGTGCTGAGAGGGTATAAGGAGGCTGGAGTGGGAAACAGAATGGGATCCTTGGCATTTGTTTCCAGCACCGCTCTGTGTTGTCTCAGCCTGGTTCCGCTCACACCAGAACCCACTGCCAGTTTCTGCTATAGACTGCTTTCTGCTTTCATTCCCCCTCTGGACAGCATCCTTCAGAGAGGCAGAGGGCAGGCTGAGGAGCACTCGGAGCTGAAACCTCCCAGCCAGTCCTCAGTGACTGATTATTTTAATAAAACTGGGCACTGCCCTGTGTACACCCCAGTGTGTGTGTGTGTGTGTGTGTGTGTGGAGGAGCGCATGCACAATGATTTCTTGGCATATTCGGTCTTGGTCCCCCTTCCCAAGATACCTTCTCCCCCAAGTCCTCGAGAACTGGGGGGGGGGGGGTATGCGATGAGTCTGGGGTAGAGAATAGCTGTCATGTCGTGGCAGCTAGTCCTCGCTCTGCATGGGGCCAGGCAGGGTCACACCACTGTCTGAGGTCAGCACTGGAGACAGAAATCGGGCGAGGCTGCAGAGGCCCTTGGGTGTGTGCACGCGCCTAATAATCCAGTCTTGGTTTTCTGCACGGCCAGGCTTTTGAAATTGCTGGGGTTGCCCAAGGGAAGCTGGTCAGCTCTGCCTTGACTCCTGTAGCTCTTCTTCCTTCCTTCCTTCCTTCCTTCCTTCCTTCCTTCCTTCCTTGCTTCCTCCCTCTCTCCCTCCTCCCTTCCCTCCTCCTTCCTTCCTTTCTTTCTGTCTTTCTTCCTAGCAGCCTCTGGCTCAGCGCAGCCAGCTGAGATGAAGGAAGGAGGATGGAAAGGGTGTGGAGGTGGGGTATCACCAGGTCTAGAGTTGACAGTCCCACAGTGATTCAAGTGTGTGTATGTGTGTGTGTAGGGGGGGGTAATCTAGTGAAAGGGGGGAAAAGGTAGAGGGAGGGAGGGAGAAAGTTGGAGAAGCAATTCTTATACTTTGTAAGCATCCTGGTATCCCAGCTGAGTTAGATTGTCTAGGGGAGGGAGGAAGAAAGGGAGAGAGGGAGAGAGGGAGGGAGGGAGGGAGGGAGGGAAAGAGAGAGAGAGAGAGAGAGAGAGAGAGAGAGAGAGAGAGAGAGACTCTCATACCTCAAATTCTGGAACTTTAACCCCGGAAAGCGTCTCTCTGAAAGCTGCTGGCCGAGTCCCAAGACTCTCCCAGGTCCCCCAACTCCCCAACTTTTCTTCTCTGGAGGTGCAATGGCAGAGCAGGGCACTGCGACTGTATGTTACTGTTTGGGGGTGCTCCCGGACCTGCTGTTTAGTTTCGCGTTCTTCTGAGACCTTCTGCAGCCTGACAACTTAAAAGTATTTAGGGCTAAGGAGCAGCCAGCGAGCTGTGGAGGAGGTGTGCGCTGGAGGTGGGCAGTCGCTGGGAGGTTCCCGTAGTGGGTACCTCGTAGCAACAGTAGCAACAGCAGCTCAGACTCCAGAGTCACCATGCCTGCACCCCCACCTGGCCTCCGGCTTTCCTGCTAAGAGGAAGAGGGGTGGTGGTGAATGCTGCCGGCTGCACAGAGCGAGGTAACCGTACAAACAGATGGCCGGGCGGGAGCAGGCGGCAACAGTCGGCCGGGGAAGCGGAGAATGGCGGACTCCAGCCTGTCTCCCATTCTGCAGAGTCTGGCTTGCAGAGATTTTATCCGGGCCTGGACCTTTCAAGGCGAGAAGGAGCCGGGAGGCTGCCGAGGCTGGGGGAGCAGCGCTGAGGCTTGCAAGGCACACGGCCTGGTTCTGTCAAACCACATCTTGCTCGCCTCCGCCAGCCCCTCAGCTTCCCGGGATCCTGGCAATGGTTAGGGTGGGTTTCTTCCGGCGATGGCTGGCGGTAAATGCGAGAGTGTGTGGGGCGCCAGCCCTGTTTTCCTTTGTTATGAGAAGACTATGGGGCTCCCGTGGAAGTCTCCCCCAACTACTCCTGAGGGCAGAGGAAGAAAGCTGTCAGAGAATTGGGCCTCAGAAGCTGTCCGTGATCCCATTTCTGTCTCAGGCCACTACAACCCAGGTTGGGATCCAGTCTTTTTGCCTAAGAAGCTGCTAAAAGTGTGTGTGTGTGTGTGTGTGTGTGTGTGTGTGTGTGTGTGTGTGTGTGTAGGGGGCATCTCTTTCATGAAATCTTCTGGTGTTTTGAGGTGGAGGCGGTGGTAGAAATCCTTCTTTGAGGAAGAAGGCTGATCGAAGAACTTCAGCTGCTTCGGCTTCTTTCGTTGAAGCCCGGGGCTGCCCTAATAACCGCCTGGGTCCCTGGCAGCCCATTCAATGCTTTCTGCCCAGGATTTATCTGGGAGTGATTTTAGACTATCCTGGGAGCCAGCCCTGCAGTTTGAGTGAGCCAGTCCTGATTGAAGCTCAGAGAAGTTCCCTTTAGCCTGGTCACTCTACAAAACGCCTCACCACCCCTGTTTGCTAGCCATCTGAAAGAGCTCGAGGAGGAGGAGGATACAGACCACCGGCTTGCGGTTTGCAGTGGAGAGCCAGAAGCAATATCGCTGGTCTCTCTCAGATCTACCTCCTGTTGTCCCTCCCGTCTTCAGTGCAGCTACTTTTAATTTTAAAAAAATAACATTGCTTGAAGTTGGGAGAGGGGAAGACTTAATTTTAAATGTTGTTTCATGTAAGGCCTGTATAGTGAGAGGTCCACTCTTCTGTTTCCTCCGGGTGCCTCGATTCTAGCCCTTTCTCCCCTTGTGTTTTTTATTTTTGCAAGATGCGGGTCATTCTGGGCCTTTTGCCTATTGTGGGAAAATAATGTTTCTTAGGAGGTTTCATTTAAAAACAAAATGCTGGCATGGCCTCCTGAATTTGACAAAGACCATTTCTCAAAGGGGTGCTGGGTTTTTGTTTTCTGTTTTGTTTTGGGTTCCTACCCGATGGCTTCCAAAAATACCGACGCCTTATCTTTATTGGCTCTTCCAGGAGTTCAGACAAATTTGACGGACAGCTCTCTTATCGCCCAGAGCCTGAGCAGGGGGCCTTGCCGCCTCCTCCCTGTCTAAAGCGGGTATTTCGCAAGCAGTGGTGCGTGGTCGGAAAGTGAAATAATAAAAAGACTTTCCACAGCCTCCTTCAGCTGGGAGTGGAGGATCAAACTGCTGTCCCCGAAGTCGCTACACACTCTCCAACTCTGTCTCTTGTCCTCAGAATAGAACCTCGCGCGGGCTCAGGACCCGGGCGCACCATGGCGGATGCAGATGAGGGTTTTGGCCTTGCGCACACGCCTCTGGAGCCTGACTCCAAAGACAGGTCCTGTGATTCAAAACCCGAGAGCGCTCTGGGGGCTCCCAGCAAATCTCCATCATCCCCGCAGGCCGCCTTCACCCAGCAGGTAAGAAAAGCTGGCCCAGCGCTCAGACCGAGGCCTGAGCCCGGCTCCCAGCCAGCGGTAACTCCCCGCCTCTTTACTGGCTAGTCTCATCCAATCTCCCCCAATTCCACTCTATTCCAATCCACTTTATCGAGGCGTTTATCTTTATGGCCTGCGTATTTTAGAAACCTATTTACATTATTGGAGAGCTCTCAATTATCTGACTATTTGGGGTCAGCTAACAATGGCCCAGATAATTCTCTCCCAGCTGCCCCGGGTATGCCTTATTAAGGGTCGGGTCAGCGGCCGCTTCAGACCGGCATGAGCGATGGCTTGACCCCCCTTAGATCTTTCTTAGCCTTCGCCTCCGCCCGCCTGCTCTGCGTAGCCCGCCTTGCCTCTCACGCAATACCATTTATCTTGCTCCCGGGGCCTGGAGGAGAGCATACGAGGCTGGGACTAGGGCCCCCGGCGCCCCGAGCTCCACCTGGCTGGAAGCTGGTCCCGAGGAGAGGGAGGGGACTCGCACCCTGTGTCCTGCATCCTGAAACACTCAGCGTTTTGGGTGCTCCAGGTGAATTTAGAAACTAGTGTCACCCGGCACTGAGCAGGGAGACTTGACCGGGGAGATGGATTTGATGTTGAAATCCTTCCCGAGGAGTTCCATTTCCAGACTCCCTCCTTAACTTCACGTTTCCAGAAGGTGTCTGTGTATGCGTGTGTGTATGTGTGTGTGTGTGTGTGTGTGTGGTGGCAGTGATGGTAGTGATGGTAGTAGTGATAGTGGTGGTGTGTGTGCACGTGTGTGTGTGTGTGTGTATTAATAAAAGCAGAGAGGCTAAAGATTAGTTGGGAAGAAATTTTGCAGACTTTTTAAAAAGGGAAAACAAGTCTATTTTCTAGCCAACTAATAATTGTTTCAAAATGAAGATTTTTGTCTGAATGCTTTGGTATTGGTTTTTAAAAATAACTTCCAGTTGGAAGGGAAAATGTTAAAAAGCTCTGGGGCTTCCCCAAGACAGAGGTTGGGCAGCGGGATGGCCAGGGCCTGGAAGGACTGCTAATATAGACACTGAGAACTAATTTTTGGGTTTTGCTGCTGGGGGACGGAAAGAAACATTTTAAAACTGACTGTTTCCAGATAGTACCTCACATGTGCTAGAATCTCGGCACTTGGGAGGCCAAGGCCAGAGGATTGCCAAGTGTCTGATATTAGTACATGTGCTGGGTAGTGAATTCCAGGCCTGCCCGGGCTGCAGACTGAGACCTTGTCTCATGTAATAACAATAATGAATAAGATCGAAAAATTCTTGTATGTTTATAGTCACACCCAGTGATGATGATTGGCAGTAATGTATTTGCATAGCTGTGTGTTTTGCATCTGGGTGACTATACAAGAATATCCTGGTGGGGTTTTCTAGAAAGACAGCCTCCAAGCCATATCCCAGCTAAAAATGGATCAAAATTAGCTGGCCTGGTCTTCTCCAGAGGAGCGCAGTGGTGGGAGAGATGATTCCCAGTCCTCAGGCTGGTGGAGGAGACAGCAGGTACCTTGAGCAGAGAGGTTGCTGGAAGCAGGCTCAAGTCAGAACCCCCTTTCTTTGAACTTGCAGGATTGGGGTGGGGATAACAGAGAAGCCGCCTCTGCACACAGGAGCCCTTAGGGAAGAAGAAAGATTGCCCCATAAGGCTCCTCACTGACAAGTTTCTCTCTGTCTCTCAGGGCATGGAAGGGATCAAGGTGTTTCTTCATGAAAGAGAATTGTGGCTGAAATTCCACGAAGTAGGCACAGAGATGATCATCACAAAAGCGGGGAGGTGAGTCGGGCACAAAAGCCATTGGAGGGGAGACAATGGGGAGACTAGGCAGGGAGAAAAAGGGAACAGAGACAACATTTAAAACCAGAGCTCATTGTGGTTAAAGAGTCCTCAGCGGCTGGGGGACCTACCCCAAATGCTTACTTACCTCTGAGTGAGATTAAAGTGAACAGGAACCTGAACAGGTTATCATGGGGAGAGAGAGAGAGAGAGAGAGAGAGAGAGAGAGAGAGAGAGAGAGAGAGAGAGAGAGAGAGAGAGAGAGAGAGAATGGAGGTGGAGAAGGATTTGGACTTGATCCCTTGCCCCCACCCCTATTCCCACAATCTCTGACCTTGGAATAATTCCAGAGTCCCACCGACGATCGCCAACCCCTAAAACTGTTGAATGTATTCGCTACCTCTTTCATTGTTTATAGAAAGCCGGCGAAGCCTTTGAAAGCGAGCGGATGGCTCCTCTGAGCTCTGTACACAGACACGGATAAACACAGCCGATCAGCCATTGCGCAGGGACTAAAATTGCTCTACAAGGCTGGCCGAAGTTTCAACTAGAAAGACTAGGCCTGGGGGGGGGGGGCGGGGAAGGGTGGCAGAGCAGTCGCAAGCTCTGGGTCTCCTTTTGCGTGTCCCGGCCTGGGAAGCTACCCTTTGCTTCCTAACCGGCCATGCCACATAGGTTCCCCACCATCTAAGAGCATCTAAGAGGTCGGGAAATTGGCTAGAGCCAGCGTGTGAAGAGACGGAGGCCAGGCCAGTAGGCCCAAGATGCCGGGTGTGTAAAGGCAAAGGGTGGAGTTGATTTTTCCAGATTCCGCGGGTTCTCTAGCCCAAGCCGCCCTCAATAAACTGACAACGGTGACGTTTATTATTTCTTGAAATTAAACAATGTCGGCTCCCCCGCTCAGCCCAAGGCCCTAGTGAACTAGAAGGAGGTGGGTCTGTTTATATCAGACATCTGAGGTCTCTTTTCCCATCCTACTCAGGAAGGAAAGTCCCAGCCGGCTGCCTTTTTCCCCCTCGCTGGAGCCTAGAGGATTTAACTATAAAAGGCTTGCAAAATCAGTCTCTGGTGCCTCTGCCTGCCGGGCAGGCGCTCTTGCTAGGGCAGATAAACACGAAGAGGTCCGGGCTCCGGGCCTGTGACGGAGAGGCCTTCTCACCGCTCTTCTCACGCCGCTCCAATTTAGGTCCAACGACTTGTCCTGATGCGCAAAACCAGTCCGATGCCCTGCTTTCTGGGGCGCTGTGCCTCACCAGACCTTAAGGAAAAATTTCTAGTGGGGCCGAGGCACGGAGTGCCGGGAATACGTGTTCTGCATCAGTTCGGTGCCCTTAGCTTTCTAGTACAGGCTTTGGCTTTCTCTAAAACAGAATCTGGAAGGGGTTGGAATTTCTTTCCCGAGTGCCTGGGAGTTTAAGCTCCCCAGGGAATCCTGCCAAGCTCCGTGGAGAAGTTACAGATCATTTATGAGTAACCGCACGCTGGCGATGCGGGGCTGGCCGCTAACCCAGCGGACTTGGGAACCTCTTGGCACTCACCGTAAACCTGCACCTTCAAGGGCAGAGGACTAAAGTTAGTATCTAACGTGATGTGTTCCCGGGGTGCCACGTTGGTGGGCGGTCACAGGACCAGAGTGAGAAGGCCGCTAGCTTTGTGTGGAATGAGCTTCTTTCTCACCCTGATTCCAGGTTCCCCAGAAAGTGAGTCTCTGAACATAGAAGTCTGTAAGCAGCGCTCTCCGGGCCGAGTTTCTTCCTAGGTGCCTCTGCTGCTGCCTTCCTTCTAACTTCAGGGGAAACCCGGGGTGGATCTCACCGGGGATGGAGTGGGGCCAGTCTCTTCATTTCTCCAGGAACTGCTAAAATATCAGAAAGGGCTCTTCTGAGTATTGGCATTAACTCCCCCCTCCCCGCTTGCTTTCTCTCTGTGTGTTCCTCTCCCTCTCTCTCCCAGGCGGATGTTTCCTAGTTACAAAGTGAAGGTGACTGGCCTTAATCCCAAAACGAAGTACATTCTTCTCATGGATATTGTTCCCGCGGACGACCACAGATATAAATTTGCAGATAATAAATGGTAGGCGCCAGAGTTCCAGAGGGCAGGAGCGCTGGGAGGGAAGTGTAATGCCTGTTCCACCCCCAGTCACTGAACCAGCAAACTCTTTAGTACTTTCTTTTAGCTTCCACTAAGGCGCAAGACTTGTGTGCCTATTCTACTGCACAGAAAAGGGCTGCAGCAACTAGCTCCCATTTCATAGGCCTGAAAACTAAGGCTGCCAGGAAGCGAGGGGGACCCTGTGTACTTCTAACTCCATATGGGCTGCACATTTTTTTACTATTTTATTTTATTTTTTGTTAAAAGGGTATTGTTACCAAGTACTGGATATATTTCTGCGGGGCACAAAACCATTTACAGTTATTTTTTATGAGTTACCTGCTTTGAACATGACTTTTTTTTTTTTTTTATGAAACTGCAAAACCGGCCCATGGCTTTACTGGTAAAGCAGCCATGAGAGGAGAAGCCATTGCTGGGCTCCACCGCACTGTTGAGGCAGAGGCTGGAGGAGGATGGCTTCTTTGAAAGCACTTAAGGAGTTTTCAAGAATTTTGCATGTGTAGATCTTCAGCTCTCACCAATAATTTGTGTGCAGCAGAGGCCTTGCGGGCTCCCCACACTCCTGGAGCCGGGCTGGGGAAGGAACTGAAGATAGGGGAAGAAGAAAGAATCAGTGTGGGGTTCTCTGGAGCAGCGGAGGCTGTAACCGTCTGAAGGAGACCAGCTTTTTCCCAGACCAGTCCGGCAGCAGCCTGCCTCAGGCCAGCTGCCTCTGGACCACAGAAAGCCCAGCAGCTCTCATTTCCTCCACCCAGGTCCGTAACCGGCAAAGCCGAACCTGCCATGCCCGGCCGCCTCTATGTGCACCCGGACTCCCCGGCAACTGGAGCACACTGGATGCGGCAACTTGTCTCCTTCCAGAAACTGAAGCTCACCAACAACCACCTGGACCCTTTTGGGCATGTAAGTACCCTGGTCCACATCAGTGTGTGAAACAAACCCCCACACATTCACCCCATTTCCTCACTTCTCTCTGGGACTCAATCTTTTGAATCTAAATTTCTCCATCTATCTATCTATCTATCTATCTATCTATCTATCTATCTATCTATCTCTATCTATTTATTCATTCATTCGTTCATTTGTTTATTTATTTATTTTGGTTATGCTTCCCCACTTCCCTAGTTCTCTCTCAAAGGTTCCAGTCACGTAACCTCAAGCCGTCCCTTAACTATTTGGGACCCTCTCCAGGGCTAGGATTATCACTAAGAGCAGCCACATTCATCCCTTCCTCTACCTTTCTCATCTGGACATTTTTTGCCCCACCTTCCTGCCTCCTGTTCTCAGCTTCCCTCTTTCTCACATTCTTAATTCACGGGTACCTCTGCCTTCTTCTTCCTCTGTTTCTTCTATCTCCACCACTCCTTAATGGAAGGGACACTCCCTGTGGTCTACCCTAGAATCTGCCTTTCTTCTTCCCTGGGTGGCTGTCAACGGGGTGGGGGTGGGGGCTTCAGGCCACCCTATTTCTAAGCCCTAATTTGTAATTGAACTTTCTCAATGAAAGGGGAATGCCAGTATCCTGCCCCTTCTTTTACAGGTGGCAAGTGAACCCTGGCACCAGCTCCTGCTTCAAGCTTGGTGTTCTTGGGCAGAAAGATTTTATTTTATCTTACTATCCAGTCTCCTTTCTATTTTCATGCTTAGAGCAGAAACCTAAACCTGGGATCTCTTTAACTCCGAGAGGGAGGCTTGGTGAATCCTCCCAACTACATGGGGTATAGTGAGTGTGCAGAGCAAGTGTGCATAGTGAATGTGTATAATGAGTATTTATGGCTCCTCTCTTTAGTGATCATTGCCTTCAGTGGGTTCCCAGCCCAGCCTCACCCTTATTTATCCAAGCAACAAACAAACAAAAACAAAAAACAAACAAACAAAAACCCCACAGGCTTTTGGGAGAAGTAGTCCCAAATCTCTCAATTGCTTTGGCTTTGAATTCTGCATTTAGAGCCCATTGCTAGATGGTTCAAACACACTCATCTTTAGAAAGCTGTTACTCAAGGTTGTTTCTGCAAAGGGAAGTAACGGAGGTGCATATAGTCTTTTGGGGGGGGGGGTCAGAGGATTCACTGGGAGGGGCACATAGCCTCCAGTTTAGGGAAATGGGGGCCTGGATAGGATGGACTTGGGGATAAGTTCAAATGTTGAGTCTGCTCTTTCTGGGTGGCAGTGAAAGAGGCCACCAGGGACCTCGGTGGCAGGATGTCCACTGAGGGTTTCTGTATATGGGAGAGAAGCCTGGGTTGTGGCTCTAGTGCACAGATGGCCTAATCTCCAGGTGCGGGATTAGAAAGTTTGGGGTGTTCCTGTGGTTGCTTATCATGTGCATTAAGGTCCTGGGAGGCATGTTCCTCCCTGCCTCCTCATGAGTGCTGGGACCCTCGAGGGGGGGGGGTTTCTGTGAAACTGTCACATGGTCATCTCAGCTCTAAACTGCCCTTCTGTTTTTCTGACAGTGCTTTTTGGGGTCACTCTGGAGTAGACATCCAGGAGAGGTCCTTAGCCCCATCAACAAATACAGGCCACTGAGTGGTTTTTGTTTTGTTCTGTTTTAGTTCCTTCTCAACAACCTAAGGAAAAAAAGAGGGAAGTACTCTATCCCAACTTTGAATCTAGAGTCATCCTGATGGAATTAGGGGCCATTAGATCACCCTCTTTCTGCAGTCTCCACACTGTCCCCAGCTGTCAAAGCAATTTGGTTAAGCCGGGAGGACGGCTGTGCTGGCCCAGGGGTTGTGGCAGTCAGTCTGGGGCCCCAGTGCGTCTCTCTGTCGCCACACCGCCTGTGTCAGCCTGTGTCACCATAAGCCTGTGTGTGTGTGTGTGTGTGTGTGTGTGTGTGTGTGTGTGTGTGATCAGAGGTAGACACCTTCCAGTCATGAATTAAGGAGTCGCATCTCAAGGACCTTGCTCAAGGGAGTCTGCAAGCCAGAGACACCAAGTGGAATCCTGGCTCCATTGGGGCTTGGGATTCTGTGGGGAAAGCAGACCAGGTTTGGGGAATGGGTAAATGCGGCCTGTTGCATTAGAGAAGTTTTGGTGACTTTTAAACAGTCACACACACACACACACACACACACACACACACACACACACACACACACACACACACACACACACACACCCCAGCATCAAAATATGGGCATCGTCTGGACAGCAAGCCTGCTTTTATTACTCTGAATGCTTATGTAGTTGTCTGGACTCCATCTAGAACTGCAACCAGGATCCTCCTCCATCTCTGTCTCCTGATAATATTAACCTGATTGTAGCAATAGCCACAACAACGGGAGTAAGCCCCACTCAGGCAGGGTACCCCAAGAACTGAGAAGGACACAACCTCCATTCCAGCAGATATCTGTCTTTGAGTCCCAAATGTTAGAGAAAAGAAACCTCCAGGTCAACCCTCAATGGGGTTGACAGTGGGGGGGGGGCACTTCCTCCCCACCTCGCTGTTTTAGGAAGCCAGACTCAGCTCTCCCCCACCAACAGACTCTCTCTCTCTCTCTCTCTCTCTCTCTCTCTCTCTCTCTCTCTCTCTCTCTCTCTCTCTCTCTCTCTCTTTCTCTCTCACCTTCCCTCCCTCCCTCCCTCCCTCCCTCCCTCCCTCCCTCCCTCCCACGTTTCAAAACAAAGGGCCTAGGTTTGAGGTCTCTCCGTCTGGAGTTTCCTCAGCCCTTAGTCTTCCTCAGAAGGACTTTGAGGAGGGGTGTGTGCCATGACTATTTGTATGTATGGATGTACATTCTTCCTGTACCTCACCGGGCCCCATTGCTGTCCGGCTTTCCCAACCCCCACTCGTTCCCGCCTCCAGACTTGCCAGGCTCCCGTTGGGGGCGGGAAGTGCCCTTATACACAGAGTTAATTTATTAAGCAAACTTTATTAAGAATTCTGATTTACTGCCTTGTGTGCTTTGGGTAGGTTCCTGGAATATTACCTTGACTTTCTCATGTGGAAATTGTCATTTTTGAAATGTTTCTTTTAAACGAAATCACTGGCCCCTTTTCAAAACAGAAGAAAAAAAAAGACTAATTTTTTTCTTCCCGGAGAGCCTATATAATAAAGCTAATTGGCAGTGCGGATGGGGGAGGAGCGAGGATCTAGCTGGAAACAAAGGGAGTTTTGATTTTGTTTCTTCTGACAATCTCATTTTCTGTTATTTTTTAGATTATCCTGAACTCCATGCACAAATACCAGCCCCGATTACACATCGTGAAAGCAGACGAAAATAATGGATTTGGTTCAAAGAATACTGCGTTCTGCACCCACGTCTTTCCGGAGACCGCGTTTATCGCCGTGACTTCGTACCAGAATCACAAGGTAAGCCCCACTCTCTGGGAGCCTGTAGCGGCAGACGCCTGCTGGTATACGTGGACGCATGCGCTGGGTTTTCGCCCAGAATGCAGTCCTTTAAAGGCTGAGGGTGGGTCCGCAGTCCCGCAGACTCAACTTCTAGTCCCCTTCAAGGGCCTGGGCAGGGGTCGAGTTGGGTTTGTTTGTATTATATTCATGGTGGGGGAGGATCTCTCTCACCTACCCTTTTCTAGTTAGAACCAAATTTATTATTCACTTAACAATTGGCGCGAGCCTGCCGATAGGGTGGGGAGAAAAGTGCTAGAATTCTTGGCTAATGCTACCCTTGGAGAGGTTGCCTTTTCTGTTGAGACCAGTATCCTGGGTTTTTAAAAAAGAGGTCCCTCAAAAGACAATGGGGCAGGTAGCATAGCTGATGCTAACGTGTACGTGCGTGGGGGAGGGTGCTCCGTGTGTCCGCGTGAACTCAATGAGGGCTGACCCCCTGTCGTGGACCCTGCCCCACCCCCTCAATCTGAGCGAAGTTAGCTATAGGTTGCCAGGCTGGCAGGGCAGGGCATGGAAGGGTCATAGGCAGGTTTCGTTCCGGGTCATGCAGTGGAGCTCATCCTGGAGCGGGCTGGGTGGTAGATAATGCCTCAACCAATCCTGTTACAACCCACTGTGGGTAGTCTCTGAATTCAGACTGTGATGGATGGATGATCCCTTCCAGATCTAGAGAGAGCTCGCCTTCCTTGCCCCAGAAGAAACCCCTGCCCCCTCCCCAACACAAGAGCTGACTCCATTTGCAAGGGCGAAATGGTAAGGTCGGCTGAGGTGACTTAGTGAGTCTACCCTGAGTGGCACTCCTAGAGATCCCGGGTGACTCTGCAAACCCACACCCTCGGTTAACTGCTTAGAGGGTCCCAGACCTGACACACAAGGACCACAGATACCGCATCCTCCTCCCACTTAGGCAAGCCTAGGTTCATGGAGGAAGGGTAGTGTGTGTGTGTGTGTGTGTGTGTGTATCCTCGGCGCCTCGGCGTGGTCTGAGTTCTGTCCTGATAAAGCTGTGGCATGTGCACTGTGTGCAATCTGTAGACATTCACAGTCTGTTTCCCTCCCTTCTCTTTTTAGCTTCACGTAGTGTGCACTTCATTGTTTGTTTTTGTGCATGCTGGGCTTTGAACTCACAGCTTCAAGCATTGTTAAGCACACATCCTGCCACTGCGCTGCATTTCTGGCCCCTTGAGAAGACTGCCATGTCATGTGACATTTGGACGTAACCCCAGGGACAGTGTCATATTTCTGCGCGCGCGCACGTGTATGTGTGTGTGTGTGTGTGTGTGTGTGTGTGTGTGTGTGCGCGTGCGTGTGTGTGTGTATGAGTGTGTGGGGTTATATAAATGCTATGATTTGCTTATCTAGGTCAAGGCAGCACAACTTGTGTGAATTTATTCTTTCTTGCTACCTTTTTGTGAGTCTTGGGAATTGAACTCAGGTCTTCAGACTTGGAGGCAGGCCTCTTTACCTGCTGAGTCATTTTCTGACCATTGTGTGTGAGTTTTGAGCACAGTTTAATGAACTCTGGTCTAAATGTCACAGATCTGCCAGTGTGGGTCTCCAGCCACGCGTTTGGGTGTGTGTTTGATGACTGCATAGAAACCCCACTCACAGGAGTGGCTTCCTGTACTTAGTTGGGTGTGGTACTCTGGTTGAACTGCACGGGAAGGCCTTTTTAGCCAGGTGGAGAGATTTTGGAGACATAGAAGAGGGGAGATGAGTTTCTGCCTCCCTTCCATCTTCCACAGAATCTTCCCTACTTCTTACCTGTTGTCCCAGAGTTGTGACCAGAGTCCCAGAGTTGTTAATTTCCCACGTGAAGAGCCCTAAGTGATGCACTTCCCAGTCAATGCCAAGACCCTAAGAAACTTTCCTCAGGTCGATATGCAACGTGTAACACGACTTGGCCATGGTTCTTTATGATCTGTGGACAGCGTCTCGAGCTCTATTGTCCCAGTTGGAATGGGTGCCTAGAAGGCTGAGGGCACGGGTAAGCCAGCTGAGACGTAGATAAAAGGGTGGACCCGAGGACAGGGGAGGGGCAGAGTGCTCAGATTCAAAGTCTCCCATCTGTAAAATGGGAATCACGATAGCATCCACCTCATGAGGTTCTCGTGAGGATTACAGAAGATAATCACAAAATAAGCCCCAGGAGTGGTGTAGGGCTTCATGACAAGACAATGGTGTGGCTCTGGCCACTGCTCAGTTTGTTTGCGGGTCAGCTCTGTTCACATTTTTATTTATTTATTTTTATTTTTTTGGTGGTGGTGGGGATTCTTTGCCTGCTCACTGTCACTCTTTGGTTATATTAAAATCGGAATGACTGACATTTTAAAATTAGGTCTATTATTGTGGTTAAAAAAATAACTACGAATGTCAGTCTTTGTGAACTTCCTGGTTCATTGCCAATCAATAACTGGCTTGTTTTGTTTTGGATGAAAGAGTCGGGGGAGAATATTCTGGATGAGTGGACAGCCAGGAATATCTGAGGAGGGCAAGTCACTGTTTGGGGAGGGCTCCAAAGAATTCAGAGCCCCCAGGATGCTTTCTCCAGTGAGCCAGGTAGGGATGGATACTTAGCCAGGCTCCTGTCTTAGGCGATAAGGCATACACACACCTTTTCAGCACAGGACTCTCAGTGGCGACTGTATTTCCTCAGCCCAGCTGTGATCCTAAGCTGGATTCAGGAGTTATTTCCCCAGATGTTTGGCAGCCTGGAAAAAAAAAAGATATTTAAAACCTCAACTCTTCCCCAGCTTCGATGGACGTTCACTCCGGGAAACACATTTTGTAAGGGTTTTCACAGCGGTTGTCAGCAACTCCCAGCACACCGCCTAGAAACGTGTAGGTGTTAAACACCAGTCCCTCGGGCATTCCATTTCCCGTGGCTCTTGCTACAATGGCCGTAAGTGTGTGCAAGCATGCATGTCCCCCCATGTTAACTGACTTTTCCATTCCGAGGTGCCTTGCTCCAGCTTGACTCCTTGTGTATGGAGTCCATATTTATGAGGCACTAGCTTTCTGGTTGGTACCAGGAAATGAAGCCCCTAATAGAGAGACATAATTAAGATTTTTTTTGGCCCTCGTGAGTTGTTTTTTTTCCCCCAAAAGCAAGAATTCGCAACAATTATTTTCATTAATTTTTACAACCGCTGTCTCACCAGTTGGAGCCAGCATTTATATTCGCCCCCCTTCCACTCGCTCCCTCCCGGATATCCGGTTTTATGCTGATTTGAGAAGGGGGCGCCTTTGTATGGTAAATAGAAGTAGGTTTCCCTGGAGCTTTTGGTAGATGTGGGGCTTCCAGGTGTATGGATTTGGGGGCTCCTGAGCTGACGTGCAGTCTGCAGTTTAGAGACTGGTTTATAATGGATGAGGCCATGTGCAAAATAAGATGTTTTCCCGCACAGCCTGTCTAGAAGGATTTCCCCAGGATGATTCTCTGCGTGTGTGTACGTGTGTGTGTGTGTGTTGTGTATGCCTGTGGTGTATATGTGTGTGTGCACATATGTGTATGTGTGTTTGCTTGTGGTATGCTTATATATATGTGTGTGTGTGCACACATGTATGTATTATATTCATATATAGATGTGTGCTTTGGTGTGTGTATGTGTGTGTGTGCACTCTGTACACAAGTGGAGGTCATATGACAACTTGAGAGGGTCAATTCTCTCCCTCTCTTTTTTTTTTGGTTTTTCGAGACAGGGTTTCTCTGTAGCATTTTTAGAGCCTGTGCTGGAACTAGCTCTTGTAGACCAGGCTGGCCTCGAACTCACAGAGATCCGCCTGCCTCTGCCTCCCGAGTGCTGGGATTAAAGGCGTGCGCCACCACCGCCCGGCTCTCCCTCTCTTTTCTCAGTCCTAGGGATAGAGTTCAGGTTGCCAGGCTTGGGGACACACACCTTTCCCAGCTAAACCTCCTCTGGGGCCCACCTTCTCATTGAGACAGGGTTTTTCACTGAAGCCAGAACTTCCCAATTGGCTAGACAGGTTAGCTAGTGAGTTCCTGGGGATCCTGCCGTCTCCATACCCCTAGAGTCTGTGCTAGAGGCAATCTCCACCTGACTCATCAGCCAGCCCTCCCTAGCAGTCCCTACATCGTGGAGGTGTCTATGTCCATTAAGGAAGGGAGGCTGGATGTGGTGCAGCGCAGAGCCCTGGATCAGTGTGTGCCAGGCCCCGGATTCTATTTCCAGTACCGCCTAAAAGTAGACACATTTAAAATCAATTTAAAATCAATGCATTTAAGTGTATCTGTAACTATTTTTTTTTTACCCCATGCAACAAGCTTTTGTTTCATTTTTTGAAACAGAGTCGCAGTAAGGGTTTTCAAATTCTTGACTCTTCTGCTTTAGTCTTTCTGTAAGGTGGGATTATAGGTGTGAGCCACCATGCCTGGCTCTTGTCATCGTTTTGTACAAATTAAGGAACAGTGAAATTGCAAGAGACTTGAAGTGTCACAGAAGAGTCAGTGTGAGCAAAAATTCATTGTGTGTGTGTGTGTGTGTATGTGTGTGTTTGTTTTGGTCATTTTTGATTTTTTTAAATGAGTGTTTTGTTTGCATGTACGTCTGTGCATATGTGTGTGTGTGTGTGTGTGTGTCTGTGCATGTGTGTATGTGTGTGGTGCCTACAGGAGCCAAAATAAGGCATCAGATTTCCTGGAAGTGGCATCTCAGGAGCCTGTGAGCCACCATATGGATGTGGAGAAGCAAACATGGGTCTTCTAGAAGAGCAATCAATGTTCTCAATTGCTGAGCCGTTTCTCAAGCCCAGCAAAAAGCCTTTATTTATTTATTTTTAAGACAAAATAAAGCACATGGTTTTCACTTTTCCTTTGACCAGTTTTCAGGTCTTGAGTTCTTAGTGGGACAGTCGTGTTCTGGGCTGGGCTCTGATTTCGCCTGGGTTCCCAGTTCATTTGTGCTCCATGTTGTATTGACTAGAAGGGCTCAGCAGCAGGGGCTGCATGGGAGGCGGGGACACAACTGAGGATTGTTCCATCCTGTTAAAGTGGTCTAGTTATTGCTATTTGGTTTGTTTGTAATAGAGTTTCATGCAATTCAGGCTGATTTTCAACTCAGTATGTAGTCAATGACCTTGAATTTTTAATTCTCCTACCTCCATTGCATGAGTGCTGTGATCGCAGATGCATGACGTGGTGCTTCATTTACTCCTCTGCAATTGGATCTAGGACTTTCTATATGCCAGGCAGGCAACTAAGCTCCATGCCCCGTCCAAATTATTATTATTATTATTATTATTATCATCATCATCATCATCATCATCATCATCATCATCACAGGGTCTTGCTTATGTAGCCCAGACTAATCCCCAAGCTCTTGATCCTCCTGCCTCAGCCTTCAGAATGTTGAGATTACAGGTATGTGCAAGCATACATGGCTTTGGTTTTCAGTTAATCTTTGCAAATTCATTTTTTTAAAGAAATGATCCATCCTTCGTTGTATTGTACCTTTTGACAAACTCTCAGAAGGACAGGCAGACCTCTGAATTCAGAAGTTAATGTTTCAAAGATAGTTTCCTGAAATGGCACTGCGGGTTCCAGACAAAATCAGAAAGTGACAAGCGTGGCCACGCAGGCCTGTGATGCCAGCACCCAAGAGGCTGAGGCAGGAGGATCAAAAGTTAGAAGTTATAATTCAGGAGAATCCAGGCATGCAAGAGCCTTTTGGTATCCAGTAAAAAGATGTCAAACTTTTTTGACACCCACAGAAAGTTCTGAGACCAAAGCCTGTCTTCTGGCTTTAAAGATACAATTGTTGCCATTAGAGAAGGTTCTAGGACAAGCTGGTCCTGAACTAAAACTCACTCATGGAAAACTAGAGAGTTCATGGATCAGATTGAGCCATTCTCTGTCTCATATTATCCAAACTGTGAGAATTATCTCATCTGCCCAGCAATACACACACTTCAAAAAACAAACCTTGCTTTCCAACTTGACGGCCTGAGTTCCATCCCTGGGACCCACATGGGTGGAAGGTGAAAACTGACTCTCCCAAATCACCCTCTGTTCTCCACGCCAATGCAGCAACCCCCCCCCCCACACACACTTCAATAATTTTCTGATAAATTTAATAACTTGTCTTAGGGCCAATGAGATGGTTTGGTTTGCGATATACCTGCTGAGCAAGCCCGAAGACCTGAATTTGATTCCTAGAACCTCTGTAGAGGCAGAAAGAGAGAATCGCCTCCCTGAAGCTGTCCTGTGACCTCCATACATACTGTAGCACACACAGACACATTTACACAGGTGGTAACAACAGTAATAATAAATAGGGGCTGAGATGATGGCCCAGTTGTTAAGAGCACACCCTGCTCTTGCAGAGACCTTGAGTGTGACTCCCAGCGTCCACGTTAGGTGGCTCACAACCATCCAGGACTTTAGTTCCAGGGGATCCAGTGTTCTCTTCTGCCTCTGCAGGCACCTCACCCAGGTGCACAAACACATCATTTAAAATAAGGCAAATCTTTTTTTAAAAAAATAATAGTTGATTTTAATTTTTGTGGTGGTGGTGGGGCTTTTCGAGACAGGGTTTCTCTGTAGTTTTGGAACCTGTCCTGAAACTTGCTCAGTAGACCAAGCTGGCCTCGAACTCACAGAGATCCGCCTGCTTCTGCCTCCTGAGTGCTGGGATTGAAGGTATGCACCACCACTGCCTGGCTGATTTTAAAATATTGCATAAATACACATATTCCCTCCCTTGGTTTTGGTTTTGTTGTGGTGTATGTGTGTGTGTGGTTATTCAAGACGGAGTTTCTCTGTGTAACCTTGACTGTCCTGGAACTCACGCTGTGGACCAGGCTGGTCTCTAACTCACAGAGATCTGCCTGCCTCTGCCTCCTGGGTGCTGGGATTAAGGGTGTGCACCACCATGTCCACTTCTTTGTTTTTTACTTAACCAGGTCCATTTCTGCAGCTTCTTTGCTCCCCACTTCTAACTGATGCAATTCATGAGTGCTCTGGTTTTCCGTGAGTGAGTTTTAGCTCAGGACCAGCTTCTCCTAGAACCTTCTCTAATGGTATCAGTTGTCCTCTTAAAGCCAGAAGGCAGGCTTTGGTCTCAGAAATTTCTGTGGAGGGCTGGAGAGATGGCTTAGTGGTTAAGAGCACTGACTGCTCTTCCAGAGGTCATGAGTTCAATTCCCAGCAACCACATGTTGGCTCACAACCGTCTGTAATGAGATCTGGCGCCCTCTTCTGGCATGCGGGTATACATGGAGGCAGAATGTTGTATACATAATAAATAAATAAATCTTTAAACAAAAGAAATTTCTGTGGATATCAAAAGAGAGAGTTTGTCATCTTTTTTATTGAATTCCAAGTGATCCTGGCGCTTTTGGATTCTCCTTTGTTGTATAGAGTCGTTAACAGTATTTCCAAGTAAAATAGTTTTGAATAGAAAGGGAGTTGATTTAAATAAAAATAATAGTTGGGTGTGGGGGCTCATATCTGTTCCCCTATAACCCTAGCACTTAGAATTACCTTAGGTTGGAGGCCAGCCTGGGCTTCATAGAGATCCTGTCTCAGAAAAACAAAAGTAAATTAAAAAAAAATTCTTAAAATTGAGCTGGCTCAGCAGATAAAGTACTCACTACACAAACCTGAGATCTGGAATTCAGATCACCTAGCAACCACACAAATGCTGAGATGGTGCAGCTGAGCACCTATAGCCATGTTACTCAGGAAGTGGAGACAGGAGGAACCTCAGGGCAATTGGATAGCTAGGCTAGTTGGACCTGTAAGCTCTGGGCTCATGGGAGAGATCCTGCCACAGCATATATGGCGGAGGAAGACCCAGGAAGAAGCCTAGTGTCAACTTTGGGTCTACACATGCATGCTCCTAAACACATGAACATGCATATACATAGACATGTATACACACATACATGTAAACAAAGAAAAATAGACCCCCAATTTAAGCAAAGCAGTGTATAGATGCTCTTAGATGTGGCAGTGGCCCTGAAGGGGAACCCTGAGCCACTGATGGCAGCCATAATGCCCTAGTGTCTGTCATGAGATTCTTTGTGTGGCAGCTAAACTCACATACAACGTTTAGGAAACACTTGTAGCAAATTCCATATGGATGCAGTCTGCCACCTGGATCCACTATTACATTGACGCTAATATAATACGTGTTGATGGCTTAAATTAAGAGCTGGGTCCTGAACCAAAGCGTGAAAAAACACACAGTTCTGCTTCGGGGTTGTGACACGGATCTTAAAGACAGAGTCCCCACCTCCTTGCCTAGAAAACCGTAGCGCGTCAGAGCCACAGGACAGCCCCCATCTGCAGGAGCCTTAGGCATTGGTGTTTATTGTACTGGGCAGCGTTTTACACCTGGGGTCTGCAAAATGCTGAAATGGGGCATGACCGGACCTTTGAAAGCAATGATCAAGATGTGTTTTCTGCGACAGGGAGATTACCACATTGTGTGGGAAATGCAGTCACCACGTCAACACTCATGGCTGTCTAAGGAAGAGGAGCCAAATGTTGAGGCTTCCTTTCTCTTTGAAATGCAAAATGCTCCACACACATGTGCACGTATGTGCGTTCGTGCACGCGCGCACACAGACACACACACATGATGCAGAATATGACTCCAATTAATGAATAAACCAAATCCAGGTTTTCCCCTTAACAACCATCTGACCGAGGACATTTTCAAAGCCTCCACTCTAACGTGGAGTCCTGTCACTGTGACAGGCTGTTTTGTGTCCTCTGGGCTGTCCGGAGCCTCTTTCCCACATTTGTTATGCACTCTGGTCCCAAGGTCCTCTTGTGGTAATCAAGTGTGAACCAACTTGTTCTCCCTCCTCCTCTCAGATTACACAGCTGAAGATTGAGAACAACCCCTTCGCCAAAGGCTTTCGGGGCAGCGATGATATGGAACTGCATAGAATGTCTCGGATGCAAAGGTAAGAAGTCAGGGCAAAATGCACCCCACAGACTCTCCCAGCAGCATTTATGCCATCCAATGGAGAAAGAGGTCTCTCCCTCCCTCCTCCCTCCCTCCCTCCCTCCCTCCTCCTCCCTCCCTCCCTCCTCCTCCCTCCCTCCCTCCTCTCTCCCTCCCTCCCTCCCTCCCTCCCTCCCTTCTCTCTCCCTCCCTCCCTCCTCTCTCCCTCCCTCCCTCCCTCCCTCCCTCCCTCCCTTCTCTCTCCCTCCCTCCCTCCTCTCTCCCTCCCTCCCTCCTCCCTCCCTCCCTCCTCTCTCCCTCCCCACTCCCTTCCTTCTTCCTCTCTCCCTCCCTCCCTCCCTCCTCTCTCCCTCCCTCCCTCCCTCCTCTTTCCCTCCTTCCCTCCCTCCTCTCTCCCTCCCTCCTTCCCTTCCTCCCTCCTTCCCTCCCTCTGTCTCTGTATGTTCTCTCTCTGTAGGCCAAAGGTCAACACAGGTACCTGCCTCAATCACTTCTCTACCTTATTTTTTTGAGACAGAGTCTCTCACTGAACCTGGGCTCCTGATTCAGTCAGGCTGACTGGCCATTGAGCTCCAGGGATCCTCCTGTGTTCACCTCCCAACAAGTGGGATTGCGGGCAAGCCTCAGCACACCTAGATTTTGGGCGCCATGGGTGCTGGGGATCTGAACTCAGGTCTTCATGCTTGGGCAGCGTGCACTTTATGGAATGAGCCACTTTCCGGGCCCCCAGCCCTTTCTCTGATAACCTTTATGATCTGGATGGGCACTTTCAGGCAGCCTGCAGTGTGAACGTGGGGTAGGATAGAATCCAGCTGGCCCGGGTTCCAAGGCTATATGCTTCCTCTTCCGTGTGTCCTTCCCCTCCCCCCTCATCAAACTCTTCCACTTCCCTCATCCATCTCAGCTGCTGAAGGTTGTTCTTTTGGCAACAGCTCTCCATCAATGAGAGAGAAGTGAGCAACTCCATTTCCTGAGGGCGAAACACAGACCAACTTGACACCAGGTGGTTTCCAGGGAACCTCATGAGGATGGGAGTGCCGGTGGGGAGCCAGTACCAAAAAATCAATTGCTAGTTTTACATATCCTGTGGTCACAGCCGCTGAAATGACAGATAGAAAGGCCTGGAACAAACATACACAGAGAGAACTGGGTCTGATGGAAATGAGTGATCAAGTAGGGCAGAGGGCGTCGATTGATCTCTCAACTTCCAGCTTGACCCACTGCATGGCAAGAGAATTAGAAAGCACATCTTCAGCCGCTTGATCAAATGTGTGTGTACAAGCGCAGGTATGCGCATGTGCACACACAAGCATAGTTACACATGAATGAGTACATGCTAACACATACACAAGCACACAGATACACATGCATGCACACACACATGGTGTACATACAGATACACACGCATACGTACACACACACACAGTGGATGTACACACACTCTCTCTCTCTCTTTCTCTCTGTTTCTCTTTCCCTCTCAGCGCGTTTTGTGATTCAAAATAAAACGAAAGCATTGGTGACATTCTGGAAGAGAAGAAAAGGGAAAGTCAGTCATATTTGGAACATGGTGATTCCAAAAAGGGTGAGGGACCAAAAACAGAGAAAGGGATGGAGGTCCCATAGTCTTGGAGTCTAAATATTGGTCTAAGAACTGTGTGCTGTGCTATCAGTTTACCTTAATAAATATCATTTTATTCATATGTCTATGTACTATGTACATTCAGTGGCCACGGAGGCCAGAAGAGGGTGTCAGATCCCCTGGCACTGGGGTTGCAGATGGCTGTGAGATGCCATGGGGGTGCTGGCAGTCGCATCCGGGTCCTCTGGAAGAGCTCTTAACTGCTGAGCCGACTCTGTAGCCCCAGGAACATTTAAATCCAATCTTTGCAATGGTTTTTTAAATTGGCAGTTGCTATAGTTCTAGGGTCAGAGGAGTCTGTGCCAACAGCAATCCCGTCTAAGCAGAGAGGGATGCTACAACCTGAGGCTCCCAGACAGCCACGTGCAGAGTCACATTCCATGCTGATGGTGACTTTGCCTCAGACATTGCAACGGCCATTCTGAAGCCCTGTCTGAGAGCTACTGGTGAAGCCCAGGTCAGCAAAGGGTCGTAGCATTGCCCACCTCCTCCATCCTTCCTACAAGGCCACGATGGATTGGAGAGGTCAGGAGGCAATGGCCTGCTCTAGCCTCAGCAGTCCTAAGGCAGCTCTTTCTGTGCCGAGGACCGAATTCAGGGCCTTGCACGCAATAGACCCATGTTCTACTGCTGAGCCCAACTCTTCTTGATGCATCTTAGCATTCAGCACCTGTCTCCTGCCACACTGAACTCCAAGCCTCCTTGGCAGCGGCAGCCTCTTGACTTACATACACTGACTGCAGCCCCTTCTCCTCTGGAGCTTTCTCCAGGCAGTCCCACTCAGAGCCTTGGTGAGCACAACCAGACAAGATCACCGTGCACACGGGAACTCTCCAGGTTTCTGTCACTGTGGAAGGAGGTCCGGCAGACCACTTACCACTGATCGACCACACCCTTCCCATCAGGCCCCGCTACCCTGGCTTTGTTCATTTGGCTCATGGTAAAGGAGACACTCTGGATGCTTTTTCTTGTTTGTAGCCCTGGGACCTGTGTTCGGTTTGCCCCTGATCGTTCCCCTCCGTCCCCTTGCCTTCTCTCTTTCTTCCTTTAATAGTCTTTCCCTGATGGACCCGGCTCTTTGGAAGCTCACAGGAGCATGTGCAGATACTAAAGGAGAGGCAGGTGGGGAAAGGACAGGTGTTTGAGAGCTAGGACCCACGGATGTCCTAACCCGCCTTCACCGCCACCACCGCCGCTCCAGGTCGAGTAGGTCTCTTTCCATTCAGGTGTCAGATGGGAGAGAGGAAAAGGGAGGGGGCGAGGAGGGAGGGGGGAGGTGAGTGGCAGTGGCATATCATGCTGGAGCAGATCTCTCAACCTAAGAACTATAGGTCTTTGTGGTCATAGGAGTTGTGTTGGGGAAATGGGAGAAGGCTAGACCTTCTTGGGGATTATCCAGCTCTTTGTAGGTGGCCTTAGGGACAGTGATGGAGGAAGCAAAGTGGCTGACATAACAGAGTTTCAAGGTCAGTGAAAGCTGGGGTCATCCCTTGCTCTGTGTCACTTGTAAGAATTACTTGGCTGGGAGGTGGTGACACACGCCTTTAATCCCAGCCCTTGGGAGGCAGAGGTAGACTGATTTCTGTGAGTTCGAGGCCAGCCTGATCTACAAAGCCAGTTCCAGGACAGCCAGGGCTACGCAGAGAAACCCTGTCTCAAAAAAAAAAAAAACAAAAAAACAAAAAAATGAAAAATAGACAAACAAAAAAAGCATTACTTGAGAAAATGCCGGCAGGGATCCTGGGTCCCGGTTCAGGCAAACTCTCCCTGGGACTCTCGGTTCTGACTTTATTCGGAATTTATTTTGGGCTGTTGTCTCAAGTCCCAGGTTGCTGTAGGTAGTGACAAGCAGGGACCGCGGCTCTTGGAGTCAGCTGTGATAAAGGCCGGCTCACTGTTAATCTTGTAATTCTGTTTCCTGTCCCCCACACACTCGGTGACAGCTGATGTAGGAGGAGGGATGGAATCTGGAAGGGAGAGAGAGGCGGACACTGGAGGCTGCACAGCTCCTCTAGGGCAGCTTGGCCAAGACCTGGACACGCGTCCTGCTCTAGCGCGGTGCTCTCTCTCTTCTGATTCTGCGTTTGGGCAAACAGGGCAGTGGCTTAGCTCTTCTTCATATTCATTTATGGTGTCTGGTTACAGGAGCTGTCACTGCTTATAATAAACACGGGAGAGCTGGGGGAAAAATTGGACCACGTAAAAGGCCCATTTCCAGCTTCCTGTGACAGTGTGCACACACCCAGGTGTTAGGAAAGGCGGGGACTGCCGTAAAAACAGCTTCTCGGGGTCAGTGTTCCTCAAAATTCTGAGAGACGAGTGACGGGGGAACTGGTTTTAGAGGGTGCATGGGATCACCCGCGTGTCAGTGCTGAGGTCTCAGAGATGCTACTATGTAGAGAATGAGACTAAGTCAACAGGAGGGGAGGAAGGAAAGGGGAGAGGAGGGAGGAAAGGAATGAAGGAAGAGAGAGGGAAGGAAGGGAGGGGGGACACAAGGATAGAGGGAAGGAGGGAGGGGGAGGGAGGAAGGGAGGAAGGGAGAGAGGGAGCGAGGGAGGGAGGGAGGGAGAGAGGGAGGGGCAGAGGGAGGGACGGAGGGAGGGAGGGAGGGACAGAGGGAGCAGGCAGGAGGGCTCCCAGCTGAGTGAAGGAAATGACTGACACTTGCAGTGGTTGGCGTCCAGAATAGGTGATGTCGAATAGACAGGTGATGCTGTCGAGATAACACAAAGACAGCAGAAATGGCGCACCTGCGCGCACAGCAGCTCAGCCACCAGGGAGGACTGAGACTCCTCTGTGGCCAGAGACAACCCTACACCCTGCTCTTCGCTGATGTCCCTGCCTTGAACTTGGCTTTGGTGTCTATGAAGTATCTAGACAGCTTGAAAATACCTGGGAATTGCAGACGATCAGGGCCCGTGAGGTAAAGAAATGCTCTAACTCAGCCTTCCAGCATTGCCACAAATCCCCGAGATAATCACCCTAATAAGAGAAAAACTTAACTGGGTCACAGTTTCAGACATTCCCGTCCACAGTGGGTGGGTGCTTGGTTCTGTGGCAAGGCAGAAGCCCAGGGCAGAAGACAGCAGCAGATCCAGAGACTCACCTTGTGGCAAGTGCCAAAGGGGATGCATGCAGGGGGGGAGTCTTCCAAGATCCTGTGGAGGGCAGACCCTGAAACACACGGGCTTCCTGCTAGGACTCACCTGTTATATTTTATTTTATGAGTATGATTATTTGCATATCTATGTACCACTTAGATATTAATGCTCTCAGAAGCCAGAAAAGGGCATTGGCACTGGAGTTACAGATGGCTGTGAGCTGCCTTGCAGGGTGCTGGGAATGGAACCTGGGTCCCCTGGAAGGGCAGCCAGTGCTCTTAGCTGCTGAGCCATCTCTCCAGCTACAGGTCCCTCTCAAGTCTTCAATCCATGAGCCTTTGGGAGAGACTTACCTACAGGATAACTCTTGATGTCAAATAGACAAATCCCAAACAGTCCTAGACTGGCTGGGAGGTCCTGTCCCGAGCTTATTCTGTCCATTCTTTGTGTGTGACTGTCTGAGCCAGATAAAGTGGAACACAGGGTTACCCCAAATTCCCTGAAATGCATCTTTAGGCTGCATACAGGAGAAAAGGGTGTTGGGTGACCTCAGTTCTCCCACAGAGGACCTCGGGGCCATTGAAGGACTGTTGCATTCCATGTCGTAGAGTTCAGTGAAACCCGTCTATGATCCACACTTGCAGCGTACGCTGACCAGGCCACACACTGCTTTTGATTTCTTTATCTGGGTGGGGCTGGGAGCTGAGGACTATGACTTAAGGAAGGAAAGGTAGGTTCTCAGGCAGTCCCCTCATGGTCTGCATTCCATGCTGCCAGTGCACGGGAGCACCACAAACAGCTTCTCCAACACAGGCTCTGTCTATAGGAGGAGATTCTTCATGTCCTTCATTGGCCTAGATGGAGTGACCCTGAGGTTTAAACTGCCTGGCAGGCACAGAAAGACACAGCCACAGGGACGTCCCATGTTGCTTGCTGGCCATGCTGGGTGACGGTGCATATCTTGGAGAGGTCACAGGGCAGGCGGTCCTGTCACGATCACACAGGTGACTGAGATGCAGAGCAATCTCTATGAGCAAGGTCTTGGGGGTGGAGGGGGTCCCCTCCTATATGATGAGAGGTGTGGAGGGAAGCCCCCTTCTACAGAGTGAGGAATGGGCATTGAATTCAAGGCAGCTGCAGAGGCCCCTGGGTGCGCTTTACAGAATGAACCCTTGTGGCCTTTCTCCTACAGGTGGTCCAGACTGAATGTCCCTCACCCAAAGTGTTTAAGCTCAGAGACCTTTCAGAGTTGGAAGTTCTGTGAATTTTGGATCATTGCATGTACATGAACGATTTCAACTGCACATACGAAGATTCATTTGTGTCTCCATGCCTTGTACACACAGCCTGAAGGGATTACTATACAGTATTTATTTATTTATTTATTTATTTAAATTTTATTGATTTTTATTGAGTTCTACATTTTTTGCTCTTCTCCTCCCTGCCTCTCCCCTCCTCCTCAACCCTCTTCCATGGTCCCCATGCTCCCAATTTACTCAGGAGATCTTGTCTTTTTCTACTTCCCATGTAGATTAGATCCACATGTCTCTCTTAGGGTCCTCATTGTTGTCTAGGTTCTCTGGGATTATGATTTGTGGGCTGTTTTTTTTTTTTTGGTTTATGTTTTAAAACCACTTATGAGTGAGTACATGTGATAATTGTCTTTCTGGGGCTGGGTTACCTCACTCAAAATGATGTTTTATAGCTCCATCCATTTGCCTGCAAAATTCAAGATATTGTTGTATTTTTCTGTAAATGTGCCACGTTTTCATTCAGTCGAGGAGCATTTAGGTTGTTTCCAGGAGTTTTGTTTTGTTTTGTTTTTTACAGAACTTGTCAGTTCTTTGGATTACTTATATTTTGTTCTTGCTTGTTTGCTGGGGACAGACCCCATGGCTTTTGCACATGCCAAATAAATGACCAATCACTGAGACACATCCCCAGTCCTACATCATCATCATCATTATATTATTATTATTATTATTATTATTATTATTATTATTAGTGTGTGTGTGTGTGTGTGTGTGTGTGTGTGTGTGCATACCATGCATGCTTGTATTGGCAGTAAGAGGACAGTTTTGTAGAGCTGTTTTTTTCATTTTTCCCCTTTGTGGGTCCTGGGGATGGAACTCAGGTCTCTACGCTAGTCCAACAAATGCCTTTACCTGCTGAGCCTTCTTGCCTGTCTTGTACCTGCGCTTTAGATTGAAGCAAGTGTGCAGTTTCCCAGTCCTAGGTGGTCTTCCCAGTGCTCAGAAGGCTTCAGGCCTTGGAGCATTTGGATTTGGGGGTTCAGGATATGCAGCCTGTGTGGAATCAGCTAATTTTGTGATTCAGCACACTTCGTGGCTGTGATGCCCTCAGAGAGGAGTGATGCTATCTGTGTTTCTTTGTTCTTTTGATAGGAAGTGGTTGGTAAGGTAGATGTAGCTGGATTTTGAGCTGTCCTAGGCAGACAGCCAGCGTGGGGGAGTTTGGATCTCAGGACACAGTAGCCAGGTCAGAACCACCCACCCCCATCCCACCACAGTCTTGGAGGAACTCATCCTGGCTACATTGTACAGGATCATTCATTGTCTTCCACCTCTGCTCGGCCTTGCTTGTATCACTCTTCCCACTGTGTCCTTTCCCCTTCTTAAAGTCAAATGAAAGCAGCTGGGAGTGGCGCAGGCCTCTGTCTTGGGAAGCAGAGGTAGGCGGATCTCTGAGTTTAAAGCCAGCCTGATCTACATAGCAAGTTCCAGGACAGCCAGAGCTACATAGTGAACCCCCCCCTCTCTCTCTGTCTCTCTCTGTCTCTCTCTCTCTCTCTCTCTCTCTCTCTCTCTCTCTCTCTCTCTCTCTCTCTCTCTCTCTCTCTCTCTCTCTCAAACTCACACTAAATTAAATGAACTCAAGAAAGACCTGGAATACAGTATATACATAGGGAAAAAAAAATTCAACGATTTCAAGGGACTTGTGGGGCTGTGGCCCGTCCAAAGTTACAGTTCTTCTGTTCCTGCCTCCATCCCTTCTGTTTGTAAATCAAATTTCAGCCCCTGACCACATACATGTCTGGCTTTCTCATGGAAGGCTTAGCGCTCTTGCTTTCTCTTGCTTGTGGCTGAAGACCAACCCAATGCGCAGTGACCGAGAAGTGACTTGACACTTCTTTGTGTCAGAAATCCAGACTCCTGACTCTCCTGTAATTGTGGATTCTGCCCCTGCACCACGGGGTGGGGGTGGGGGGCGACCATGTTTATCTCAAAACAAGAGGGAGGTTGAGGTTGTAAGTGGGAAGTTCAGCCATTCTTTCTCCTCCTCCCTCCCCCACTTCCCTCTTGTCTTGCCCCCTTCCCTTCCCTCCCAGGAACACCTAGTTCTTACCCCTTTGCAAATTACCACCCACCCTGTGCAGCATGATCACCCCATGCCATGCTGGCTACTCAGTGTCTTTCTAGAGCTTGTTCCTCATGCATGCCTGGAGCTCTCTATTCCTTGGCCAGCCTGACTCCATGCCTCCTCCTTCAGCCTATGGCAGCCACCACTCTACTCTCTCCTGCCAGAAGTTGGCCCATTTTAGGACTCTACCTAGGAGTGAGGCCCCACCTTCTATCTTCCCGTGTCTGGCTTCTCTCCCTTAACACAACACCCTCCAGCTTCATTCACGGTGTCTCCAGTGAGAGCAGTTCTTCCTTTTTGGAGGTTGACCCACACTCTGCTCTACACACACTCCTCATTCCCTTTATCCGTTCACCTGCATAGGTTTTCAATTTCTTGGCTCCGGTGACCAGGACAGTGATGGGCACGGGAACCCAGTCACCAATTCTATCCTTTCTGGATGCAGACCCAGCGAGGGACTGCTGGATCATACAGTACTTCTATTTTTAGCTTTAGAAGGAACTCTGTAATGTTTCCCTGACTGTGCCAGATCGCATCCCCACCAGCAGTGGAGAGGGTTCCCTTTTCTCCACCTTCTCGCTAACACCTGTTATCTCATGTCATTTCGATAGCGGCCATCCTAGCAGGTGTGAGGTGACAGCTCCCGGAGAGACCGACCGCCTTGCATTTCCGCTGCGGTGGTGGAGCTGACCCTTTCCTCCATTCCTGTGCCTTGTTGGAGAAATCTCTGCCTAGGTCCT
Organism: Arvicola amphibius; assembly: GCF_903992535.2. NCBI lineage: Eukaryota > Metazoa > Chordata > Mammalia > Rodentia > Cricetidae > Arvicola > Arvicola amphibius. The sequence goes on from NC_052056.1 coordinate 119,005,128, forward strand.
TTACATAATTTATATTTTTTAATTTAGTTAATTATTTTGGGGATGCTGGTGGTTCATCTCAGTGCTTTGATCTTGCTAAGCACGTGCCTCACCACTGAGCTACACTCCCAGACTCCACCCCATCACCACCACCACCATCACCACCACCACCATCATCACCACCATCATCATCACCACCACCACCATCATCACCACCATCACCACCATCATCACTACCATCTTTCTCTTTCCCTCATCTGTATTGTGGCAGTATTGATCAGGTTTACAAGCAAACTTGCTACAAAAGAGTGCTCTACATCTCTCTGGCAGTCTGTGGCTCCGGGATGGGACGAAAGCTTCCCATGCCTTCCTGCTCATGTGTCTTCTTTGTCACATATGCGCCCGCCTATCTGCCTGTCCATTCTTCCAGGCCATCTGTCTGGTGCACCCACATAACCATCCACCCATCTACCATCCGTCTCTCCAATGTGTCCACGCTACTCCTCCACCTGTCCTGCTCACTATAACAGATGACATTTAAGCTAAGTCACAGGAATGGCATTAACTGACATTCAATTTTTTGTTCACAGTTCTTTCTCTGAGATTTCTAGAGTGAAATGTACATATTGTAAGTTTACCTTCTGGTTCTTGATAAATGTACATAATTGTAAAATCTAAACCCATGCCAAAATCTAGAATATACCAGAAAAATCCCCCTTTCCCCCTTATTTATTAGCATGTATAAGTGTGTGTATCTATGTCTATATGTCTGTGTGTGCATGTATGTGTTCATGTGTGTATGTATATGTATGTGCATGTGCACACGTGTATGTTTGTGTGTATACATATGTATGTGTGTATGTATGTGTGTATATGTTTGTGTATGTATGTGTATGCACGTGTGTGTGTGCATCTGTGTGTATGCATGTGTGTGTGGCCTCAAGGTTAATGTTAGGTGTCTTCCTAGATTGACATAAGGTCCTTCACTTGAACTCAGAGTTCGTTGATCCAGTTGGTCTAGACACCCTGTCTGCTCCTGGGATCCCCTGTTTCTCCCTCCCTCACACTGGGATTACAGATGGGATTCCAGTCCTGCTCAGCACTATGTGAGTGCTGGGAATGTGAATTCCGGTCCTCAGGCTTTTAGAGCAAGTTGGTCGCCCACTGAGTCATCTCTCTAGCTGGCAAACTTGTCAGTATTTGAGACTGAACTGTTGGGTCTGCATTGTGCAGTGTGCCAGGCATGAGGGAAGAGTGTCTGATGGACAGCCTGAGAGCTCTTTAGGGCTCTGCCCCATTCAAGTCCACTGCTGTGCCTCCATGGAGTTTCCTCCTTGTGATTCCCAGATGTCCTGCAGGGCTGGCCTTGGATTCCCCTTCCTGTAAATGGAAGAAAAGAGACAAAGGGACAAAGGGAGACAGGCCTAGCTTGCTCCATGGTTTCAGAGCTGTCAGGAGCACTTGCTGAAACTACCTTTGGGATGTCAGACCCCTTTCAGGGAGCTGGGTGCAAACACACACCTCTCTCTAGGAAACTGGCAAACCCGAAGTACCTGATCTTTGAGATGGGAAGGCGGTTCAGAGCCCATTCAGAGCCCCTGCTAGGTGCCAAGCTCTGTTTCAGAATGTGCTGTGCAGGATGGAGTTGTGTATTCCTGCCTCCTAGCATTCAGAAGGCTGAGACAGGAGGATTGAGAGTTGGGATCCAAACTGACTGCATAATGAGTCCTCTAGCTATCCTGCCCCTATTAAAAAAACTCAGCTGGCAGAGTATTTGCTTAGCATTCATAAAGCCTGGGTTCCATCCCCAGTACTACATTACTATGTTAACCAAACCTGATGGGCATGCCTTGCTCTCAGATGGGCATCTCAGCTCTCAGATGCAGGGGAAGGAGGATCAAGGTCAGGGCTGTAGAGATGGCTCAGCAGCTAAGAGCACTGGCTGCTCTTCCAGAGGACCTAGGTTCAATTCTCACCACCTACATATCGGCTCACAACTGTCTATAACTCCAATTTCAGGGGATTCAGTGCCCTCTTCTGAACTTCTTGGGCACCAGGAACACATGTGGCTCACAGACACACATGCAAGAAGAACTCTCATGCACATAAAATAAAACAAATAGACCTAATTTCTCAAATATAAATTTAAAAAATGGGTCAGGAGAGATGACTCAGTGGTTAAGAGCACTTGTTGCTCTTTCAGAGGACCTGGATTTAATTCTCAGAACCCACATAGTGACTTAAAACTATATATAACTCCAGTTCCTGGGGACCCAGTGCCCTTTTCTGGTCTCCATGGAGACCAGGCACACACATGGTACACAGACACACATTCACACAAATCACTCATACACATTAAAAACAAAACAAAACAAAAGTTGAAGGCCATCCTCGGCTATGTATTGAGTTTGAGGCTAGCCTGGGTGCTCGCTCTCTCTCTCTCTCTCTCTCTCTCTCTCTCTCTCTCTCTCTCTCTCCCTCCCTCCCTCCCTCCCTCCCTCCCTCCCTCCCTCCCTCCCTTCCTCCCTTCCTCCTCTCTTTCTCTGTGCTTAAGTATGGGGCATCCACCCAGCCAGGCCAGCACCAGAACCAGGAGCCAGTTCCCGCTGTTACTCTCTCTAGAGATGTACAATCACGTGACCCCATAGCTGCAAAGCAAGGTTGTCCCTAAAGTTGTCTCTAGCATGAGGAGGAGTCCTTGAGAGTCTTGGTCCCTCTCAACCCACACAACCCTAGTGGGAAATTTTCGTAGAGTATTTGCGCCTATTCTCCACAGCAAGATGGTCCTCTCTGCCTTTCTGCCATGAGCTGAGAACCAAATTTATCTGTTATCTGTGCTGATCTGTATGTTGCCTGGGGTGATTGCCTCCTGAGGTGTGCCCTCCTGGTTTCCCATGGTGCTCACATATGTCCGGTCATAACAACTCCCCCAAGTAGATTAGAAGGTGCGCGCACTAGGAAAGCTCCCTAGGGGCCGTATTTGCCTGGCCCATTTTAATTTGGGTCTCAGATGAAAGTAGGGAGCCCGTAAAGGAATGTGCCCCACAAGAACAGGACTTTTATGGCCCTCACCCCACTTTGGTTGTTTAAAAATGCTGCCAGAAATTGGGTAAGCATCTCCTAGAGAAAACAAAACTGAACAAAAGCCCCCTCCACATCACCTCCCCGCCACCTGCTCTCGTGAAAAGGTCGATTCAATCCGCTCGGGTGCAGTGGAAAACGGGTTCATTAGCTGGCGGCAAGCTGATGGTGCAGATTGGCCCTCGACTTCAATCTTCCCTTGTAATGTTTTACAACCCAGACCCAGTGACAATGGCGTCATTCACTCCGCGCTCGCTCGCAGGGAACAGAACGTCAGGGAGCCTAAGTCAGGGAGGGTCTGCTCTGTGGGTTCTGGCACCCAGGGAGAGCCGAGGGACCCGGGATCTGGCTTGTGTCTGGTGCCTCTGAGCAGAGCCGGTTGGTGGGATTGCCGGAGGATGACAAGTTCAGCAACAGTGGGGCTTGCCCGATGACCTCAACCCTGCTCTGTGTAGATGGCTCCCAACTCTGTCATCATCAGCCTGTTTGTGCCGGCAGATACCGCCCCCGTCACCACATCCAAGTTTATCCTCAAGAGTTTAGGAGCAGAATAGACTTTGAATGTATCCGCTTGTTGGCTCTTTTAAGTTCTTTGAACTTGAATTTTCCTATCTATATGGTAGCTCTTAAGTACTTGCACACAATGAGGGATGGTCTAGGAGCAAATGAGGGGAGACATTGATGACAGTCAGTACGGTGGCCGGAACATGGGTGAGCGTTCATGAAACAGTACCAATCATGGTAGTGATGGTGGTGGTGGTGGTGGTGATGATGGTGGTGGTGCTGGTGGTGCTGGTGGTGATGGTGGTGATGGTGAAAACCTGCCGTCCATGGCTGCCTTACACACACATACTCCTTTTCAACATTGACTCTATTGTGATGCTCTGGCTTCTTCACGGGTGTCCTCAAGCTTCAGAGGAAAACAACTTGTGCCTTCCCATCTCAGGCACCATGATGATCCCACCAGAGAGACACTAACAGTTCCTCTGTACTGATGGATCCTTTGGTGGGTCCACTGAGGAGCTCCGTGGGGACCACCCTGCTGTGGTTTACTTCAGACATTTCCTTCCCTGTATCTCTCTCCCCTCACTGGGTGGAGGAGGCACACTGCCTTCCCTTACCCACAGCCTGGCACGGTCAGATGGCCTCGGGACGTAGCACCTCAGGCACTAAACGAGATGTTCTGATACACACGGGGGATGATGTTTGAGGCTCCTTAGAGGGAAGCAAGCTGTGAGGGACACGTGGTTATTGAGGGTAATATCACTTTTCCACTTCTGGAAGTGTTTATAAAACAGGGTTTGGCCTTTCTCGGGGTGAGTAATTCTGCAGTTTGGCAAGGCTGGATGGGAGAATTCCACGGAGCACACTGGTACGATCCCTTGTAAATTCCCTCAGCCAATATTTTTGGAGGCTTATTTTCTTTAATTAAAAAAAATAACCATCCCCGTTAAACATATAAAACCCCAAATGGTTTCTCCCTTCCTCCCGAAGTGCTGACAGCCTAGCGCTTGACCTCGGCAGACCCAGGCAGAATTACCGGCAAGAACCGATGGCTTCGGTAGTGTTTTGTTTTATTATTTTGCCGTTTCTTTTATTCTTGTTTTTCCATTACATGGTTTGAACCACAAAGCCAGAGCTCTCGAGCTAATGGCATTCTGCTTAGCTTCCTGGCTGACTGGTGGCCGTGTGGAGCATCCCAGCTGGGATCGGAGATGGCACAGGCCCCCGGGGGAGGCGTAGCCAAGAGACTCTTTTGGGCGTCATGAATAGTGGGCGTGTAGTGTCATGGAAACTTGACAGGGTCTTCATGTCCCTTGCCTGGCCACTGTGATGGGTTTCCTCATAACAGACATAGACAAGGGCAGAGAGTAGAGAAGTCTATATCCCTGGTGCATAGAAGGGGACCTTGGTCCCGGGCCTCTGCTTTAGACATTGAAAGATGTATTTAGGTAATGGTTGAGCTAGAATTCTGGTTGTGTCTTTTAACAAGTTCTGAGTCTGTGGGCAAGTTGTCTCATCTCTCTGTGCTTCAGCTTCCTAATCTGTAAAATGGGCACAGAAATCATAACACCATCATAACTCATGAATAGGGTGTCATGGACTCATGCCTGTGGCATTCTCAACAATTTTTAATGTATATGGGACTTGCTACTGAGATTGTATAGTGTATGCCTTGCACTTTATTTCTTTTCTAATTTATTGCAGTTCAGTTATTAAAACTCAGAGTCTTATACATCCCATGTGAATACCACTGAGCTCCATTCTTAGTCTGTTATCAATTAACTAATTAACAAATTTTGGTGCTGAAAATTGAAACTCAGCTTCTAGGCATGTACTCTACCACTAAGCCACATCTCCAGCAATGTATGTATGCATGTAGCACGTATTATACATGATTTGTATGCATGATGCATGCATGTACAATATATTATTATGTGTGTATGTATGGTGCATGCATGTGTGATGTATGTATGATCCACGTATGATGCATGTATGATATATGTATTATGATGCGTGCATAATGTACGTATGATATATGCATGAATGATGGATGGATGTGGTGCTGGGGATTGAACCAAGAGCTTCATGCATGCTAGGTGAGCGCTGTACCTCTGCGCTGTACCTCCAGTCCCAAACGCACGCTTTAATTTCCACAAGTAAGCGTTTGTTTTAGCTGCATGGAAGGAGCTGAGTTGGTACCCCAAGCACTTACTTTCACACGTGTGTTTGATTGTTCCATAGTGAACTAAACCGAGTTGGATCAAAAATTACTTTCAAAAATGCCTAAAGAAATATTTGATTCCAGGTTATGACAAAAAAAAGTCCTGACACTTGGGATTTCCTGATCCATATGTGTTTTGTATCATAATATGTTCCTAGTGCCAGGGGTCTCTGGCTGAGTGTTGAAGTCTATAAATTTCTTAGAATACTGTGATTAACTTCATAAATCATAGGCTTTAGAAAGAAGACTAATCATGCTGAAATGGTTATCAAATTATTATCATTGTTATTGTTATTTTGGACTCCGGGTCCTCCTGCCTCTACCTCCCAAGTGCTGGGATTATAGATACAATCCACTCTGCCCAGTTTATTTGGTGTTGGGGATCAAATGCAGGGATTTGTGCACACTAAGCAAGCACTTGACCAACCCTACATCCTCAGCTTAAGAGGGACCAGATTCTGAGAGCCTGAGAGGATGCTGAGCAGGAAGCCTCAGGGTGGATGCCGAGCTCATCAGGGTGTGGGTGTGATGCAAGGAGGACCTGGATTTGGTTCTGTGATTTCCATCTTCTTTATCTTCCTATCTCTCCCCTCCTGTTTCTCTTCTCTCTACTTAAAACATTAACCACAGTGTTTGGCACTTGCTGTGTCCTTCTCATTCCTTTGCTCAACAACCCTTTAAACCAGGAATTTTTAAAAGTGGGGCATTTTCACTTGTAATATCTTGAATGTATATTAAAAATTTTAATTATGCATATATGTGGGGAGCATTATGTGCACACAATCGCAGGTACCTACAAATTCCACAAGAGGGTGTTGGCTCTTCCGGAGCTGGAGTTACAGGTGGTTGTGAGCTGTCTGATATAGGGGCTGGTAACCAAACTTAACTACTGAGCCATCTCTCCAGCCCCTAAGGATTTCTTTTAATTATTATTAGTGTGTGTGTCCCCATGCATATGTACATGTGATATGTATTTGGGGCGTGCGTGTGCCCTAGTGTGTCAGAGCACAGCTTTGTGGAGTTGGTTCTCTCCTTCCACCTTTACAAGACTTCCAGGGATTGAACTCGCGCCTCTAAGCTCGGGCAGCAAGTTCTCTACCCATGGACTCATCTTTCCTGACTGTAAACTAGGGATGTTTTTTGCCCCCAGTTTACAGATGGGAAAAAGCAAGATGTAGAGCAGTTAGGTACAGCAGTGTGACAAAGACGGTTACTTAAAACGAATTCAAGGTCACAAGCAGGAATCTGAGCACAGTAGAAAGACCTAAGGCTGCACCTTGCACCTGACTGTCCAGGGTTCTCTGCTCTACTTGAGCAAAGACATATCCTTTTAAAAAAGTATTCAGAAGTTAAGCATAAATGTCTGGGCAGCCATCCATCTTTTGATATGGACAATTCAAAGACACGTGGACGAGCTGAAGCAGTTCCGATGCCCGATGTCGGGGCGGGTTTTAGGTGTCCCCCTGGCTGTTTTCAGACCTTCTTGCAAAATGCACGAGATGTGAAAAGTGAGTGCCTGAACATTTGGATTTGTGGTATGGGATGCCAGAAGTGTCACTGGGCCATCTTGATCACCAAAGACCCCTTGGGTTTCATTTGTTGACGTTTCTAGTGGATTCGTTGGCACGTGGCTCAGCCGCAGAGCACCGATGGACCTAACTTTCTGTCTTCTTCCTTCCAGTAAAGAGTACCCCGTGGTTCCCAGGAGCACAGTGCGGCACAAAGTGGCCTCCAACCACAGTCCCTTCAGCAGTGAGACCCGAGCTCTCTCCACCTCATCCAATTTAGGGTCCCAGTACCAGTGCGAGAATGGTGTCTCCGGCCCCTCCCAGGACCTTCTGCCCCCACCCAACCCATACCCACTGGCGCAGGAGCACAGCCAAATTTACCACTGCACCAAGAGGAAAGGTGAGTGTGACAGGCCTGCCAGCGCCCCCTCCCTTGCCGCACCCCTCCCCAGGGTGGAGTGCACGGGGCTTCCATCTAGTGTTATCAGTTTTCCAATAAGTAGCACAGAAACATAGAAGGCTAGGAGATTCAAACCACGCAGGAAACAAGTAAGAGGTTCATTTAGGATGTCTCTCAGTTCAGCCTCCCCTTGAGCAAGATGGGAAATGTCTAGATCTGTTTTATAAAGTATGCATGTGTGTGTGTGTGTGTGTGTATGTGTGTGTGTGTGTGTGTGTATAGCATGTGTACACACACAGGGAAATACATGCATACATACATACATAGTATATACACACATACATGCATACTAATGTATGTAGACAGGAGGGTTGCAGCCCACCTTTGGGAGTCGGAAGTGTTTTTGTGATGTGGGCTAACTTAACCTTTGTCTCCTCTGATTTAAAAGAGGCCCCCGGTGTTATGTGTCTTTTGGGGTTTGATATGAAGGAACAGTAGGCTTGTGCATATGTTTTGTGCTTGTCTGGGGTGGGCTCAGTCAATGGCAAATGTTCTGTTCTAAAACACCTAAGTCAGAGTCTGGCCTGTTGCTACTCACCCCATCAGTGCCTGTTGGGTGCCAGCAGAAGTCCAGTGACCTGTTTCTGGACCTTTAGTTGAGCCACTGTCCTCAGACACCACCAGCAAAGCTACTTCTGTAGAAGCTGTAGTAGAATTCTCAGGAGCTGGGCTTCCCGGAGGAAGAAAACATGTTCTGAGTGACTAGCCCAGGCTGCCCCATCCTTGCATTCGGAAAGGATAGATTCGCTGGCGTTGGTCCTTGCCTGGGGATTGATGCCTGACTTCCAGATGGACCCCAAACCCTTCAAACTCCCTGAATTTCCGAGGCCTGAACAATGTCACCCCAACATCCCCCAGCCTGGCTCCCCACACATCCACCCCCGGGTAGGCTGGATACCAGATGCGGCAAGCTTGTCTGTTCCCTCGGCTTGCAGTGAGGGAAAGAGTATCCAAGGAGGAGTTCCTGTTCAAACATCCTGTCTGGTGTGATGGATAAAAAGGTCGTTACTTGTCTTGGTCTCTGAGTAAGTCTTCTCCCAATGTAGGTTCGGAGACCTCTCCTTAAAGGTGGTAAACTGAGGCACAGAAAAGGGCTGGTGGGTTTTTTCTTCTAAGACAGGGTCAGACTTCCTATATAGCTCAGGCTGGTCTGAAACTCACTGTGTAGCCCAGGCTGGCCTCAGACTCACTGTGTAGCCCAGGTTGGCTCTGAACTCCCAGTTGTCTGTATCAGCTTCCCAAGTAGTGAGATTGCAGGCAAACCCCACTGCACCTGGCTGGCCAGTGGTTCACGAAGGTGGAATTGCCAGCTAAGTCTGGTTTGCACACCCGATACCCTGTGTCTCAAAGAAGCACACTTTTGTCGGTGTTACCACCAAGCACACTCTAAAAATGTCATCTCCTGAGGGAGACTGCTGTGGAGACTTGGTCATACATAGCAAGAGAGAACTCAGCAGGTTCGCATTAGGGAGCTCTGTCGATTAAATTAATGCCAGACCAAAAGAGAAGAGAGGCTAGGAAGAAGATTGAGAAGAATCAAAGCCCGTTTGGGGTCAATACTCACAGCAGAGCCCTTAGCCACGCCTTCTGCACGGATGTGGTGCTGGGAAGGCTGCAAAATGCCAGAGTCAACCTCTCTGCTTAGATGCACTTAGAATCAGCGTAGCGGGTCTGAGGCAGGGGTCTGCCTGTTGCAGAAAGGGTTGCAACTGCTGTCCACTTGCAGCTGGGTGACCCTGGGCAAATCATTCACTTTTCTGGACTTGGAGTACCTCTAACGGTGAGTCCTACCAGTTAGGTGGGTGAGGGCATGAGACACGAGAATACGTGGGAAGTGCCTGGCCCGCTACCGGCATAGCTGAGCACCTGAAGCAGCAGCCCAAGCTGTCCCCTGACTTTCATATATGAGGTGCACACGTGTACCTGCAAACATGAATGCCACACACACACAGCTGCAGATTGCTAATGGATATCAAGCTGGAAAAAATGGACAGGGCGTTGGATTAGGGAGAGTGGAAGGGAGCGGGTGGGTGTCCACCCTTTCTGGAAAAGCTTAGCGTGTGGGTGCCCAGAGCAAAGGAGAAGACTGGAGAGAGAGGCAGGGCCAACTGGGTGCCTCCTAAGCCATTTCTGTTACTGACTCGTGCTATCTGAACAGCAGTGGGAGGCCGTCAGGGGGTCAGCAGCCTGCCAGTGTCGTGGTTAGATGTTGTGTTTGGCAGTGTCACTTGGCTGTGATAGGAGGGGACAGGAATGACACCAGACACCTGTTGAGAGGTGACTGCAGGTTGTGAGGTCTGCCATGGTGGCTCAGAGCTGGAGAAGTGAGTGGAACCAGGATCTTGGGACTGGCTAGAGATAAAAATGTGAAAATGTGTCTCCCCCCCCCCCACCCCGTCACTTCAGATTGGACACTAAAGCTCAGAGAGATGGAGAAATTTCCCCAAAGTCTCTTAGTTGGTGAGACACCTGGCCCCGCATCCTCTGTGAAGCCAGTGGGCTTGGGGTACTAGGGAGTGCAGTATATACTCCACAGAAAGCCTCGGCCTTCCCAGAAACTTCTGCCTTCCTTGCCACCTTCTACACTCCCAACCCCCAAAGGGAGCTTTGGGTGACAGGGAAGCCAATGGGGTCAGAAGGCAATTCATCATCAGTCCCCACGGTGTGAGGTGATAAACGAATCAGGGAGGCTTCCTTCCAGTTTGGGACTCCCTAGGAGAGATAACTCTGTGGGTGGTTTCCCCCCTGGCCCCAGCCTGGCCCTGCTATCTGACTTCCCCTCATTGTCTGTCTGCCTTCCAGCCAGCCCAGGAGCCAGGCCCATGCAATGTCAAAGGGCCCCACAGGCCAGGAGCCTATCCTTGTGTTTGGAAGAGGCTGTCTCCAGCCTATCTCTCTCAATGGATGGAGTCACAAAAGCTGGGAAGGTCGTTTTTACCAGTGCCACTCCATCAAATCCAGGATCTGAAGACGGGAGAGAGCACTTGTCTGTCTTTCTTTCCCGTGTATACCCTGACTCTCACCATTCTCTCCTTAGCAAGCAAACCGACCCAGATTAAGATGTAGCAAAGACATTCACAGCACTGGCTATCAAAGGGAAGTCCACAGGAGAGATGAGGAGGGCCTACTTGTTTCCCATACTATGGGGTTTGTTTTTTAAGGACTTTACATGTACTTATTTGTTTTGTGTGCCCACGCATGTATGGATGCGTGGGCGCACATTTACCACGCTAAGTGCGTAGAGTTCAGAGGACAGCTTGCAGGAGTGGGTTCCAGCCTTACCTCGTGTGGGTCTCAGGGATCGAACTCAGGTTGCCAGGCTTTTCAGCAGGTGCGTTTCTGGGCCGAGCCGTCATGCCAACCCGATGTTGTGTGCTTTTAAAAGTTATTAGAGCTTCAGTGTTTTCCCTTAACTAATTTGTTCAGGGCAACCTGAGCTGGAGAAATGCCCAGTCCCTCCTTCCTCTGTCCTGTGCACCAATGTCAAATTCTAAAGTGATACGCTCGATGATGAGTGATGAGTGGCAGGACCGGGGAGAAGTCATCAAAGGCATACTTACTGAGAACATGGTATACACTGGGCCATGTAAACAGAGAGCAAATTGGATAGAGATCTGCTCTCATGAAACATGTATTCTTGTGGGGGAGATAGGCATGAAGCCAGTGGGTAAACTCATGGTGGTTGCTTGGGTTCTGAGTCAAGGTGTTTTTGTTTTTACTTGAGATCTACCCATGATGCCATTCCAAGGTCTCCATTTTAACTCAAGTACTGAGAGTTTGGGTCATTTATTTCTCCATCCATCATCCATCCATCCATCCATTCATCCATCCATCCATCCATCCTTCATCCATCTATCTATCCGTCCATCTGTGTAAGGTGTTGGCTGACCCTATTGAGTTTCATTAACAGAAGAAAGTCCAGGGTCACCCATCCTCACATTTTGTGACTCAGAAGGTCTGAATGAAGCCATCTTCTGACTCCCTGCCGATCCCTCAGCTGAGAGTTCTGTGTGCTGGGTTCCAACATCTCTGTCTGTGGAGACGCCACAACATTGTCTTGCATTAACTCAAGCCAGCAAGGGATATGACCCACTTGGGAACTGTGACCATATTTGCTCAATGGAATCAGTGACTTGAAAAGTGGCCCTGGGAAGCTTCCAGCTCTGGAATCCACCCAAATTCCTCTGAGTATTGGATGACCTTCAGAGAGCCATCTGCCTAGTATGCTAAGAGAGAAAATTAGAGAAAGTGGGGAGACGTGGGTTATGCAGACGGATAAGATTGGAAGTAAGAGATTTCGTACTTCAAGCACTGAGCCAACTGCTGTGTAAGGCAGACAGACAGGAGGCCACAGTTGGTATTTCCCTAGTTAAACCTAAGCAGGATTGGGGGTTGCCCCATGTACAGCCACGGACTTAGAGCAGCTCAGGTCTCCATCCATGGCTACTGGAAGCATAAGCTTTCAAGCCACGGCTCTGCCTTAAAGTCAGGATTCTGAGCTCATCACTAAAACCATTTTATCCCCAATTAAAACAACCCCCCCCCACCCAAACAAACAAACTAAAGCAGTTTCTAGAAAATACTAAAAGAGCAGGGCTTCCTGCAGTACTATACTGTATGGGTGGCCAGATTCAGGAAAAACTTCCCTGTTACTCAAAAGAATTAGCTGGATTTGCAGGGTGGCAAGTGTCCTTGAGCAGTCTTGCTGCGCGCACATGCGCGCTCTGAAGCAGAATCCTCAGGTCCTCGGGTAGTCCCATTAGAACACTTGACGTCTGGTTATGGCTCTTTCCACCACCAGGGAAGCTAACCTCATCCCAGACAATAAAAAGAATGAAACCAGGTCTTCCCCCTGGACACACACTGAGACTGCATGCAGTGCTTTGACCATGCCTGACCTGAAGCCTGGACCCTGTGGTAGAATTCCTTTATAGTGTGATGATGCATGGGAAGACTTGAGAATCCTCAGGTCCTGTGTTCAGCAGGAACCCAGCTTGGGAGTTTTCCCGAGCATTCTGCACCAGGTCTTTCTGGGTCTTAAAGACTGGAATGTATAATTTTATGATTTTCCAAACTGTGTTCCGACCTTTTTCTTATTATTCTTCCTCCCCGTCCCACCCCCTTTTAAACTTGTAATGAATCTGGAAGGGATCAAAAACTTAAAAATGGTTCCTTTTTGCCTTTCTTTTTCTCTTGCCAAGGGTACCCTGCAGCTGTACTTTCTGTTATTGAAAAGGGGAACGCCCTAGTTAATAATAATAATAAAAAATCCAAAGCTATGAGCCCAGCCGGCAACAGTGAGATCTTTGGGTTTAAGGTCTGATGGGCTGAAGGAAGATTGGGAGGAGGAATCTAGAGAGGAGGTGGCAGGCATGAAAATGAGCCAAGGGTGGCAATGTCAAGAGTCCAAAAGCCCTAGCTAGTTGAAAGTTTTTTTAAAGTAAACACTGCAAAACATCTGGATGTCTTCAAACATCTGCGTGGTTGGCATTGTGTACACAGAACACCTGCAGAAGTGACTGCAAGAGTTTCCTTGGGGGGGATGTTTTGAATTTTTTTTGGTACCAATGTTTGGGCACCCTATGGTTCCCAGATGTGTTGCAAAACGTCTAGCTAAAAATAAACGTACAATGCCGTGAGGCAGGCACAAGCCACACTGTGCAGGGAGGCTTCCACGCTGCCTGCTGGCATCACCTGGGGAACACAGTGACTTGTGCTGTGTGGCTGACGCCATTTCTACACTTAGCTATCCGTTTGAGGGGCTGTTTAATAAACCAACCCATGGGCTTTGCCGGCAAATGGGTACTTTAAATCCCAGTCCGTTCTCTGAGTGACAAGATAGTTAGCTTTTGTTAGTCCCTGTTCCCAGTTGGAGGGACGTATGTCTGCCTGGGTCGTAGCTCCAGCCAAAACACCTGGTACACTGCCTGGCACTTGGCAGAGCTCAGGCAATACCCGCTGGGTTGACAGATGAACGGCACTGACCATTGGAAAGCTGGAGAGCACAGAGACAGGGCGTCGTAGGCACAGGAAGTCAGTGCCCGCCCACTTTGATTTCTGTTCCTGTCGCTTCTCTGAGGTTCATTCCTGCTCTGAGAAGTGGGAGCAAGGACAGTCACATTGAGGGGCTTTGTAAGACAGAGCGGAGTCACATCGTAGGTGGCGTCGTGAGTAGTTTCTTCCTCATGGCGTTTAGTCGAACAGCTAGCTTCATGACTGCTGACCATGCAAAAAAGATGCGTGACCGAGACAATTGTACTTCTCAAAGACAGCCATGGTTTCCTCACCTCCCCATCCTTCCTCCCCTTCTCCTTCCTTCCTTCCTTCCCTTCCTCCCTTCCTCCCTCTCTCCCTCCTTTCGGTAACAAAACAATTGCCACTGATTGAGCTCACCCCAGACAAGCCTACAGCATACACACAAGCCTATATCTTCATGACAAACCCCAAAAGACACAATCTACCGGGAGCCTGAAGTACAGTCTCATCTAAATAAGACAGAGGAGACCAAGGTTAAGTTAGCCCACACCACAAAAACACTTCCGACTCCCAAAGGTGGGCTGCAACCCTCCTGTCTGACCCTGAAGAACATGGGTTGAAGGCCACCCTGTCCCTTCTGTGTGACTCACAGCGACTGTCTCTTTACATCTTCCAGGGACTCAGTATCCACAGTGACTACATACCACCTATGTGGGATAGCCATAGTCTGCTGGGCGCTGACCAGGCCTCCAGGGCTCTGAGACACCTGTCCCCATTGACAAGTGAGAAACCCCGAGAGGATTAGCACTCAGGAAGCTGAGGCAGGAGGATTGCAAGTTCTAGGTCAGCCTGGGCTACAGAATGAGGCCTTGTATCAAAACACATAGAAACAAACAAATGTTCAGATAAGTTAAACTCAACTACACTGCACATGTTAACCGTGATGGTTAGTGGTTCTGGCTACCACACCGCACATGTTAACCGTGATGGTTAGTGGTTCTGTCTCCCAGAAGGGGGCTGATGGAGTTTTCTTTCTTGACACAGATCCTTTGACTCCTCACCCTTCTCTTCTTCCCCTCCTCATTTCTTATACACACACACACACACACACACACACACACACACACCCCACATGATCAAATCTGGAGCAAGAACCCTCTCATTGGGCTGCATTCCCAGTTTCATATGTCATTTGTCAACATATGTTGATCAGAAAGAGATCAGGAGACGAGAAATGATAATCTCTAATCGGGAGGGTCAGATCTGCCCCAGGGAATGGGTGTGTTTGAAATGACAGCCTGGCAGATACCTTCAGGTATGGCCTCCCTGCAGGGAGCAGCTGGCAGCAGCTAGAGACCAGTTCTTCCAAGAGAATGATGTACCATGTTGTCTTGGCTATGAGCAATACTCTTTAAATTATCAGGGGACTAATGACATGAATCTTTTTTCTTCTTCTTCTTCTTTGTTGAGTTTTGGAATGCATACATGTGACATGTTTTGAGCAAATCCATTTCTCTTTTCTCTCCTCAATTTAATCTTATCATGGGGGTGAGGTCTGCATCACTAAACTGCATCAGAAGTGAAGAGATGGTTGTTGGAGGGTGGACTCCCCCTTTCCACTTCCCCTACTCCAATCCCTGACAATACACTAAGAGAAAAATAAAATGATTCTTGCCCAAATGTGTTGAGGGCTCTTAGCCTAAAGACTGGGTCTTAGTAAGTTTTTGGCCCCCTGAAAGTTGTAGAAAACTGTGTGTGCATACAATTTTCAAAACATTCTATTTCTGCAAATTCTTCTAGGAAATGACCCATGCCAGCACATTGGTTAGCTCCCAAGAGGGCCAACAGTCCCAAAGTGCCTAATGGAGACTCTTATCTCCATTACCCTGTTCTGAGACTAAGTAGTGCACAGAAGAGGGACATGACCCAGTTCACAAGACACAGAGACACAGGGATTGATATTGACTCAACAACTAATAAAGGGGATTTGTTCAAAATTACATTCATCCACCCACCCACCCACCCACCCATCCATCCATCCATCATCCACCTACCCATCCATCCATTCATCCACCTACCCACCCACCCAACCAACCACCCATCCACCCACCCATCCACCCACCCACCCACCCACCCATCCATCCATCCATCATCCACCTACCCATCCATCCATTCATCCACCTACCCACCCACCCAACCAACCACCCATCCACCCACCCATCCACCCATCCATCCATCCACTCACCCATCCATCATCAATCTACCCATGCATCTATCCACCATTCACCCACTCATTGACCCACCTGTCAATCCATCGTCCATCCACCTATCCATTGCATGGGATGCTTATTGTTTCCTTCATGCACTGTGACATTGATGAGTAGACACTTTACAGTGAGAAGGTCGGATCACTAGTCACAGAGCCACCATTATCATAAGGCCTTGGGCAAGCTTCTTACCCTCTGTGTTCCTTTTCTCTCAGGTATAAAACAGGACTCCTAGCCCACCTCATAAGGTTGCTGTGAGGATTGAGTGGGTCACCTTGTGGGAAGTGGTTAGAACACAGCCAGGCATTGTCAGCATCACATGTATTTGTTGTTATTATTGTTTCTGGCACTACTGTTGTTTTTATTATTGCTGCACGTATACCAGGTTTGGGATGTTAGAGGACAGATGAGATAATGTACAAGAGGGGGAAACAATGGTACTACTAATGTTATCATTAATAATAAGGCTGGCGATGATGATGATGGTGATGATGATGCTGATGGTGATGATGATATGCTTTTTGGCACTTTTCTGTGTACTAGGCTCTGGATTAATTGCTTAGTGGACACATTTTCTCATTTAATTCTCAGTGTTCCTTTCTGTAGGAAGTGCTATAGAGGACTTCGTTACATTTTGTAGATGCAGAGATTAACTTAGTTCAAGGTCACGAGTTTGGCTTAAAAGTCATAGCCCCAACCATGGCCATGGTGGTCCACTTTCTTTCTTTTTCTTTTTTTGCTCAGAATGGAGGTTGGAGTTGACAGCCCCTAGTGTAGGCCCGGTGGCTATCTCTGGTCTCGGCTGTGGTGTAGGGTGGCTAATTTCTTTCCCGTCTTTGCAGATGAGGAATGCTCCAGCACTGAGCACCCCTATAAGAAGCCGTACATGGAGACATCCCCCAGCGAGGAGGATGCCTTCTACCGCCCGGGCTATCCCCAGCAGCAGGGCCTGAGTGCCTCTTACAGGACTGAGTCGGCCCAGCGGCAGGCCTGCATGTACGCCAGCTCCGCACCACCCAGTGAGACAGTGCCCAGCCTGGAGGACATCAGCTGTAACACGTGGCCCAGCATGCCGTCCTACAGCAGCTGCACGGTCACCACAGTGCAGCCCATGGACCGCCTCCCTTATCAGCACTTCTCCGCTCATTTTACTTCCGGGCCCCTGGTCCCTCGGCTAGCTGGCATGACCAACCATGGGTCTCCTCAGCTCGGCGAGGGAATGTTCCAGCACCAGACATCAGTGGCCCATCAGCCTGTGGTCAGGCAATGCGGGCCTCAGACTGGCCTTCAGTCTCCAGGGGGCCTGCAGCCCCCAGAGTTCCTCTACTCTCACGGCGTGCCCAGGACCCTGTCCCCTCACCAGTATCACCCGGTACACGGCGTTGGCATGGTGCCAGAGTGGAGTGACAATAGCTAAAGGCAGAATTTAGCCAGAGAGAGAGGGGCAAGAGAGAGAGGAGAGGAAAAGAGAGAGAGAGAGAGAGGAGGGACAGTAGCAATGAGAACCCCACAGATGAGAAACTCATGTGACCTCTTGTCACCTCTGTACCTGAGGCTCCCAAGGCCACTGATCTGATCAGTGACGTCACCATTCCGAAACTGTGGCTCTGTCGTTTTTTGCTTCAAAACCTACAAAACAGGAAAAGAGACTAGTCCCACCCCCCACAACCTCCATCAGCCAGGTGCACCCACAGCGCCCCAGCTGTCTTCCCCGATTGTTTCTTTTGGGTTCTAGAACACACTGCCTCATTGAGTGTTTGACCCCGGCGCACAGTGAGAGACATTCTGTGTCTTGGTGTTAATGTTGACTTTGTTATATAATAAATAATAATATATTTTTTTCTTTGAATTTTCTTACTGGGACCCAGTCCCTTAATGGAGGGAGAACAGAGACAGATATGTCTCAAAACAATTCCTTTTGGGGCTTCCCTCCAATAAACGAGCTAAGATGTACATTCAGTTACCGTCCTCTAACGAAAATACCTACCTCCGTCTCGCGAGATGTCTACGAAGGTCCCAGAGGTACCTGCTAGCTTTTGGATTGGGTTTTGCTTTGTTTTTCCCCTTTCGGTTTTGACCTGCCCTCCCCAGCTTCATGGCATTCAAAGTTGCCTTCTACTGAGCGCATGGAGTTAGGACGTTGGACTTCATCTGCCTTCTCGCCTGCCACCTCGCCTTTCAGCGTCTTTCCCCCCAGCTCCAGGTCTCTCCGTCTGTGGCTAGGACGGGGCCTATGACTTCTCGGCTGGAAACCTTGCTTCGACAAACTGAAAGAGCCCTGGTGACAGAGGGGAACAGAACTGGGATTCAGATCAGGGGGACAAGCTCCCCGTTTCCAAGATGTAGGGGAGGGGAAAAAAGCGAGAATAAGTATACTTCGTGGTTAAAAAGCAAAGCAAAGAAGACAACCAGGAAGTCAGCCCCAGGCTGGCTCAAACAGCCCCTGTGGCGAACAGGATGCACAGCTAAAACGGCTCCAAGTGCTGAAGGAGAGGAAGCCATATTACCAGTGCCTCCGCCTGCAAGAAAATGCCCCAGCACCAGTCACCTGGGACACAAACCACAAGCATCAAAAGTTGAAAAACAGTATTAAAAAAGTGTGTAAGTACTACAGTATTGTAGGGTTTCTCAGATGTAATATTTTACTAGTACTATTTATTTATAAATAGGAATTCTAATTAAGTAGTAACAGGAAACCCAGCCTGGGGGCTGACCCAAGACCTTTTAATTTTATTGGTACTCAAAACTAAGTTTGTGTTTTTTCCTCTCTCTCTCTCCTGCTTTTAAATGTGTTTCCCTTTCTTGGTCTTTTTTTTTTTTTTTAAGGTTTTGTGTCTTTTCTTTTTTTCTTTATTTTTTTCTTCTCTCTCTCTCTCTTTCTCTCTCTCTCTTTTTTCTTTCTCTCTTTCTATCTTTCTGACCCTAATAAACAGAACAGGGTAATCTGTGTGGTTGAGGATGCGGAAAATCAGTGAGCGAGTGAGTGTGTTTGCACGTGAGTGTCCTATGCAATTTTTGTCTTTTTGTGTCTCTAAGAGGGGGGGTGGGTGAGAATCAAGTAACCGTTTCTTACATTTGTGTGCCCATTAATGCCTAATAAATACCATGTGCTTAAGAGAATACACAAGACGTGAACACCTGTTTTTTGTTCGTTTCTCTGTTTTCTGCGGCTGAATAAGGGGATGGCTGTTGGGCAGAGGGAGCAGGGAGGCTTGTGGCTGCCATTCGTTCTGTCCTCCTGACCTTCAGGGGTATTTCAGACCTACGGCTCCCAAGTAGGGTGGAGTGAAATACATTATACACAGGATTAGAATCTTGGGGTGTGATGTGTTTAAAACTGAATTTACCTGGGTATTAGAACCAAGGACCTTCAGGAATCCAGTCTGGCTGTCTGACAGAAACAAGTTAAGGGAGGAAGGGGTTGATTTCTTTTCAGGATTCTGGAAGGTTCTGTCCATGCTTGTCTGGCTCCACTGACTGAAGGAGAATGTTGTGGAGGTGGTTCTTCGGTTCATGGGGGACAGGAAGCCCCCTAGTGATCCACTTCTGACTGGCCACAGCTTCTCAAGAGAGCAAGCCCACCAGGAGCAAATACTCAAAATAGAAGTGGATAACGTTTCACAATCAAACCATAACACAAGCTGGTCTCAAAGTGGGTGGTATATCCTACAAGCTACTGCCTTGGCCTGGGTTTTCTGAGGTGTCTTTTCCTGAACTATTTTTAGGTCAGCTGCGTTGAGAGGTTCTCCATCCAAACAACTTATGGGCCAGTGGGTTTTTTTTTTAATTATTTTGTTTGAGGCAGGCTCTCTCTCATGTAGTTCTGACTGTCCTGGAACTCTCTCTATAAATACTAGGCTGGCTCGTAATTCACAGAGATCCTCCTGTCTCTGCCTCCTGAGTTCTGGGATTAAGTACGTGCACCACCACCACCCTGCTGGACCAGTATTTTTTTTTCTTTAAATCCAGAAATTTCAGATTTGTGCATCTGTCACTCATGACAGATGGAGCAAGCAGCAGATTGGCCGAGAAGTAGTACTGGCGGGGGATGGGGAGCTGTTTGGGCAGGGAAAGTGGCCGATCTGCAAACGACCAGCTTCCACCTCCAGCCAGCATCCGTATTTTGTACTTCAATCGTGGCTACTGTGGAGTTTTTTATTGAACCGGCAGGGCTGGGGTGTGATACCCAAACGATCACATCTTTTCACTGTGTGTCTGTCAAGAGGTACAGAGGTTATTGCTACATTCTTAATCTGTCTAGGGCGAGCTCCCTCTGACCTAGGCTCATTGTCAGTACTGGGGATGCTGGGACAAATGAGGTGGTAGGAACTCAGTACTCCTGGGTGCTTGTAACTTAATGAGGTGAAAGGTCCCTAGTCTTATGAATGCAAATGGTCCCTGTGGGCTCATAGGGGTGGCACTGTTGGTAGTTGTGGCCTTGCTGGAGTAGGTGTGTCACTGCGGCTGAACTTTGGGGTTTTAGAAGCCCAAGCCAGGTCCAGTGGCTCTCTCTCCTGCTGCTTCCAGATCTGGATGTAGAACTCTCAGCTTCTTCTCCAGCACCGTGTCTGTTTGCATATCTGTCATGTCTCCCACCTTGAGGAGAATGGACTAAGCCTCTGAACCATAAGCCAGCTCTAATGAAATGTTTATCAGAGTTGGTGTGGTCATGGTGTCTCTGCACGCAACAGAATTCTCAGACTCCATGGATGGACTGTAATGTTGGGGAAACGTGAGGACCGAGTTCACAGTGTCATTGAGGGATAGGACAAGGGGACCAAACATGGTCTGTGGTGGTGTGTGTGAATGTGGGAGTGTATGTGAGATGTGTGTGAAAAGATGTGTGTGCATGTGTGTATGTGAATGTATATGTGGTGTGTGAGAAAGTGTGTGTGTGTGTATGTGTGTGAATTTGATCATGTATATATGTGTATGGATGTGAACATGGTGAACATGTATGTGTGTGTAGAACGTGAACATATGTGTGTATATGTGTATGTATGTATTTGTGTAATGTACATATATCTCTGTGTGTAAGAGAGAGTTGTTTGCATGTGTGGCATTTGAGCTGTGTCTCCCTCACACAGACCCACATACACTCACACCCCTTCACACCCATCACACATACTTCCACATACATCCCTTCACACCTTTCACACACACTCCCAGATACTCACACCACTTCACACTCCCTCATGCACACTCCTACATACATTCACACCCCTTCACACCCCTCAGAAACACTCCCATATACATTCCCACCTCTTCAAACCCCTCAGACACACTCCCACATACACTCCCACCCCTTCACACCCCTCAGACACACTCCCACATACACTCCCACCCTGTCACACCCCTCACACACACTCCCACATGCACTCCCACCCCTTCACACCCCTCACACACACTCCCACATGCACTCCCACCCCTTCACACCCCTCACACACACTCCCACCCCTTCACACCCCTCACACACACTCCCACATACCCTCACATACTCACACTCTCACATACTCATGCTCATGCTCACTCACACACTCACATACACATGCTCTCTCTCTCTCTCTCTCTCTCTCTCTCTCTCACACACACACACACACACACACATACACACATAAACACTCATTCTGTACCAGGCATTTACCTCTGTTTTGTGGCCTGAATTATTTTATTCATCCCACGCTTGCTGTCCCCGTGGCCTTGGGTGGGCCACTTAACTCTGTGGCCTTCTATTTGATCGTCCTTGGGGTGGGAGATTCCATCGATTACGGCAGGGACTGTTGGCTGTGGTAAGGAGGCAGTGAGGCTGTGGGGCAAACTGCAGAAGCCCCGCAGAGAGGAAATTCCTGGGCCCTCAGCTGGTAAGGAGAGCAGTCTCTAGCTGCTATTACTGCTTCTTACTCTCCTCCTTTCTCGTCCTCGTCTCTTTTCTTCAGAAATTCACCCCCACCATCTTCTACTGTAGATTTAGGCTGAGTGTGGGTGAGGAAAACACCACACACCACCGGCAGTATCGGCAGTATCATCACCAGTACAGTCACCATGACGACCACCATCCCCATCCCCATCATCACCACTACAGTCACCATGATGACCACCATCCCCATCCCCATCATCACCACTACAGTCACCATGACGACCACCATCCCCATCCCCATCATCACCACTACAGTCACCATGACGACCACCATCCCCATCCCCATCATCACCACTACAGTCACCATGACGACCACCATCCCCATCCCCATCATCACCACTACAGTCACCATGACGACCACCATCACCATCCCCATCATCACCACTACAGTCACCATCCCCCCCCCACCGTCTCTACCATCATCATCTCTGTCACCACCACCGCAGGCCCCACCTTCGCCATCACCACCATCATCACCAGGATCATGACAGCCACCACCTTGCTTCCTTCCCCAAGGCAGTTTGGAGAACTTTCCTTCCTTGCTGGTCCTTTTCATTTCCAGAACTGCGGGTGTCTAGGGCTAGGAGGTCTCTGCAGGAGTAGGGACAGCCCAACTGTTTGTTCACACATCAGAAGTGCTCCTCAGTGGACACAGCCCACCACCTGGGAAGGGTTCTGTCTGTCATAGGATGTATCTAACATCATATGACCTGTGTGTGTGTGTGAGAGGGGGAGGGAGGGAGGGAGAGTACCACCAGTGAGAATGAACCCACCCAAACCAAGCTCAGTGCCCCACTGACTTTGCTGGAACTACCCACAGAAACACGGGTGATTCTAGTCATTATCTATGTACTATGATGAGCTACAAAGCTTGCAGCTCACAAGTGAGGACCTGAGTTCACATCCTTAGCTCCCACATAGCAGCCTAGCATGGTGGTGCATCCCTAGTGCTGGAGGCAGAGACAGGTCGATCCTGAAGACTCATAGGAGAGCCATTCCCACCCCCACCATTGCTGCTTCATCTGAAATATACATCTATAAAGTCCAGCTATAAATAATACCTTTCTCCAACTTTCTCCGCCACCTGCCCCTTTTCCTTGAATAAGAAGAGAGTGGTTGAAGAAGGAGGATGGAGCAGACAGGGGTGGGGACAGCGCTTGAGGCGAGGGAGCAGCTCCTACCTTACTCTTCCTTCTGGCACACAGAAGCTGTCTTTGGCAAGTAATCCCAGTAATCCCTCCGCCCCTCCCCCATCCCAGCCTTGACCTTGTGGCATTAAAGATAAACTCCTAGGAAAATAATTTTTCAAGTCCTGCCTGATCAAAGATCCATATAAAAGCTTCCCCTCTTTTTTGTGTCCTGCAAGGAGTGTGTGTGGGGGGGGGAACCCAGCCCCCACCGAAGTTCCAAATGAACCAGCGATACATTTGCGGACAGTCAGCTAAACTAGGGCCATCCCCATCATATCCTTCACTGGGACAGAACCAGAAGGAAGCAATTCTGTGCCCTCTGAGAGTCCAAGCTGGGGGTATGTTAGTGATTAAGGGGATCTTGGCCTGGGGGAGGCGGAGAGATACGACTCAGATTCACGAAAGCATCATAAATCTCCCATTTTATTCAAAATGTGTGTTTTATAGTCATTTCCTGGCCAATGGCTGCCTTGAATAAATATATGACATATCTGGGTTTAGCTCTTGGGCTCCGAGCTGGGGCTTGCCTGGAGGGCCAGGCAATCTGAGGATTTCCCAGAGCAGGGGAAGAGTGGGTCACGAAGCTGTTTGTATTCTAGAGTCCCCCACATCCTCCATCAAAAACAAAAACAGAAGTTGGCGTCAATGGGACCAAGAGAGATGGAAGTCCACCTGCTCTTCCGTCAGGCCCCCATCCCTGCTGTCACCCCCACGCAGCACCCATTCATGAGGGTGCCTCCCCAGGTTTCAGCTGCTAAGCTCTGTGGGCTGCGTTTGGTTAGATCTGCCAGTTTCAACATTTGGCTAAAAGACCTTGGCTTGGCTGATCAAAGGTTGGCAAAAATAGCTTTTTAAAGGGAAATTTGTGCGTGTGTGTGTGTGTGTGTGTGTGTGTGTGCGCGCGTGTGTGTGTGCACACATGGAATTGAACCCAAGGGTTTTGTGCATGCTAGGCAAATGCTCTACCACTGTGCTACCCCCAGTCCTCTTATTACACTTCATTTTGAGACAGAGTCTTCCTAGGTAGCCAGGCTAGCCTCAAACTTGTGATTTTCCTGCCTCAGCCTCCTGAGAAGCTGGACTTACAGGAGTCTACCATGATGCCTGGTTTGTGCAGCAGAGCTGAGATTCGAACCCAGGGCTTCATACATGTTAGCCAGGTGGATAACCAACTGGTCACATTCTCAGCCCATCTCTTCCCCCGTGATGTGGAACACTTCCAGTTTGTTGAGCTATGGAGCCAAAGCCCTCAGTTTTGACCATGAAGAGATAGCAGTCCAGCGTGGCATTGGGTGCCATGTGCTTGGATGCCACCTCCTGCCCCGGGCATCTGAGTGTGCCCTCAAAAATATATACAACTATACCAGGAGTGTTGGCTCTATTCTTTAACCCTAGCACAGGGGCAGCAAAGGCAGAAGGGTCTTGAGTCTGAGGTCAGCTAAAGTCACAAAGGGGTACCCAGTCTAAAAGAACAAACAACATGAAGGCCAAAAAAAGACAGCCATTGAAAACGTGGGAAAGCCAGTAGCAGCTGACACCTGCCAAGGCTTCATTTGTTCTCCGATGACTGTATTCGGCCTGAAGGCTCCCACTCTCTTTCTGTCTCTCACACTTTTCGAGGCTTTCTCTGGCGTGGGATTCTGTTGTTGCCTTGAATGTAGACTTGGGAGCAGAGGCTTCATTCAGACAGAGTGTGGCTGAGCATCCTTCTCCAGCACCGTGGGCTCGGCTGAAAGCAGCTCCCGCAGAGGCTGCAGCCAGGTTATCTAGGCACGGAGGGTGGAACACACACCTTCAACTCCTTTTAAAATGGAGGCTTCTTCTCTTATTATTCTCTATAAGATGCACTAATTCATTTAAGCCATAATCTGTTTTATTTGAGGTGTATTTTTATTTATCTATGTATGTGTATCTGTATGTGGGTATGTGCCTCTGAGGACACTCACCCGTAGAACTCAGAAGAGGGCTCCAGATACCCAGAGCTGGCATTATAGGCACTTGTGAGTCACTCTGGGGATTCTGGAAACTGAACCAGGGTCCTCTGAAAGAGCAGCAAGCGGCTTGCACCCCAAACACTTCTTGACACCCAGGTCCCATGCTGGGAGGAAGCATAGCTTATCCCAGTGAGGTCCACAGGGTTAAGAGTTGAGACCTCAACCTAGGGCGAGCACCCTCCCCTCATCTCAGGAGCGAAGAACTCCCACATTGCACATTGCGGCAGGACTTTTCTCGCCATGGCACTAAGTCAAGCTACCCTGGTCGGGCTCTGTCCCCTTCCAGGCGCTAGAATCTAGGAGCATCGTAAGTGGCGGTTTTACGACTCTGCATTTTAGGAGTTCTGGCTTCTCAGCCTTCCATCTGGAACACTCTGTGCAGGTGAAAGAAATCCATCTGTCCCCGAGGCTGGTGTCTAAACAAGGAGAGTTAGCCGCGACAGTCTGCACGCGGACCAGAGGCAGACGGAGCCCCGAGAGTCTGCACGTGGACCAGAGGCAGACGGGGGAGTCCACTAAAGGTCAGGGGTGGGCAGCTTTTGGGGTCTTGGAAAGATGATGTAGAATCTTGTATCTTGTAGTTGTTGGAACCGGGAAGATGGCTCAGTGGTGAAGAGAAGGTACTGTCCTTGCAGAGGACCTGAGTGGGGTTCCCAGCACCCACTCTGGACAGCTCACAGCTGCTGGTGACTGCTCCAGCGGACCCTGCACTGGCACGTATGTATACTGTACTCCCACGCAGACATACACAGATACCCTTAATGTTTAAAAGAAACAGCAGGAGGACGAGGCAGCAGGAGCTCTGTGAGTCTGAGGCCAGCCTGGTCTAAAAATCAAATTCCAGGACAGCCAGAGGGGGGAAAAATTATGCAGTTTTTTTGTTTGTTTTTGTTTTGTTTTTCCATTTTTTTTCTCAGTTTCACTCTGTTGCCTGGGTTGGTCTCCAAACTTGCCACCCTCCTGCGTTAGCCTTCCAAGTGCAGGAATGGCATGCACGAGGCTTCCTACTTAGGCTGGTCATTCAGCTGATGGCATCAGTGTGGTAAACCCAACAGTAAACACTGTAGGACAGGGTCCCCTAGGGCCCTCACTGTAGGACAGGGTCCCCTAGATCCCTCACTGTAGGACAGGATCCCCTAAATCCCTCACTGTAGGACTAGGTCCCCTAGATCCCTCACTGTAGGACAGGGTCCCCTAGATCCCTCAATGTAGGACAGGGTCCCCTAGGTAAAGGACAGTGTCCGCTAGGGCCCTTATTGTAGTACAATGTCTTCTCAGGCCCCTTGTTGTACTAAAATCCCCAAGTGAAGATACAGAGATTTCAGACATCAGGTAGCCCACACGGCGCTACTGAGCCACAGCAGTCTCCAGAGGCTTGGCTTGAATTTAAAGAGACATTTTCCAGGAGCTCCAGCTGAAGTACCAATACCCAGGGTAGAGACAGGGGCAAGGTCCAGAACTCCCTGTGGCGTTAACAGAACACAAAAAGCTGTACATCGTTAAAAGTGATCCATCAGCAGGATAGCTCATCTATGATCAGGGCGATTTGTTAAGTGCTTATCTTGCAAGGGTGAGGTTCTGAGTTTGATCTCCAGGACCCACTTTTTAAAAGTGATTTTATGTGGTAGTGCGTGTTGAAGAGGTCCTTGAAGTTCACTGGCCAGCTAGTTTAGCTGAATTGGTGAGTCCCAGGTTCCAGCAAGCTACCCTGTCTCAAATAAAATACAAGCAATAATAAACGAGAGGGATGTCTTCTGAAGGATGAGAGCTGAAGTTGTCCTCTGGCCTCCTCTCTCTCTCTCTCTCTCTCTCTCTCTCTCTCTCTCTCTCTCTCTCTCTCTCTCTCTCATACACACACACACGCGCGCGCGCGCGCACACACACACACACACACACACACACACACACAGGACAAAAACAGTCATGGTACTTTAAAAGGCTGGCCTTGCAGGCTCTATTCAAGGTCAGAGAAACAGTGACAGACTAAGAAGCTCCCAACTTTATCAGGCAATGGGAGTACTGGAGACCAAACTCACCTTTGCCAGGCTCAGTGTGTGTAGGTGTGGGGCAGTCAGCCCAGGGGAGGCAGCATCTATGAACAGACATAGCTAAGATGCAACCTCGAGTCACTGGCCACATCCACCACCAGAATGCCTGCTGGAGAACAGGGAGGATCATAAATGATGATCAGATATTGAAGGTGACTTAGCTGACTTAGCAGAGAGAAGCTTCAGGAAGCCGACTCAGATTTGGTGTAGGGCCTCTTTTTTTTTTTGGTGTAGGGTCTTCCATTTGATTAACGCAGCCCCTTCCCCAGAGTGATCTCTCCTTCGTGGGGCGCTAAAGTCATCAGAGATTCGTTATGGTCTGTGAAGCCCTCAGATCATCAGTGTGACCCCAGGCATGTTACCTAACTTCTCTGGTTTCTACTTTGTTATCTCTGAGACAGGGAGAACAGCCTCTCCACTTCATAGCAGTCAGAATGGCTGCAGCACATGTGGAAGAACTGGTGAGCGGAGCGCCAAAGTGGTTGCACTGGGGCTCCCTCCTCCGACACTTTCTCTTTCTGGCTCTCTCCCCTCCACTGCCACTTGAGAGAGACAAGCTGCAGTTTCAAGTGGTTCCAGTCCCGTGGGAGGAGAGTCAGAGGAAGGACTAGACAAAACTGCATCTCCAGCACCCAGCACCCAGCACCTGGGTCAGGCCAAAGAAGGCTAAGCAAAGGGCACGACCTTCCCAGCTTGGAAATCCCATTCTTGGGAGGAAACTGGCCAGCCAGGGCATCCTGTCCCTAAAGCCCTGCTTCTCCCCTCCCCCAGGAGGAGACAGTCAGTCCTGCAGATAGTGTCAGGAAAGATGGATGGAGGGGGCTTATCTTGCTGAAAGAGAAGCGGCTTCTCCCTCTTCCTTCCCAGTCTGGGAATGGGGCTTTCTCCTAGGCTCACAGTGGTGTGTGTTCCCTATGCTTATGCCCTAGGAAGTCTCTTCCTGTACCCAGAGTGGCTCACCTGGCTTCCTCTCCATTGCTCACAATACAGTCCTGACCTCAAAGAGGCTGAGAGTAGATTCTGGAAACTTGGATAAAGAGGGAGGTGAGAGAGAAGAGAAGAGGAGGGGAGGGGAGGAGAGAAGAGAGAGATGAAGGGGAGAAGGGGAGATGAAGAGGAGGAGGATAGAAAAGAGGAAGAGATAAGGAAAGAGGGGAGAGAGAGGAGGAAGAAGAAAAGAGAGACAGAGAGATAGGAGGAGGAAGAGGAGAAGGAGAGAAGATCAGGCTCTTTCTTTGCTGACCGTCCCCACCCCTCCACCCCTGAGACTGACTCCAGGCCAATGGTTCTCAACTTTCTTATTGTTGCAACCCTTTAATGCAGTTCTCACATTGTGGTGAGCCCCAACCATAAAATAATTTCATCGCTAATTCATAACTCATTTTGCTAGTTATGAGTAGTAATGTAAATAGCTGACACGTAGGATATCTCATATATGACCCCCAAAGGGGTCTCCACCCACAGGTTGAGAACTACTGTTTAGACTCTAGAACTGCATTCTAGAGCTGGGCATTCTTTCTGGATTTGGGGCAAGGAGATGGAGAGGAAGTGGGAGAAACAGTCTCGGACTGAATCCTAGATCCACACTGTAGGGACAATCTTATAAAATTGTTAGGACCTTGATGTATCTTGGTGGTAGAGCATTCTCAATGGCAACTTTCTCAGAGGTTTTAGGGGACCAAGGAGGGCCTGTGACTTTATTTAGAAATCCAATTTTGACCTCTCTCTCTCTCTCTTCTCCTTTCCTTCTACACTTTCTTCCTATTTCTTCTCCCCCTCCCTCCAGGCCTGTCTTTTTCTCTTTCTTGTGTGCAATACTGGAGGTAAAATTTTGTATGACAGTTAGGATTGAGACCCAGATATTATCTCATTCAATGTCCATATTTGACAGGATAAAACTAAGACTTAGAGAAGGGAAGGAGATGACTCAATCAGCAGATCATAGTCCTTTGCAAGCCAAGATCCTAACCTGATTCTTTCATCTGTGCTCACAGGGGAGGGTGACAGCTGGTGACAGGCACATGCAGGTGCTGTACATTGTTCCTCTGCTCCCATTCAACAGGGACATCAGGCACATTAGAGAAAGAGCCAGAGCAATCCCATGCCTCATGCTGTCCCGGACTTAAGGCTCACAAAATGTCCTAAATGATGGGGATGTGAGCTAAGATCTGTAGGCCAGGGTTGGAGAGTCTCCTGATGGGTGTGGGAGGACATCAGGAAGCAAAGAGGGAAGTGCTACCACCCACCCACTCACCCACCATCCACACACCCGTTCACCCCTCTGCCCATGTCCTCATTTCCTATCTTTTCACACATCTATCCATCCTTCACCCGTCTGTTTGCCCATCCATCCCCAACCCTCATCATTCATCTGTCTACCATCAATCTACACATTCCCCATCCGCTTATCTACCCATCCATCCATCCATCCATCATCCACTTTTCCATCCATCCATCCATCCATCCATCCATCCATCCATCCATGTAACCAACCACTAATGCATCCATCCATCCACCCTCTGCCCATATACACATCCATTCCAGTTACTCATTCATTTGCCCATTCATTCATTCACCTACCTTACCCATTTGGCCTAAAGCCTAGGACCGGTCTCTCTGGAATAATAAGGCCAAATAATCAAAAATCAGTGGTTTATCCTCAAAACAGAAACAGGAATATGTAAATATTGGATATGTCTCAATTTGGTTTCTCCATGAAGTAGACACTGAGATAATTTGGTTTTGAGAGGTTTATTAGGGGGGTATTTTGGGGTCCAACACATGGGGTACAGAGGAGAGAATGAAGGAGTAGACATTAGGCTGGCAGGCTGTGGCAAGGCCTTCCTGGAGCAGACCCCACAGACAGCACTGGGTTGGTTGTCTATTTCTGTACCTGGTACAAATTTG
This sequence comes from Arvicola amphibius, assembly GCF_903992535.2. Classification (NCBI taxonomy): domain Eukaryota; kingdom Metazoa; phylum Chordata; class Mammalia; order Rodentia; family Cricetidae; genus Arvicola; species Arvicola amphibius. The sequence goes on from NC_052056.1 coordinate 119,035,180, forward strand.
GCATGTGTTCATCATTTTGCAGTATGGGAAAGTCAGTTGGTTCTCCAGTGACTCATGGTCCATGATTCAGGGTCTTACAATCCTGAGGCCTGAGTGTGGGTCCCACATTAAAGATAGGCTGTAGAAAGGCCCACTTCTAAAACCCCAGGGCTGTTGGGTGAATTCAGTTTCCTTCAGGCTACAGGACTGTGATTGTTGCTGGAAGCCATACTTGGTTTCCTGCCAGTGGGTGTCCCCAGCATGGTCATTGGCTTCATCAAAGCCAACAAGGCACCCCAAAGAAAGCTGGTGTTCTAGTCTTAAAGGACTAGTTGTCAGAGTGACAGTATTATTCTCTTCTGCATTCTATGTTTTAATGCATGCACATGTGCATACATAATGCATGTTCCTGTGTGCAGGTGCATGTGGAGGCCAGAGCTAACCTTGATTTCCACTTCTCACCTTGGTTTTTTGAGGCAGGATCTTCTGCTGGCCTGGAGCTACAAATTTGTTCAGCTGACTGGTCAGTGTGCCAAGCTGCATGTCTTAGCTTCCCCAGCACTGGAACCACAAGCACGTGTTGCCTGCTGTTCTTTTTTTTTAAACGTGGCTCTCGGGGGTCATATCAGGCACTTTACTGGCTGAGCTATTCTTCTGGCCCCTTTTGTGAATTCTAGAAACTGGTCACAGGTCCTACCTACATCCATGAGGAGGGGAGCCTACAAGAACATGAGAATAAAAGCAAGGAGTTATTGGATGCCCCCTTAGGATCTATCAACCACCATCTTTGAGGCTGGAATGGCTAATCTAAGCTGTTCCATGTTGGAGACAGGACGGAGTCATCTTCACACCTCCCCATAAAACTATCATTGGATGTGAGCCACCACAGGAAAAGACGGTGACTTTGGCAGGGGTGACTTTCTGCTGATGAGGCCTCTCTGACAGCTTGACAGCTGAGAACTGTGAGCTGACACTCTTTTGAGTGGGGACTCATCTCTTCGTTCCCTTTTCTAAAGGGGGAAGTCCACAAGCAGCTTGGGCTCACAGCCATCACATTGCTATGCAGCCAACATTAGACTCGACAGAAGTCGTCCCTCTATGGGAGAGAAAGTAGAAAATGAAGACGCGTCCATGTCCACACAAATGAGTGATTCACTCACCTCCCTGTGCAGATTCCAGCACCAAGATGCTATATCCATGTTCTCGGACTTTCTGGTGGGATTGAAACTCTTGATGCAGAGAAAAGGTGGCTTGATTTGTGATAAACCGATTATAATTTATCCAATTTATGGATAAATGGATGGATGGATGAATAGATTCAATGGAAGGCTAAAGAGAAAGATGGCCAGCTGGATGAATGGATAGATAGATAGATAGATAGATAGATAGATAGATAGATGATAGATAGATAGATGATAGATAGATAGATAGATAGATAGATAGATAGATAGATGATAGAGATAGATAGATGATAGAGATAGATAGATAGATAGATAGATGATAGAGATAGATAGATGATAGAGATAGATAGATAGATAGATAGATGATAGATAGATAGATGATAGATAGAGATAGATAGATAGATGATAGATAGATAGATGATAGATAGATGATAGAGATAGATAGATGATAGATAGAGATAGATAGATAGATAGATAGATGATAGAGATAGATAGATGATAGAGATAGATAGATAGATAGATAGATAGATAGATAGATAGATAGATAGATAGATAGATAGATAGATAGAGAGAGAGATAGATGATAGATAGATAGATAGATAGATAGATAGATAGATAGATAGATAGATGGATGGATAATGGAGAGATGGGTAGCCTGGTGGATAGGTGGGTGGACAGATGATAGAGAAATGACATGGTGGATGGGGGTGAATTCAGTAAGTAGAAAAGTTCTCGCCAGCAGACATCCGGCTCTCCGTGCTGCCATGGCTTTACATATGAAGATGGGTTCTACACATGGGAAACAGGAGCAGGTGGTAGAATGTAGTCTCTTAGGGGAGGTGGAACTCAGTGGCTCAAACCTCTGGTTTTCATCCTAGACCAGCAGAAGTTGAGCGGTCCTTCCTGGCAGTTCCACTCCAAACATAGAATAGCACAGACTTCCTATCCAGAAGGCATAGTCCCCAGGGTGACCAAAGAAAAGTCACAGAAGGTCATGGTGATCTGTAACCCCACACAAGGATGAAGAGGAAACTCTGGGGTCCAACTCTAAGAACTGGTTGGTCTCAGGAGTCACAGGCTGCTGCCTGCCTCCCAATGAATACCAAATTTATCTTTGTAACCAAAAAGCCCTACCAATCATGGGGATGGCCCACTTGAAACGACTCTCTGAAATGAATTTGTTCACAACTGGGTTAGATCCAACACTTTTATTACCATGTCTCTGTGGGGGTTAGATTGCTCCTGGGAAGTATGCATTGTGGAGGCCGTGGGAATCTAATGTTGTCTATGTTAATCAAGCCTTGATTGGGCTAGCCTGGTCACCTACCATCCCAGAATCTGTTCAGTCACACCAGGAGATTTTTTTTTCTAAGGGTCTCTGTGGTTTGCAAAGGTTTGGGGGAGGGGGTGTTGGGTTTCAGAGAGAGAGAGAGAGAAGAGACATGATCTGGCCTTAAACCGCTCCCAGACAGCAGGCTCTTAGCGCCTAAGCCTCAAGGAGTGAGACACTCTCCTCGAGAGACATCGGAGCCAACACCTGGAAGAGATTGATTGGGAGACAGCTAAATGCATCTGCGTGATTTATGAACCAGAGCTATTGTGACCAAGGTGTGCGGGCTGTTGGGGAGGATCGGATGAGCCTAGCCACTTACTTGGGGTTCCACCCTGGAAGGAGGGGGAGGAACCCACAGAGAGGAGTGGGAGCTGGCTCCAAGGCCAAGTGGAGAGGGGCTGTGGGAGCTTGTTTCTAGGGATTCAGGAGCCCGCGCCTCACATTCATCATGCAGATGAACAGCCTGTTGTGAGCGAGCACATCTGCCAGGAGGCCGGGAGCTTGCCCCAGTTCATCTCTTTGGCCTTAGCAAAGGCCTATCCAGCTTCAGATCCGCGCCAAGGGTTTAATCCACACGTGTACTGCCGAGAGATCAAGGCTTGGATCTGGGGCTCTCCGTACCCCACTCTCCTTTCCAAGAGCCCTTTTCTTTGTTTTGCTTTTTGTTTGCTTTTGTCTTTTTCAAACAAGGTCTCACTTATGTAGTTCAGGCTGGCCTCGAAGCCGGGATACTCTCCTGCTTTAGTCTCCCAAGATGTAGGATTACGGGCATGAACTTTCCGATTCTTTTATTTTTTTTGGGGGGGGGGTTTCAAGACAGAATTTCTCTGTGTGGAGACCTGGCTGTCCTAGAACTTGCTTTGTAGACCAGGTTGGCCTCGAACTCCTGAATATCTGCCTGCCTCTGCCTCTTAGGAGTACTGGGATTACAGGCATGTGCCACCATCACCCAACTGAACTCCCCAATTCTTTTGAGGGTGTTTTAATGACCCTTGCAGTCTTTTGGGCATATTGGTGACTTTCTTTGTAACTGTCTTCTGTAGGTCCTGTGTGGGAACTAGGGAAGAAGTGAGTTTTCTGCCTCACAGGCCTTTGCAGCAAGGAGAGGAACGACACCATGGGGTTTCTAATCAGGCAATGAAAATCAAGACTACATTAAATAAAACTTTTTCTTCCCGGAAAGAGTGTAAGGGCCAGCAGGGATGGATGTCTCCCAGGACCGTGTCTTCCAGACGCAGCAGGACTGACTTACCCATTAACTCACAGAGACTGTCATAGTCACACAAGCTGCTCAGGTTCAAGCCAGATGACGTCACAGCACAGAGAGGAGGAGCTGAGCGCAAGGTAACCAAGACCCCATCTGTAATTGATACCCACTGACAAGAGACAAATTAGTTTTCTCCAACAGAGTCTCACTCCATGCCCAGGAGTTGATGGCCAATACAAAACAAGCTGGGTGGCATTTTTGTAGGGGTTTGGCCTCATTTTGCTTTGCAAATTTGCAAGATATTTTTTGTCTTGTTAGTCTTTTACTTGTATATTTTGGTTTTCATTTTTTGGTGTTTTATGTGTTTTTTTTTTGTAGAGAAAGAGAGAGGAGAGATAAGTTGGGTATGTGGGGAGGTGGGGAAGAGCTGGGAGAAGTTGAGGGAAGGGAAAAGCATAATTAGAATATACTGTCTGAATTTTTTTTCAATGAAGGAAAGTGGGGGAGAAAAGAATCCACCTTACCCCAATAGGAATGGCTGCCATCAAGAATGTGGACAAGGATGGCACAGTAGGAAGAAGCCTTCACTGCTGGTGAGGATGCAAAACAATCCAGACACTGCGGAAGCAATCTCTAAAAGGAACTACCATAGCATCCCACTGTCCGCCTGAGAGTACAAACCCACAGGGGTCTACACGGCTGCTTCAGACACCTGCACACCCATGTAACATGGAACACTGTCCGCAAAAAGCTAAGACACAGAGCCAGCCCCGATTCCCATCAGTGGATGCATGGACAAAGAAAACCCAGCACAGATGCACAGCGGAGTATTATTCAGCCCGAAAGAACAAAGTCAGGCATTGTGATGGAAAGGGAGGGGACCACAGGCCATGCTGAGTGGTATGAGCCAGATTCAGAAGGACAAATGTTGTACGTTTTCATTCAGGAGCAGAATAGCAGAAGCTAGATTTTTAAAGAAGACAATAGGGTAGAAGGGGAAACTTTGGGGAGAGGAATCCTAGTGGGAGGGGAGAGAGAGGACAAGAGAGGATCATGGAGGAATAATATGCTAACGTAGAAAAAGATCGAGAATCTTTGAACCCAAGAGAAAGAGTCTACGTCTTGACTGTGCAACCTGGAACAAATCGCTTAACCTCTCCAAGTGTCTCTTACTTATCCATGACATAAATCACAGCTCTGTGTTTGGATCAGAACAGATACATTGACAAGACGATGGTACTTGACTCAAGAGGCAACCCATCGCATGAACTCAACACAGGAGACACAAAATAAGAAAAAGGGGAAATCTACCCATCAAAAGCTATTGCTAGTGCTGTACAATACTCTTGGTCATGGATAATTCTAGTAAAGAGAAAAGTTCTATAATCTACCAGATGTTTAAAAAATTGTGTGTGTGCACACTATGCATGAACTCACACATGTGTGGTGGCCAGAGGAAGACTTGGGTGTCCTTCTCTATCCATCTCTTCCTTATTCCCTTAAGACAGGGTCTCTCACTAAGCCTGGAACTGGCAAGCGTGCCCCAGCATCACCGTGGGTACTGCCCTCTAGTTCCCAGAATGCACAGTGCCTCCAGTGTGGCCAATGAGAAAATTCTATCCCATCTGCCACAGTAATTGGTGGGTTTAGGAACGCTCCTGTGACTTCAAACCTGTCCAGTGAAATTCAGCGTGGGAGCTTTGGTTGGTGCTGCTGGGAAAGGGAGCCCTGACTGTGTGCAGGCTTTGGCTCTGAGTGGAGAGGGTCTCACGTGGTGACAGTGCTGGAGGCCTGTGTCCTTGAAAATGGCTTACAGAGTAGGTCCTTAGAATCCTCTCTACAAAAAGAAGTTCAGAAGACAATGAGGATGCTATTAACTCAAGGCAGCCGTTCTATTGTGTGCATGGTGTGTGCTTGTGTGTGAACACATAGAAGCCAGAGGGGCCCATCACGGGGACTTTCCTCAATCTCCCTCTACTTACAGTCTCTCTCTCTCTCTCTCTCTCTCTCTCTCTCTCTCTCTGTGTGTGTGTGTGTGTGTGTGTATGTGCGTGCGTGCACGCACACACATGTGTGTTTTGAGACAGAGTCTCACTATGTAGCCCTGGCTGGCCAGGAACTCACCATGTATACCAAGCTGGCTTGGAACTCAGAGAGACCCTCTTGCCTCTGCCTCCTGGGTTCTGGGATTAAAACTGAGAGCCATCAAGCCTCATTCTGCATTACTTTAACCTGAATCCTGCCTTTCAGCCTGGTGTGGTTGGCCACCAAGCCCCAGGGAATCCCCTTTCTCCACGCCCCAGTTATGGGAAAATGTCTCCATCAGATCCAGCTGTAGGACATTTTCTTAACTCGTGATTGGTGGGGAAGGACCCAGCCCACTGTGGGTGGGGCCATCCCTGGGTTAGTGGCTCTGGGTTCTAAGAAAGCAGGCTGAGCAAGTCGTGGGGAGCCTCCATGGCCTCTGCATCAGGCCCTGCCTCCAGGTTCCTGCTCTGTTTAAGTTGCTGTCCTCACTGCTTTTGATTATGAATTGGTACATGGAGCTGTGAGTGAATAAACCCTTTCCTTCTTAAGTTGCTTTTTGTCATGTGTTTCATCACAGCAATAACCCTATCCAAGACAGGAATCTTCTTCACGGGTCAGCTGCTGGAGGGGGGGTGGTGGAAGCCTCTTACTGGTTGGGACAGCTGGGGACCTTCCGGCTGGACATTTAAGACTTCTCATCCCTTCTTCCTGAGGTCTGCCTGGAGCTTTCCAGGAGACAGTGGGTCAGGAATATTCAGGACACAGCCATACCCCTTTTCTCCCTAGAATTAGAGAATTAAGCCCTCAGTTACCAAGTCAAGCTGGCCATCCCAGCACAACATCGACGCTCTCCCCTTGTTCTCCGCCACAAAGACAGCCTTTTCCTCCACATTTGACTTCTGAGTCTCTCTCTCTCTCTCTCTCTCTCTCTCTCTCTCTCTCTCTCTCTCTCTTTCTTCTCTCTCTCCCTTAAGGGAATGAGCCTGGATCTCTCCTAGCCTGCATCCCAGGCCAGCAGATTGACCTGTGACAGACTCTTTTCCTTCCTTTAAATCTAACCCACCCTGATGTGAGTTTTTTCTTTCATTGCTACTCCAGGGTTCTGGTTCCAAAGCTTGAAACCTGACTGCTGGGCAGTTTTGAATGCAGAATAAGGAACCAGTTCCACTGGCTTCCTTCACAGCATGAAGGGGGTCTGAGCATGCAGTGGGCCAAGCGGAGGTACTTTGCTTTAGTATCTCTCTCAGGTGGGATTCACACAGTCCAGCTCTGGGGGTAAAGCAAGGGAGCCAAGGTGTGTCCTGATTCTGGCATCCCCATTATCCCATAAAAACTGTTCCTCATCAGCAAGTAAGGATGGAAGGAAATAGCAGCCCTTTTGAGATACGGAGGTCTGAATCCAAGTTGGGCATGGTGGTGCATGGCTGTGATGAGGGTCCTCAGGAGGCAGGAGGATTATGACTGTGATAACAGCCTGGGTAACTTAGCGAGGCCTTGTTTCAAAATAAGAGGTTAAAGAAGGAGATACCTGCCTAGGCTGCTCGAGGGCCTAGGTCCCAGTTCTCAGTAAAAGAAGACAGAGGGAGAGGAGGAAGAAGAAGACTTTGGGGAGGGAAAAGCAATGATGATGAGAAGTATCTGGCTTTACGTGGGTTCTGGGGATTTCAACTCTGGTTCTCATCCTTGTACATCAAGTTCTTTGCCCATGGAGCCGTCTCCTCGGCTGAAACCCTCAAAGGTGGTTCCCTTCACTCATCCCCTGCCTCCTCTTGCTCACATGTGGATTGTTTTTTCTCCTTGTGTTAAATGTATCTAGCATACCGGGAGTTAGCTGGGTCCATCTGGAGCAGACCTGGACTCTGCAAAGCCTACCCTGGCAGGGCCCAACCCACGCAGGACTCAATGAATATTTCCATTCAGCCTTCCCACTACAGTGCCAGCCAGTGTGTAGATGTCACTGAAAGAGTTCCCAACCCCTGTGATTAGAAACACTGCTGCACAGCGGGTCCATCCAACGGCTTCAGAAAGACCCAACCACTTCCCATTTCTTTTCTTTTCTTTTCTTTTTTTTTTTTTTTGAAAAAAAAAAAAAAGCTAACAAAACCAATCCATGGCTGTTCTTGAAGCAGACTCATTTGGAAATAAAATCTTTCCACAAAGTGAGTTTTGGCCACACTTCTTCATTTTGGGTCCAAAAATGACTTTTTGAGAGCATGCTAGCAAAACTCTGGCAGACCTGAAGCTGGAGGCGGAGGTGGCTCCAGCACCAGGGAGGTGCGCTCGCAGTGGGGCACACAAACACTTGCTTTTAATTCCCAGCGTCCAGGCATCTCATTAGACAATTCATCAAGCTCCATACAGGAAAAGGCTTAGTTTCAGCCTCCCTGGCACTACCTGAATCTCAGCCCTGGCTCGTAGCCTCCAGTGATTAGGGTCAGAGCCAAGCTAGGCCTTCCAGCTAGCAACAGGCCTGGAGGACTTAGGTATTGGGCAGCAGGCTGGGCAGGGATCTGTGGGCCTGGCCACTGGCCGAGGCTAGACACTGTAAATGGGTGGTGTGGGGGCTCAGGCAGGGAGCACCGTTGATTGCATACATGCTGTGCAAGTGGGAAACCCAAGTTCAATTCCCCAGCACTCTCGTAAAGCGCCAGACACTGTCGGAGTATACGCTTGAAATCCTGCACTGGCGAGGAAGAGACAGGTGGATCCCTGGGGATCGCTGACCAGCCAGTCTGGCCAATCAGCAAGCCCTGGGTCCTAATAAGTCAGCGACTCTATATCCAAAAACAAAACAAAACAGAAACAATCCCATCTAGTGTCACCCTCTGACCTTCACAGACATGTGCACTCATACGTGCACTAGGATGTGACATGGACTTCTAACCCATGGTGGGTGGTGCGCTCCCTGGGCTGATGTCCTGGGTTCTATAAGAAAGCAGGCTGAGCAAGCCACAGAGAACAAGCCAGTGAGCAGCTCCCCTCCAAGGCCTTTGCATCAGCCCCTGCCTCCAGGTTCCTGCCCTGCTGACTTCCTTCGGCGATGGACGATGATGTGGAGGTGTAAAGCCCAATAAATACTTTCTTCCCCAAGTCTCTCTGGTCATGGTGCCTCATCTTGGCAGTCATCACCCTAACTAGGACAGAGTGACAAGGACGTTCAAGTTCAAGGGCAGCCTCTCTGAGATGGCACTGGAGCTGAGACCTCAAAGAACGACGTGAGGGAGCCATGCTGACAAACGGTGGTGAGCAAACAGCAAACACAAAGGTTCTGACAGAGGGGTGGGACTGGCATGCCAGAGGGAGAGTGGAGCCTGGCATCACTGCGGAGAAGGAAGTCATGAAAGTGGTGGGGGCTGGGTCAAGGAAGCGCAGGAAGGTGCCAGAGAAGGACTCAACTGGAAATCAAAACTGGCTCTCCGGCTGCGGTGTCCTGAAGCGAGGGAGGTAAGCCTGGGCCGTTCTTCCTTCTTACAGTCCGTCCATCCACACAGCATCCAGAGAGTGAGAAGCTGTGGGAAGGCAAGGCAGTCATCGCTATTGGAAGTTAGACAAAAGGGATTTAATTTAGGGTGCAAGCCAACACTGGAAGGCTAACCCCAGGCCTATGCTACCAGCCAGCCAGGATTATCAGTCACCCAGCTGTCATGATGATCCATGGCTCTTGACACAATTGGCACTGGCTGTCTCTCTGAGTCTGGGTTCTAAGCTCTGTCTGGCCAAGTCAGGGTGGGCAGGGTACGCAGGTCTCCAGAGATGAAGAGAGCATAGAGCCCCTCCTAGGGAGAGAACGAAGTGTCAGTGAGGTCCTATTAAACCAGTTGGATGGGGGAGGGGGGAGAGGGTTAAGGGCAGGCCTCCTGGGGAGACAAGGTACATTGGGTTAAGAGCAGGAATCTGGATTTTGTGTTGTGTTGGAGGGAAGAGCATCGAAGGCAGAGGGAAGAGTCACAAATAAGACAGACCTCCATGGATGCAGGAAAAACTGGCGTGTGTGGTACACAGTGCCGATTCTCAACCCATTACTTGTTTCTCCGTGTACAGACTCCGGTGGGAGCACAGCTCTTTCAAGGTGCTTCCTTTTAAACCCTTGTGGAAGTGGATGACTAGTGGCTGGCTCTGGAGGCCTCTAGTTACTGAGATTATTCATTGAATTGTTCCCAAGAAGTCACTTCCCAGCCCGACCAATGATTGATGTCAAATGATCCAACTTGATCCGGACACGCGGAGTTCTGTTTACCTCCCAGGCTCAGTTGGCAGAGTGCTTGCTTGGCGTGTACAGGGTCCCAGGTTTCACCCTCACCCAGCACTGTGTCAACTGGGCATGGTGACGCATGCCTCCTGTAATCCCTGTACTCAGGAATGAAGGCAGGAAGGTCAGAAGTTGGGGTTATCCTTGGCTGCGTAGTGAGTCAAGGCCAGCCTGAGTTACGTGAGACCTTAACTTAAAAAGAAAAAGGAAGGAAGGGAGGGGGGGAGGGAGGGAGGGAGGGAGGGAGGGAGGGAGGGAGGGAGGGAGGGAAGAAGGAAGGAAGGAAGGAAGGAAGGAAGGAAGGAAGGAAGGAAGGAAGGGAGGGAGGGAGGGAGGGAGGGAGGGAGGGAGGAAGGAAGGAAGGAAGGAAGGGAGGGAGGGAGGGAGGAAGGAAGGAAGGAAGGAAAGGTAGTAGGGAGGGGAAGTGGGAAGGAAGGAGAAACAAAGGAAAGAAGGACCCAGTTTGCTTCAGAGACAGGCACATCTACCTGGCCAAGTCTCCGATACCCCAAGGATCTTCTCATCCCAGACATCAGACACTTCGATAAGACTCCTTGGCTCACTTCACCCAGCTCATTCAATTGGATCTGCTTGGTTTAAAAATCCCCACCAATGAAACCATGCAGACCTCCCACTAAACTGCCCAGACTGGAGGGGTTTAGCCAGTTCCAAGCAGGCTCCAGTGGGACATGGAGCCCAGCACAGAAGAACCGTATCCATCATGGGTGGCAGCATTCTTTATTTGTTTTTTATTTCCAGTCTCAGCTCTCTCAGTTTCGGTGGTGGAGGTAATCGCACACTCCCTTGGGGACATCAAATGCTCACTGTGCTCTGGGTGCCGCACTAGGTACAGCAGGGGTGTGAGTCACGGCTCTGACCTCAGCGAAAGTCAGTGGGGTCTGCAGCCTAGTGAGGGGAGAGACTGTCAACTGGAGTGGCTCAGAGCCATATAGTCATCCATGGGGCAATTTAAACAAGTGTTTATTAAGCAGCTATTTGATGCCATCCTGGACACAGGACTGATATGCAAAACTACAGCAAAACGGTTATGCCCCAAATGGATATTTATATTTCTTTACACGAATCCATTGACTGGGTGAGCGAATGAGGGGCAGAGGCGCATGCCATGACACATGCACAGATGTCAGAGGACACCTTGGAGGGGTTGATTCCCTCCTTCCACCCTGCAGGTCCCCAAAATGGAACTCAGATCCTCAGGCTGCTGAGCCATCTTGCCAGCGCCCATGGGAGATATTAATGGTACTGAGGTGGCAATCAGATATATTCCCCCCAGCCCTCAACCCGCCACTGTTCTTAAGACCTTATCTGCCATGCTGTGAGCCTTTCATGGCTCCCAGTGCCAGCCTACAAATGCTCAGATCTCTTCTCCACACTAGACCAGCATGATTTTAGTCTGGCCATTGACATTTGTGGAACTGTGGAGCAAGGTGCTTCTCTAGCCTCAGCTTTCTTTAGAATGGAGACAAGGTTAGCTTCTAACCCAGAGGAGCCTCACAAGGACCCCATGAATATCGGGCATCATTACCTGTAGCTCAACCATTGAGATGCAGCCCCAGCCCCCGACTGCTTGACACAGGGTCTCACTGTGTGGCTCAGGCTGGTCTTAAACATGTGATCCCCCTGCCTCAGTCTCTTGAGTGCTGCGATGTCAGGCTCAAGTTTATTGTTTTAATCAGAGTACTGGAATATTAAGCTTTAATCATGACTACCAGTATAGAAATATATACCTAGACTCCCTGGCACGTAAGCACATCCATGTGACATGCTGTTTGCTAAACACATTTAAGCAGAAATGACATGTACAGTTTTCTGTTTGTGCATCTAAAGGGGAGTGATATGTCCCGTTGTAGCTTTTTTCTTTGCACCCTCTGCCTGGGATGTGGACACAATGTCAGGATCTGTAGCAGCCATCGTGGGTCACGAGACAGATGCTGTGTGGTGGCCATGGCAGAGCAACAGCCACTAGTTGCCCCCAGCCCAGGCTTCTGGAGTTGCAACATTTAGTTCAGTTCAGTTGAGGACACATTACCTAGGCCCCCGCTCTAACAGAGAGGGCTTGCGTTAGAAACCCAATGAGAAGACTCTGGTTCTTCCCTGGAGGAGATCCAGGTCATCTGCCTCATCTGCCTTCATGTTCCCCTCAGCAATCACTAAGTTGCACCGACCAGATGGACGCACGGTGCTTCGTAAGCTCTTTGGATGCTGATGGGAGCATCCAGCCCATAATTCCCAGGGCTCGTCACACTCTTTTACACTTTGACTAACCACAGTCCTGCAATGTAGATTTTACTGTTCGTCCCATAATGTTTTTATGATTATTTTTTAATGTTCTGTTAATTTGTATGTGTGTGTGTGTGTGTGTGTGTGTGTGTGTGGAGTCAGAGTGCATCCATGTGCAATGGGGTACTCTCGGAGGTCAGAGGACAACTTGAGAGAGTTCTCACCTTCTACCATGTGGATCTTAGGGATCAAAACCAAGTTTTCGGGCTCGGCAGCAATGGCCTCTACCCACTGAGCCATCTCGCCCTGCCCATATTATTTAGTTAGCATATGAAACAATGGGCTTCGTTATGATATTTTCATAAATGTCTGTCACTATGCTGCGGCCACGCTGCCCCCCTCCACGGCCTTCCCAGGACCCTCCAACCCCTCCCACTCCTCTCCTCCCCAGTCAACTCTGCTCTCAAGCCGCTGGTATGGCTGGTGTGTACTTACATGCTTTTAAACCCACCGCCCACACACCAGAGACAGCCGTAATGTGTGTCTTCCTTCCCGCCTCACCTCCCGTCAGGCTTCCTCCTCCCTGACACAGCCCCACCTCTGCCTTCATGCCCCACGGTCTCTCACGTCTACATCTGGATCCTGCAGGTGAGAGAGAACATACAACACTGGTCTTTCTGAGCTGGGCTTATTTCCCTTAACACAGGGCTCTCCAGCTCCACGCATTTCTGTGCAAACCGTTCAAAGCCACTCTTCTTTCCACAATGTATTTCTATAATTACTTGATTGGATCTTTCTTTTGGGGGGGGTTAATTTATGGACTTCTTTATAAATTGTGACTGTGTCCCCTGTCAGATAAATAGGTGTGCTCACATGAGTTTACAGCTGAATTAATTGAGAGTCACCCCACCCAGAAAACTACTCCAACATTTACCGTAATGTCAAGATTCCAGTCCAGCTCTGACCACTTGAGAGCCTAGCGTTAGCTGCAAATTTTCATTCGTAGCAGAGCTCATCCTTGTATCCCTTGCTCCCTCCCTCCCTTCCCCTCCTGTCCCCACACCGGAACTCTATTGTCCTTGCTGTGGTACAGGTTCAAATCCAAGGTTATGGTACTAGAGGGTGTGAGTCCATTCAAGGGCTTGTTTGGAGAGTTACAAAGGAGGCAGCTTCCTCTCAGCTAGGTGGATCAGGTTGGTCTGTTTGCCGAACGTTCATCCCCTGAGCCAGAGGATGTTCCTGCCCCATCCTCATGTCCTCTAAGTGTTCAGAATCCAGCATTCCCACCTTCCCAGAACAGCAACTTGGAGGGGCTGTGAGACTATAAGGGTTAAGCAGCCTCTGGGTTACAGATGCAGGGAGACTCAGGGAGGCATCGTTTCTGATAAGACGTGGAAAGGGAGCAGCAAGAGGGGCAGGGAGGAGGCAGCCATGGTTGGCTGTTGAATGATGGACCAGGAGGGGCATGAGGGGCATCCACTTGCAGGGACAGGGAGATGGCTGAGCCAGGGAGGGAGCGTGAGCTGGAGGCAGGGAGCAGGGCCTTGCAGGAAGCCATCCCGTTTCTCACGTGGGTGGCATGGAGACCTCACACTCCTTCCACCCAGAGCATTACTTCCCCTTGGCTTGTGGGTTTTGCTGTTTTGGAAACAGAGTCTCCTGCAGCTACTTACTTACTACGTAGCTGAGGATGACCTTGAACTTTGGATCTTCCAGCCTCCTGAGTACAGGACTACGGTTGTGTACTGGCACCTAGGGAAGCGCTCCTAAAACCTAAACATCCTCAGGCCCCATATGTTTGTTTGTTTGTTTGTTTAATGGAAGAATTTGCACATACTTCAGGAAACCTATTTCCTAGCAGGAACATTCTGGAACATTCTTCCTCACAGTCTTCCCAGTAAAGTCACGTGCTTTATTTTCTGCTTTCAGTTGGTTGACCCAATGGGAGCTCAAGTCAGACAGGTGAAGTGGCCTCGGATGACGAGTGCTAGGCAGGAGCTTCTGCCTGGAAGTTGATTTCTCGCCAGGTTTAGAGCCAGGTGAGACGGCCCATGCTGTGCTCTAGCAATGCTAGGGACCACGGTGGGAGTTCTTCTCGGTGGGATCTCGCTAGGACTTGCCTGCTGCTGATGTGGTTATCTTTCCTAACCTGCCCCATCATCCCAGGACTCCTGTGAGCCATGGGATAGACTGAGCTCTGGAGGGTGCTGCTGGCCCGCTGTGCATTATGGGTAGGGCTGCAAAGGTGAGGCTCAAGTTCTCCACACTGGAGCTGGAAAGAGATTCCGCAGCCCACAAGCTCTGATTCTCTACGGGAGTTGGCTCAAATGTTTCTCTTCCCACAGGCCTGCAGTGATTCTTCCAGACCGCTCCCAATGTCCCCTCCCATGAGGCATCAGTGGCAGTGATTGCCCATGTCAGTACATGGCTAGGCCCTCCTGCCCAACAAGCAATTCTGAAGACTGACTCAAAACTCTGGGGCCCTTACCTAGCCCAGGCCAGCCTTGCCTCCTCTCATCTTCACAATGAAGTCCCCATGTCTCTATGTGTCCCTCGAAGGCTCTTATTGGCAAATGAATGCCTGACTTTTCTTAGAGACAGGGAACAATTAGCCCAGGTCAGATCAGTATGGGCAGGAAGGAGACCACCCGCGCCATAGCGATGTCTCCAAGGATGAACTCCAGAGCTGGGATTGGTTGAGGTGGGTGTTTCTTGGTGACGGGAAGCTGTGAAGAGCCCCATTCTGTCTCCTTGTTCTCCCCGCTGTGCGAGGCCCTCAGCCAAGTTGGAAAGTCCAGCTTCCTTCCACTTGACTTGTATTTCAGTATGGTGAGATCCTGCTCACTTAACCGGGGTTAGAGTCATGTAAAAGCCTCTCTGCTAGAATTACAAATTCTTCACAGGCCATCCCAGTATGGAGAGCATCATGGCTTGCTTTCTACGTGGGCCCTGGGTGGGCAGTAAATCGGACTCCCCTCACTCCCTCCTCCAAAGGCAGAGGCGATTGTCTGAGTGCCACGCTCTGCGGAGATGCAGATGTACCCCATAGAAGATGTGTGGCCTGTGGGGACATCCCTGGAAGCCAAAAGTGGGGTGACTCTGGTCCCCAACAAGTTTAGGGGTGAGGAGGAAATGAAGCAGAATCTGGAGCCCCCATCCTGGCAGCAGGGGTGGGGACAACACCCAGGCTCAGAATAGCGCAGTTGAGGTTAGCTAAGGAGTTCTTGGGGGGAGGGGCTTCTCCAATACAGATGTCAAAGCTACATATTCAAGAGTAATGGATATTTTTCAAAACAAATATTCATATATATTTATACACACTCCCACTCACACACACACAGGGGGATATGGAGAGAGAAAGGGAGAAAAATCAAAACTGCCTAGACATATTTTATCTCCTTCTTCCTAACTGTAACGGTTAAAGGTATGTGCCACCATGCCCGGCTTTGTGGTTGTTTTTAAATAATAAATTAAGTAGAATGTCTAAGTCAAAGAGCATATACTTTTAAGAACATATATATAATGTTGTTCAAACACCTTTCTGAGAATCTGCATCAAGCAATTTCTCCAGAAAAAAAATGCCTTAAAAATTGTTTTAGGGCTGGAGGCTGAAGACTCTGTGTGGGTAGAGTGCTTGCCAGGGAGAATCAGAAGTTCAAAGTCATTTTTAGCTTCATAGAAACTTTGAGGTTAGCCTGAATTATTTTTTAAAAAGAAAATCAGACAGCACAGAAATACAAAGTTCTTTTAACCCAGTGGTCAAACACATGGCCCTGGTTAAACAAAATGGGCCATAAAACAAAACTCAAAATTATGCTCCTGAGAGAGGGAGTGGTAGGGACTGCGGGCATTGATAGGAATCGGAGAGAGGTAGAGAGAGGGAATGACGGGGGAGAGCTAGTCAGAATATGTGTGCACAACAAAGTTAATAAGTAAAAAATATTTTAGAAGTGTTCATTTTCACTTTCCTGCGAAGACTGAGTTTCTACCTCTGTTTTAGTTGGTTTGCACCACCGCACTGAGGTGCCTGAGGTGGGACGACTTGAGAAAGAAAACAGGTCAGCCTTGGCCCAAAGGTCTAGAGGTTCAGGTCAACTGGCCAGATCTGGTGATCAGCGCTCGTCCACAGAGAGCATCCGAGACAAGGGGAAGGGAACAACTGTGTGTTTGTATGCGAGCGCATGTTCTGTCTCTTCCTGCAGTGACATAGCAATTACCCTCAGAGCTCCACCCCATGACCTCATCCAATCCTAATCCTAACCTTCCCTACAACACCATAGCAGGGTCAGGTCCCCACCTGCTCAGCGCCTCACTGTGAGGACAGAGACTAAGTAAGGTGAGTTGTGGGGGTTTACACACCGCTGATGAGCTATTCCAGTTTGCACCAGATTCTGACCCCACAGACTCACTCTCTTTTCTCCACCAGATTTGCCCCGGACTCTAAACTCTGGAAGGCAGCATCCTCAGTATTGACCCACTTGTCGAGTTTCATGTGTGGGACCCAGCATACATGAATGTTCACAATATCAGTCAGCCATGGCCGCATAACAAAAGAGCCCCACATCTGGCAGCCAAAACAACAAACACTGATGGTCTCAGTTCCTGTGGGGAAGACCTGGGGCTGACTTGACTGTGTGGCTCTGCCTTGGGGGGTCTCATGATGTCACTCTCAGGACACTGGGGCTTTGGTCTCATCTGAAGACTTGCCTTACAGGAGGCTCCGATCCCTGACCAGACAACCTGGTATGTAGGACTGTTTAAATGTTGCCATAGCTTGGTAGCCGGTGTCCCCGAGAGAAGTGACCCAAAGGGAGGAGAGAATGGTGGCTGCAGTCTCTTTTGTGACCTGGGACCAGAAGCCACGTTGTCATCGCTTTGGTATCTTGTTACTTGAGTCAGATGCAGGGGAGGGTCCCATGCAGAGGCATCAGTTCAGAGCTGGGTTTGGTGGCACCCACCTGCAATCCTGGCACGGAGGAGGCTGAAGCAGGAGGATCACAAGTTCAAGGCTAGCTTCAGCTTCGACTGTTTAATAAGACTCTGCCTCAACCAAAACAGAACAGCATAAAATAAAGGCAGCAATTCTAGGCAGTGGGCTCAGCACAGGCTGCCTGTAAGGCTGGCTATGACATTGACATTTGTGTGAATGGGCTCAAGAAGCAAGAGAAAAGTTCAGAAGCCCCTAATGCTGGTCCCCATGACTCCCGAGCTGTTTTGCTTAGAAAAGGGAATCGCTATCTGTGACTTGAGTTTGGACTAAGCCGTGCGTTTCCTGGAGAAATTCCCAGCCTGGGGTACTTTTGCCTTGAGTCAGGATGGGGGAGCTGAGCCTGGCAGCTCCCACACACCTGGGAAATTCCCAGAGAAGGTGGGGGTCTCGTGGTTCAGACAGCACACCCAGAGCAGAGCTGTTTCTCACAGTTCTCAGGAATGCTGAGGCTGAGGTGTCAATCAAGTCTCCAAGGGTCACTGGGCCAAGGGAGGCCACTCTCATTATTGAAATAGTGGTAGTTTACGACCTCCATAAAACCATTAGCCCAGGGAGGGGAGGGGAAAGCAGCCAGTGGCCCTGTGCCTCCCTCTTCCCAGGTTGAGGGTAACCCTGCTTTATTATCAATCAATTAGCCATGCTTGTCAGTAAGTCCCCATCCCACAGGCATGGAACCTGCCAGATAAACCAGAGCCACAGCAGGTGACTCAGAACTCCATTGGGGCCTCAGTTTCTCCAGCTGTAGAGTAAGGTCTGAAGAAAAAATCAGAGGTTTCCAACATCTCTCGGTCAAAGCCAAGTTCTGTAAACTTTGAACACCTCCCTCCTGCTGTGTATGTTTTGAAGTGGAATTTGAGGAAGAGGAGAACATCCAGGTGCACTCAGCCATCCCTGCTTGCATTAGATAGTCCCCTAATTAAACCGCTGTAGGAAGAGCGGCTGTGTATTCTGATGACTGACAGTCTCTGAACATGCCACGGTATGCTGTTTTCACACCACACTTCCTATCCAAAGAACCCAATAAGAAAGCCACCAGGATCATGCCCAAGATACAGATGGGGAACTTGAATCCCCTAGAAATAATCATGCTGGCTAATTTCACAAAAGCACTAAACTGGGAGCCAGTTGCAGCAAGCAACTGGCTTAGCATGACCAGAACTCTGAAGCAGAGTTCACTGCGGCGAACTCCCTGACCAGCGGGGAAGAACAACCACCAGTCGAGGATTCTTCTGCAAATCACGCTTTATTGAAGCCTCTTGGTTGAAGGGAGAGCAGGAAGCGAGGGGCCCCCCCGAGGACTAAACGGCAGCTGCTTATATAGGGTGAATAGACATGGGTAGACATGGGTCGCGCCTGGATTGGCTACTTGCTCGCCTGTCGATGCCCCCGGCCACGGGATTGGCCATGGTTGCTATGCATTACTGCGCATGCGGGAGGCACTCCTCTGCAGCCTTGCCTAATATGGAGTCGTTTACTCTACACCGCAGGAGCTCGGCGCCATCTTGTAATGGCAGCCGTCAAACCGGCTTCCTGCAGTTCACCAGCTATTAGCTGTGTGACCTTGGGAAAGTCATTGAGCCTCTCTGTAAAACAGGATTGGTAATAAGTGTGTACCACACAAAGGCAGACAAACACATGTGATAATGCCCCTAACTCTTTGAGACAGGGTTTTAGAGTGACTTCCAAGTTGACCTAGCACAGTATTTAATTTGTGCTGTCCCTGAGAGGAGAATCAACAAGGAGGATTAGAAACCTGGTTGGTTGGAACCACGGACTCCGGTGTCTAAGTGAGTCTCATACCATCCTACCCCAACCCCACTTTCTTTTGTCTTTCATGAGTGGATTTTGACAGCCGAAGCCCAGAGTAGGCAATCGGAGAGTCACAGAAGGTGGGGCTTCCCTCCGACGACAGAGAGGATGATCAGGTGGTCCATCCCCGCTCTGTAGGTCCGTGGTGCCTAGAGGTGATTCTAATCAGTGCCATGCTCCAGCCCAACTCCAGATCTGAGCTAGGTCTTCAAGGGAGCTCGAGGCAGAAAGAAGCGGCTGAAGACATCCTCCCAGGCTGTCCTATTGGTCCAGCCCAGATGATGCCACGTGAAATTCTAAACTCACCTAATTTGCCCACCACCATATGAAGTTTGGGCTTGATGCAAGTATCTCTTCTTGGACAAGCACTGTCTTTAAGGATGGGAGAGAGATGTGAAGGGTCAGAGGGCCAGAGGTTCCATGTTGAAAAGCCATGGTTTGCAGCTGGCTGTGTTCTCCCTGAATCCTTGTCTTCTGGGAGCTTGAGCGGTGGGGAGAGGAGAGGGGTGGACATTATCAATCCTTTCCAAAACCAAGTCAGATGGTTGTGAGTGCCGGCTATGGCCCAGTGTTAAGCACGACAGGCGCCTTTTCCTTCTGTCTCCACTTCCCTAATGAGCTCACTGAAGCCCAGAGAGGTGAAGACACACGCTGGAGGCCACACAGCTGTGAACAGCAGAGAGAATGTGCGAGGTGATTACTCAGGGTTGTAAGTGCCTGTCCTTCATCCAAGGCAACGACGGTTCTAATTAGCACATGAGATTCTATCCCCCTGTATGATGACACGGCCATGTGGTTTAGACTAGCGTGGCCTCCAGATTTTTCCACAAAAGTTTCCAGTTATCCATGGCAGCCTGAAGAATACCCTCCCCTGTTTAGCCAGGGCTAAGCAATCATTTCTTACACTTATGAGTTATGGGTCTGGTTTGGGGTACAGCGAGGGGGTGCCAGTTATTGGCAAAGCAATTTAAGGAAGGAAGTTATTTGGGTTCATTGTTCAAGGCAAGAAAGGAAGGAGTAGAGGGTTTGTTCGACGAAACTAAAGATGCGTGAAAAAGCCTTATGGAAACTTGCCAGTTAGTAAGCTAATTTCAGAATACACATTTCAATTTAAAAAAAAAAAGGTCACGCAGAATTATTGTGCACGGGTGAGCAATGTCATTGCCAGCAGGCACGAGTTACT
This sequence comes from Arvicola amphibius, assembly GCF_903992535.2. NCBI lineage: Eukaryota > Metazoa > Chordata > Mammalia > Rodentia > Cricetidae > Arvicola > Arvicola amphibius. The sequence continues at coordinate 119,055,380 of NC_052056.1, forward strand.
GGATGAAAAGCTCAGTACGAGCCATGCGTGCGACACCTCCCTATGAGCTATTAGTCAGGGAGGCCCCAAGACTCCGGAACAGCACAGGCGGCTGTCATAGGCTTTGCTTGCTCTCCATAGCTACACGGTAAGACCGTTTGCTGAAGATGCTCTGCGCTTTGGCAGAAGGACACAGAGACGTTCAGATGAACCGAGAAGCTTCCTCCATGCTGGCTAGCCTTCACAGTGTCAGAAGGCACTACACAAACTGATGGGCGACAAAGACCACCAATGGCTTTGTTGCCCAGCACTGGACCCTGCGTGCTGCAGTGTGGACCTGCCAGGCTGCATCCCTTGGTCGCAATAGTGGCATGAATGCTATGAGAGGACTAACCCATTTCAGACTGGACTTGAAGCTCACAGGAGGGAACTCATTTTTGGTACATGGCTGGGGGTGGGGTGGGGTGGCGGTGGGTCACAGAGCCCCTCTCTGTTGTTATTTCGCGAAATGACCATGTTGTTAAACTACCTTCTAAGTCCTTAGCCATAGACCTAGGCTGCTCTCAGCCTTGGCCAGAGAAACATCTTCCTGTGGTGGGGCAGAAGCAAGTGTGAGATCTCGGAGAACTGGTCCTAACAGTGAGATTGAGACTGAGTGCTCAGTCAAAAACAGGACGTCCATGATAACCCACCCCAGCAAGGGTCAGGGACGCCAGGGGAGAAAGGGTGGAAGGAGGATGGGGACAAGTCAGCAAGAGGAAGAGGGACAAGAAAAACATGTGTGTGCATGTGTGCATGTGTGTGCGTGCGTGTACATGTACGTGCACACATGTGAGTATGTGTGCACATGTACGTGTGTGCGTGTGTGTGCGCGTGTGTGTGCATGTGAATGTGTGTGCGTGCATGCACATGTGTGTGCACGTGTGTGCATGCGTGTGTGTGTATGTGATGGGGGAGGAAAGGAGAGAGAGACAGAGAAACAACTCACATTGACCCATTAGCAGATGTTCCCCATCCTAGATAGCCTTAACCATCAACTTGACACAGCCTAGAATCCCATGGGAAAGAACTGATTACCTCAAGTTGGCCTGAGAACATGGCTGTGGGGCCGTTTTCTTTGTTTATTAATGTAAAAGGGCTCAGCCAGCTATGGGTGGCACCATTCCCCGGGCAGGTGATCTCGGGCTATACAAGGAAGCATAGTCCCTGGAGCAAAGCCCACAAGCATGTTCCCCCAGTTTCTGCTTCAAGCTCCTGCTTGAGTTCCTGCCCCAATGTACCTCAGTAACAGACTGTGACCTCAAAGGGTCAAGTCTTTGGTGTACATATCTGTCCTAGTTGCTTTTGGTCATGGTGTTTATCATAGCAAAAGAAAAAACTAACCAGAGCCCTGTCTCCCCAGGAGATCCTTCCTGCACCCCCCAAATGAAGCTATTACCCCAATCTTTTCATTTTGTTTTGTTGAGAACAGTCTCTCTATGTAGCCCAGGGTGGCCTGGAACTCATGACCCTCTTCCCTCAGGCTCCTGAATGCTGGGATGACCCTCTCACACCACCATACCCAGCCACTGTTCTAACTTCAAATAGCAGAATCTGTTTTGATCTGATTTTGAATTTGTGTTTGAGATTCTCTTGTGTATGGAACAAGACAGATGTCACTCATCTCCACAGCCATCTGCCCTGCAAACAGGGTCTTCATTCATTCTAGGATCATACATCTGCCAGTATAGTAAATGTTTGCGTATCTATTCTACACACATGTATGCACATGTGTATCGTGTATGCACACCATTGTAACAACAGACACGATTCATATTCTATAAAGCACACAGAGAGAAACTTGTCATGATAGCTCACAACTGTAACCCTAGCACTCGGGAGGCTAACGTTGGAGGATTGTGAGCCTGGGCTACATAGAGAGACCTTGTTTTAAAACCAACAACCATGTGAACAAAGGAACAGAACAAAAATTTGCAGAGCTATGAAAAGGATGAACACACAAGATTTCCTCTTTGTCGTTCATGGGACTCTGCTTCTTGCTGGGTTCTGGTCTGGTGAACAGAATGCAAGAGGCCATGTGGTATTGGGATGACCATGACCATAGAAGTCAGAAAGACATGGCTTTGTCTCTGTGTATCAGATGTGTGTGAATCTAAGGAAATTATGCATAGACAGACAGACAAACACATACACACATATTAGAGAGCTGATAGAGAGATAGATGATACATTAGAAAGATGATAGATATATCAGTAGATAGAAGATAGACAGACAGATAGATAGGTAGATGTGGTAGATATACACACACATAAGTAGACACATAGACAGATATAGATAGATGATTAACTGATAGATGAAAGATCGATAAATGATAGATGATGGGCAGGTAGATGATAGATACATAGATAAATAGATTATATATGCAATAGAAATACATTCATACATGTATGATAGGCCAATAGGTAAATGGTAGGTCGAAGATAGATGACAAGTTCTATGATTGACAGGTTCTATTTCCCAAAAGCCTCTGCCTTCACACGGGCCATGGATTCATAGTGCAGACTGTCCACTCACAGGCTCTACAGTTTCCTAGGAGACAAGCTGAGGCACACCTGTGAGGGATTCATTTAGATTAGGCTAGCCTCTGGGGAAGCCTGTGAGATAGAAAGACGTACCCTGAATGAGGAGAGCACCCTTTTCTAGGCTTGGGTCTTGGCCTAAATGGAAAGGACAAAGCTCTCTGAATATGGGGTGATGCACAACTAATAAAAGCTCAGGGTCAGAAACTGGGGTTCAACCTCAAGATCCAAAAAGCAAAACATCCAGCCACTGGCTCTTACCTCTACCTCAGTCTAAAATGGCCATACTGCCTCCAGGGATCTCAGAATGAGACTGTGTCTGAGAGCTGTCTCCTCCCGTTTTATATTCCTCTCTAGGGCTGAGATTAAAGGTGTGCACCACTGGGATTAAAGGTGCGTGCCATTATGGCTACTGGGATTAAAGGCATGTGTTATCATAACCTGGCCTATAAGGCTGACCAGTGGGACTGTTCTACTCTCAGATCTTCAGGCAGGCTTTATTTATTAAAATACATTTGAAATGCCACTACAATGGAGTTCTCTTTCTGTTTCCTGGCCATGGTAAGATGCAACAGCCGCCTCGATTGATGCCGTGATGTTGCTGCCGTGTGCAAACCCAAGCAAACCCTTTCTCTCTTGAGTTGTTTCAGGTGGAACATTCTGTAGCAACAGGAAAAGAAGCTAACGCAAGCACCTACTGATGCCAGGCCTGGTTCTAGGTTATGGGGATATGGCCCAGTTGGTCAGCTGCTCACATAGCCTGTCCAAAGCCTGGAGTCCATAGCTGAGACCACATGTACCAGGTGTGTGGTAGTTCATGTCTCTGACCTCAACATGCAGGGGTTTAGGCAGGAAAATCAGAAGTTCAACACCATCCTTTGCCTATGTAACAAGTTTGAGGCCAGCCTGGGCTATGTGAGACCTTCTCTTAAAATAAAAATGGAGCCCATAACCACGTGACTGTGACCAGTTTTATGGGGCACTGTGTTGGATGCAGACAACAAAGAGGTGCCCTTCAGACCACACCCCTACTCTGGCTCCCCAGGAGTACCCCCGAGGCCCTCTCCAAGGCTCTCCTCTATGTGGTGGTGGTAGGTAAGGTGTCTAAAGACTCGGGAGGGGGGGAGTCAAAAGAGACGGGGGAGGCAGGAAGGAAGGGCAGAGGGCGGAGATTTCTGAGTGTGGTTTATTCTGTCAGCTCCCCCCCGGGCATGCCCATACAGAAGGTGCCTGGCCCTCCTCTCCGCAGGTTATCTAGACAGAGTGTCTAATCGAGACAGGAGGCCTGTTCGCCTGCCACCAGGTTGGTCTGATGGAGAACGTGGGTCACCACAAAGTCTATGCCCCCACAAAGTCTATACCCCCGCGGCTTCAAATTTCCAAGAAATCTGACAAAGTAACTAATGCCCTGCACAGCTCTGCCTCCCGAGGTCTGCAGCCAGGATCTGGGGGAAGCCCTGCAGTTGAACGTGGGCCAGGAGCCATCTGTATCCACCAAGCCGTGAAACCCAAGTGAACCTGCTGCCCACACTACCCTGAGGCACACCCCAAGGCTGGCAGTCCAACTTGGATGGGTGCTAGAAGTCTACTTGGCAGAGCTAGGAGTCTACCTGCCCATGGAATCAGAAAGAGAGAAGCGGCGTATGCTTGGGACACTCTCACTGGAGAGAGAGAGAGAGAGTCTGCGTCTCAGTAACAGGGTGTGTTCAAGTCAGGCGAGTGCAGTCTTAAAAGAGAAATGGCCCTCTCTTTTCTCATCACCAACAAAAAAAGTATAGGCCTTCTGAACAGGACACACCCACACACAAGTACCATAGAATGTGCGTGTCACGGAAGTGATGGTAATGATGAAACAATATATGTTCCCGAGTTTTTGGTAAAACTTTGCGAGGCAGACATTGCTATGATTACAACAGACATAAGGCCCTCTGGGCACTCACCAGGGGACTTGGCCTGGAATGGCCATGAACCCAGGACACTGAGGCCGTGTCCATGTTCCTAACCACTGTCCTACATTTCCTGAGAGGATTCCAGTGGCACAGTTGGAGCTTGCTGTGTTTTTTGGTGGCAGGTAACACTTGGATCAAAGTCTCCCGGGAAGGGGTGGGGATGATCTGGGCCCCTCTCTCCCATCCTTTCAATTTCTCTCAGTGACTAAGACGCATCTCTGGCCTGTTTTTGTCCTTGGTTTGGATGATAAGAGCCTCATGGCCCTGGCCATGAAGATGGGTCTCAGGGAAGGATGTGGGCCAGGCTGGACCAGCTTCTGCGTGGAGAGGTAGCACAGGAGCCTTGGCTAGAACTTCTGGGATGGAGAGTGTCTTCTGTGGGAGATGTCTGAGGGAGAATGGTTGGCATAGGAACTTTCTGGAAAACAGAGGCTGGAAGTAAAAAGTTGGAATCCAGACTCTCACCAAGTTTGGGTCACCTTGATCTTCTGATGCCTGATTTCCTCTTGGCTAATATATTAATTCAGGTTTCTCTAGAGCAGTGGTTCTCAACCTGTGGGTCGAGACCCCTTTGGGTGTCCCATATCAGATGTTTACATTACAGTTCATAACAGGAGCAAAATCACAGTTGTGAAGTAGCAATGAAACAATTTTACGGCTGGGGTCACCACAACATTAACTGTATTAAATGGTCGCAGCATTAGGAAGGTTGAGACGCACTGCTCAAGAGGGGCAGAACTTATAGAATACATACATACATATATATGGATGTATACATACACACACATAGAGAGAGGGGAGGCATTTATTAGAGAGGCTTACAGGCTGTGGTCCAGCTAGTCCAACAATGGCTCTCTACCAACGAAAAGTCCAAGATTCCGTTCCTTCTTCACTCCACGAGGCTGGATGTCTCAGCTGGACTTCAGTATAAACCAGAATCCCGAAGAAGTGGGCTCTAATGCCAGTGAAGGGACGGACTTGCCAGCAACAACGAGAGCAAGCGTCCTTCCTCCGTGTCCTTTATATAGGTTGCCAGGAGAGGGTGTGGCTCCTGGGTTCTCAGACTCTCCAGCATGAGGCAGCTGTGGTTGGACTACCCAGACCATAGTGCATAAGCCAACCTAATAAGCCCCCTTTAATATGTATTTATACATTATTCATGCTGTCTGGTCTGTTCCTTTAGAGCAGTGGTTGGCAACCTTCCTACCACTGCGATCCTTTTATACAGTCCCTCATGTTGTGGTGATCCCAACCATAAAATTATTTCTCTACTGCTTCATAACTGTAATTTTGCTGCTGTTATGAATTGTAATGTAAGTATCTGATAGGAGGGATATCTTATATGTGACCCCCCACAAAGGGGTCGTGATCCACGGGTTGAGGACCACTGCTTTAGAGACCCCCGGCTGATACACTGCTCTTGACAGAAAGTGACAAGGTTGGAGGTGAAGCTGGACATAGCTAAGGACTTAGCAGGTCGAGAGTTTCCTTCCACTTGCCCCTCCCCTCCCCGGGATCACCCTCGCCTACTAATAGGTGGTAAATCCCATTTCTCTGCCTTCTCAGAACTCTGAACGCTGGCTCTCGCTCTGAAGCACATAAGCACTGAGAATTTGATGGCCTGGCAGGCATCATCCATGTGTACTCCCAGGCAGATGGGGACAGTAGCGGGCTGCGTGCCCTCTCTCAACCATCCTGAGAATGGGAGGGAGAGCCTCTGCCTTCCCAGCATGGGAAGGGGATCAGGAGAGCTGGGGCATGGCACACGGAGGAGGTGACAGAGGAAACAGAGAGATGAGAAGCCAGGAAGCCACAGGAAGGGTCATCCTGTGTCACCAGGAGCCAACCACAGGCCCTTTACTGGAAGAGGTCAGAATGTTGACAATGGAGATGTCTGCTTTTTAGTCTGGTTTTTAGAGACGTTTTTTTTGTGGGCTGGTGAGATGGCTCAGAGCGTAGGGGAGCTTGAGGCCAAACCTGGCGACCTGAGTTTGACCCCTGGGACCCGCATGGTGGAAGGAGAGGACAGGCTCTCACAAGATGTTGTTCACATACGTGTGTGCTTGTGTGTGTGCAATAAAAATATAATAGAAAAACTTTATCATGTAAACACCACCCCACCCCATCCCCATGCTGGCTGGTTATATGTCAATTTGACACAAGCTAGAATTATCTGAGAGGGGGAGCATCATTTTAGAAAATACCTCCACAAGATCTGGCTATGGGACATTTTCTTAATGATTGATGGGGGGACCCAGCCCACAGTGGGTGGTGCCACCCCTGGGCTGCTGGTCCTGGGTTCCATCAGAAAGCAGGCTGAGCAGCCATGGGAACAAGTCAGTGAGCAGCACCCTCCATGGCCTCTGCATCAGCTCCTGCCTCCACGTCCCTGACTGCTTGAGTTCCTGTCCTGACTTCCTTCAGTGATGTGGGAGCCTAAGCAGAATAAACCCTTTCCTCTCCAAGTTGCTTGCTTATGGTGTTTAGTTGCAGCAATAGAAACCCAGACTAACACCGCCCCAAGCTCTGTTTTAAGTTGTCTTCAACACAACCAGGAGTATTCTAAAGTGGTTTCTTGTGTTTATTTTCCCTCTTGATTTTGAATAAGGAGAGGCAGCAGACAGTAGGAAAATTACCCAACAGAGTAATTTCATAGAGGTCAATGTCTAAGGTGAAAACCACAACCTCAAAGTCACAGATATGCATGTGTCTATATGATACCCTCGAAGTCACAGATATGCACGTGTCTATACAACACCCTTCAATTCACAGATATGCTCGTGTCTATACGACACCCTCGAAGTCGCAGATATGCGTGTGTCTATAGTACGCAAGGCTGAAGGGCTGGCTCAGTGGGTAAGAGCACCTGCTGCAAAGCATGAATCCACAGGACTCGTGTGAAAAAAGCCAGGTGTGGCTATCTGCACACCTGCAGCCCCAGTGCTACAAGAAGTAGAGATGGGGGGGTCTACTTCTAGGCTTTCTGGGTGTCTCTTTGACTCAGTGAGAGACCGTCTTAAGGGAATAAGGCAGGGCAAGGTACCTGATAACCTTTGCACACACACACACACACACACATACACACAGTAAAAATATAGTAATACAGGCCAGACACATGTGGGAGTTCCTAGACAGAGACCCCAGGTGATATTATTTGCCGGATGTCTGCTGGCATAACTGGCACAATGCACCTCAAAGTTGGAGTTCCATAGCAGCAATAGAGGTGTTGCTTGGGGACACATAGCCAGGCACATTCTTAGAGCCCCCCCCCCCCCGCCCCAAACCTACTGAGGCACACACTGTGAGGGTAAGGCCAGTTGTCTGCCACTCAGCAAGGCTTCCCGCAGCTTCTGCTGCGCATGACAGAGTGGGGAATCCTGCACAGTCCTTCTTAGTTCTGCGTAAGTTGTCATAGCATGCTGGAGATAGCTCCATTTTCATAGCTGTCAAAAATTACGTCTATAAAAAATAAATTTTTCCTGTGTACGTGTTACGGGCTTGGATAGGTGTTGAGGTCCAAGAACAACTTCCCGGAGTCAGCTCTCTCTTTCCGCCATGTGGGTCCTAGGGATCAAACTCAGGTTATCAGGCTTGGTGGCAAAAGTGTTTTCCAGTCAAGCCATCTTGCCTGCTCCCAGTTTTACGTCTTTAAAATGATGTTGCCTCTGCATTGAAGCCTCCTTCACCCACAGCCGGTTGCTAGTCAGGCAGAGCTGGGCTTCAGTGGCTTCTCTGCGAGGACTGAAAACCAGAGTTCATCTGTCCTAGGATGAAAATTGTCTTAAACATATTCCCTCTGCTAGTGGATATCCTGAGGACTCTCTAATGGCAGGTGGCCCGCTGGACCTCAGAACTGCGTTCTGTTCACTGAAGGGGAGGAAGAGACAGGAACTGCTTTTCTTAAACATGTCCAGGGCCTTTTAAAAACTTCACCCACCCTGGAAGATCCCCCCGGGGAGGTGTAGGGATACTTCTGTCAAGCCAGGATAGTAAATGAAGCAATTTTCGTCAGATAACACATCTTCTGGTTCGTGTAAATGTCCCAGGATCACCACACTCGTAAGTCAGTCTGATTGAAAGTGAACCGTTAATCCGTTCCACTTTGTAGATGGGCCATGGGCTGGCTGGGAGCCTGGCCCTGCCCTGGAGCCGTGTGATCACCACGCTACGGTGTCACCTCCTCACCCCACATCTCTCATCGACCTTAGGGATCTGGCTTCCCACACAGACCCCTGGTGCCTCAGAATATGTGATCATGGGGGGGCCCAGTCCCTGGCATTTTAGAGGAGATGGTGCCAAGCTCCAAGATCAGAACACACTCGAAAGGAAGTTATGACACAGGGGACCTTTAACTACCATGACCTCCCTCTGTCTTGCTCCTCACCCTGTTCTGAAGCTTCAGTCTAGAGGCTTGATCACCCCTTCTACTCCACGGAATGATGGCTCAGGCCCTCAGTAGCTAAGGCCTTGGTTTCTGTATCTGTCAATGGGAACAAAGACTTGGCTTTTTACACAACGCTGGTTGGTTCTACTGGAGAGCACTTAGCACATGCCTGGCCACCAACCACTCTTCACACATTTGACTGTAGTTCCATTTTCAACTCAGTTGCAGGGCTGGGGAGATGGCTCCGTGGGTTCAAATCCCAGCACCCACTTGGAAAACCAAGCAAGACCACACAGGCAACTGTAAGCCCAGCCCTTTGGGAGCCTGAGGCAGGAGGATTGCTAGGGCCTGCCAGCCACCAGCTCCAAGTTCAGAGTATGCGCTGGGCACTCTGACAGCATCCAAGATCACAAATCATACAAGGGACCCTGCTTTCCCAGGAGGAGCTGCCTATGACAGAGGCCAAGGCCATCTTACACAGAGCGAAATTCACCTGATGGAGAAGCCTTGTTAGCCAATTATCTTTAAGAGGTGGGTCCTAGTTAAGGCGTGGCTTCCTGGAGGCTGGGGCCAGGTGCTCTTTCTCTGTGATTCCCGCGGGGCACAGCTGAGCTTGGATTTCTCATTCCTGTTTTGTGAATTTTCCCCTTATAATAAATAAAAGTATAATCATTTTATCCTTTAGCTAGCCTGGTTATTTCCTGAATCCAGCTGATTTCTACAGTTGCACGCCTCCTTCAACAAGGCCACACCTCTTAATCCTTCCCAAACAGTTCCACTAACTGGGGGCCAAGTATTCAAACATGTGAGCCTATGGGGGCCATTTTCCTCCAAACTAACACAGTGTCCCAGGTTGCCCTCGAGCTCAGCACATCCTACCTTAGCTTTGTTTGTGTGGGGGTGTGCATGTACACCTGTGCACGTATGTGTGGGGGCCAGACATCAACCTTATGTCTGTCCCTCAGGGTCTTCTACTGATCAGAAGCTAGTTGATTAAGCTCATTGATCAAGTGAGGCTTTCTAACCAGTGAGCCTCAGAGATCCGTCTGTCTCTGCCTCCCCACGGCTCTTTTCTCACATGGATTCTGGGGGTAGAACCTGACTGGGTCCTCACGTTTTCAGGATAAGCACTTCATTGCTGAACCTTCCCCCCCCATACCTTGGCCTCTTCAAGGCAGGGCTTCTAATATCTGCCGTGTGTCCCCTCACCTTCCCCATGAGTCACACCTCCCCACCCTTCCCCCATAAGCAGTGATGATCAGAAACTCTGTGTATCTTGACATCCCCCAGTAGCTAATGACACCCTATTCCTGACTGGTCCGCACAGCGGTGTGTGAAATTTCCATGCCTTTTTCTTAGCGCTCAGTGTCTTCCTTCTTAGCTGCTGTCACTGGGGCAACTCTGCCTTCAATATGTGCTTGCAGAATCTCTAGTGCCAGCCTTGGGGCTCAGTATGTCAGACAGGTCCCTGGTTCTTCTGAAGAGATTCTCAGTAGGGGCTGTAGCACCCATTAGTATGATTTGGACCAACGTCTGTGTTTCATCTTGAACCAGGTAGCTGGGGGAAAAAATAGAACCCAATGTGATTCCAGGAAGTAAGATTTTTAGCTCAGATTAAAACTGACCGGCTTGGCCTGGCTCCAACCCTTTGCCTCTGTGGCCTCCAAGGTCCTGCTGGTCTCCAAATGGGCAAACCGACCAAACCACTAAGGTAAACAAGGTCCAGCCATGGCCAGTTCTCCTAAGCAATCTAAGAGAATGCTGCTTGGAGCTAGGAAGTGTGACACGCTGCTGTTGGCATGTGCTTGTTCCATGGGGAATGTGGAACTGGTCAGAAGGGAACTGGACCAATTCCTGCAGATCTTCTCAGAGCCCTGCTAGGCCCTCAGCCAGTGAGAGTTTCAGCAAAGACACAGCCTAGACCGTACAGCTCCTCTCGCTTGGGTGACCTTCAAACCTGCTCCTCTTCCTCCCCTTCTTCTTTCTGTCCTACCTCCCCCTTCCATTTTCCTCCTCCTCCTCTTTTTCCTCCTTTTCTTCCTCTATTTTCTCTGACAAAGGGCCTCACTCTTGTATAGGGCAGGGTGGTCTTGAACTCATGATTCTCCTACTGCAATCCCCCTTTTGGACAAAATGTTAAGATTGAGTTGGAAATACGCCTTGGCTCACACCCGCCACTGTTCATCCTGGTGGACTCCATGCATCTGACACTCATATGGGTATTTTGGTTTCAACACAGAACAAAGCTTAAGATATTCAGTGGCGTCTAAACTTAAGCCAGAGGGAAGGAGAAAGTTGAACTCAAACGTCTGGCCCGGTAATTTATGTCTGGCTTAGAAAAAGCCACCTGAGCAGGACTAAAGGTTTGAGCTGTTGTTGCCACCTAGTTTTCCCCTCTGGACAGGACTCTGCTGTGGCATCAAGTCCCTTCTTGTCATCACTTAGACAAACAAGCAGAGAAAATCAGCCATCCCACGGTACCTTTCTCCTATCCGGGCCGAAGACGTCTGGTGTTGTGCTTTGGAAAATGTCCAGTCCTGCAACTGCCTCTTGACCTCCCCTTGCAACTTTGAAGCTCTCAGATTAGCTACATGCAAAGAGCCGTCCCCGAGGTTCTAACCGTGCCTCTTAAGGCAATAAATTGAGCCTGTATGGGGCCTTCTTCCTCATCTGCTGGAGAGCAGTGCTTGGTGGCTGCTGGGAAGAGTGGGATGGTGCATCTGAGAGCTGGGGTCACTGCAGATTCTTGCTTGGAAGTGATGGAGTGGAAGTTTCTCACCGGGTCCCCAGAGGCTGAGCCTCTGTCTTTGATCTCAGAGACCAGAGCTTCACAAAAGAGTAAAAAAAAAATATGTTGACATAGTGGTTCTGGGGTGGGAGCAGGGTTGGAATTTATCACTGCGATGGATAATGAAGAGACCAAAACCAGAGCAGAGCTCGAGATTCACCGGCCCCCGGAGATGCTTCCAAAACCTGGAAGGAGACAGTCTGCAGGAGGTCAGCCCAAGAATGGCAGCTCCTCAGAGGCCGCGGTGGGAGTGCAGGTGATGGAGGGATTGGAGCTGGAGAAAGGGCTCGAGAAAGGATTAAGAAGGGAAAGACATGGACCTAACACTGGCAGAAGTAAGTGCCAACTTTTCTTCAATCATTTTGGGGCACCCAGAAAGCATTGAAAACCTCCCCATCTATAAAATGGGAAAAAGGCTCCTGTGGACCCCTCTTAGATGTCGTAAGAATAAAGAAAATGAGGGGCCCTATGGGGTGGCTCAATGGGTGAATGCACCTGTCACCAACAATTTGGGTTGGACCCCTGGGACTCACTTGATTGAAGGAGAGAAGTGACTGGTGAAATTTGTCCTCTGGCCTTCACTGCATGGTGCAGCATATACAAATATGCCCAGTTCTCCCCAAAATAAATAAATAAAAATTATACTATTTTTTAAAAAGTGGGTCAAGTGACCTCTTTTGAATAGTATCTGATGGCACTATAAACATTAGCAAACTACCTCACAGGCTAATTGTCCCATCGCCCATTCTTATAAATAAAGTTTTATTGAAATAGTCATGCCTATTTGTTGATCATTATCTATGGCTGATATGTTGAGCTGAGTGGTTTGGATCAAGGTGCGATAACCTCAAACGCCAAACACGTTTGTATGCGGCCTTTCCTATTGCGCAGGTGTCAGTCCTGAGAGGCTGCTCTGCTTTTAGCGCCCACTTGACTACAGCAGCCTGCACAGGAGAGGACGTGAAACATCAAAGGACTTCGAAGATGTACACATAGAGTTTTATTACGTTTATTTCAGCATTCAGGGTGTGGGAACCTCCTGAGCATTTGACTGGATTTGGGCCAATGCTTTAAAATGATGTTGTTGCTCACTTTACCCCCATTGGACAGCAGAGTTGGAGCCTGGAGTTCGTTGGTGATACCTGCTATTCACACAGGAAGAAAGGCCCGTTCTGAGCCTTCATCTTTTTTCTCGGTTGAAAAGAAAAAGAATCAAGTAAACAAATCATTTGGCAGGACAGCCTGTGCAGCAGCAATTGGGTTTCATAAAAGTGTGTGTGTGTCCCCAATCATATGTAGCTAAGACATATATTGAAAGGGTAACAAGTTATTTGGGGCTGCACTGGTGAATTACAATGGTCAACTTGATAAGGTCTGATAGCCCCTGAGAAAGGAGCTCTTATGAGGGGCTGTCTAGATAAGGCGAGCCTTTGGGCATGCCTGTGAAGGATTTTCTTTAGTACATTCAGTGGATGATCTGAGAAGACCTGCCCACTGGGGGCAGCACCAGTGGGTTAGGATCCTGGACTATATTAAAAGGAGAAAGTGTGTGTGTGTGTGTGTGTGTGTGTGTGTGTGTCTATGCGTGTGTGTGTGTGTGTGTATGTGTGTATGTGCACGCGTGTATGTGCGCACCAAAAACACCTGCCACTCTGCGTTTCTTGATAGTGGATGCAGTTATGACCAGGTACCTCATGCTCCTGCTGCTATGACTCCAAGCCATGATGGACCGGGACATCAAACTGTGAACTGGGGTACACCCTTCCCTCCCTATGCTGCTTTTCTCTGGGTGCTTTACGGGAGCAAGAGAAAAGAGGCAAAAATGGGGAACGAAGATAAAGAGCAATATTTCCACATTTCTCCTTGTATCAAAAAGGTTTCCTAGGGCAGGGGTGAGCACATATGGCAAAGAGGGTAAAATAGTGACCAGAAAATGGCTTCCGCATCATCTGAAGGTTGGGGACTGTTGGCCAATGCTCACCCTTCACACCTGTCGTAGCTTGGGTTTGTATAACTGTGAAGAGACACTGTGACCAAGAAAAGACTTATAAAGGAAAACACTGAATTCGGGCTGGCTTACAGCTTCAGAGGTTTAATTCATGATAGTCATGATGGTGGCATGCAGGCAGCCGTGTTGCTGGAGGAGGAGCTAAGAGTTCTACATCTTGATCTGCAGACAGCAGGAGACTGTGTGCTCTTCCCTATGGGCCAGGCATTCAAAGAAGGGAGTCTTTGGCAGGGCCGGGTGGGGAGCATTCCTATTCAAACCACCACAAGACCCAAACACCAGCACAGTTAGCAAGACAGAAGGTAGAGCAGAACCCAGAGGGAAAGCCCATTGTTAGAAGCCAGCAGCACCCAGCAGCCCCTCTCCCCACTGTTCAGACCCACATCTTTCTCCACGGGGGCACCATGGTCACTGCTTCTCAGAGGGGACCCCTCGGGCTGAAATTACCTTGCATTCTCTTATCACTCAGGATGTGCTCCTCAGCTGCCGCCTGGGCTGGTGGATGCCCAGAACTCTGCCCTCCTTCCTGGCAAGTCTGTTTTTGACCTCCTGACTTGGAAGAGCCCCACTGCTGTTTTGGTTTTGGTTTTAGATATTTTGGAAGCATCTCAAGTTTAAAATAAGAAGCTACTTAGGAGTGGAGGATCTTAACAGATTGAGGCGTCCATGACATCGCCTGCCAGATTTTCATTGTTTATTGTTTTCTTCTTATTGTTTTTGTTTTCTACACAAACTCCAGAAAATGGGAATGCATCCAAGCCTGGCTGCTCGTTGCCTTGCTGTATTTCTAGGAGAATAAAAGAAAGGAATCTGGCTGTGTCCTGCAAAGCATCCGGCATGCACATATTTTTCTGGCTGAGACGTTTTGCCAAATGTCAACGTTACTAGCAGAATGTGACTCTTTTTATTTTAATCTGTGAACATCACCCCTGTGAGTTATGATTGTTCTCTGCTTTGGGTATTAGAGTGGGAGTCCAGGATGGACTGAAAGATGATCCAGGCGAGGGAACATTCTGGAAAAATGCAAACATCAGAGATACCTGTCCAAACGTTCTTGCTTTAAAAAAAAATATGTTTCTCTATTGGCTCATTTTTTGCAAACTTTTTCTTAGAGTCTAAGAGTCATCTTCCTCCCTGGGGTGTCATTTTTACAACAGTAAGTTTAGACACGTGCAGGCGGGAAGCGTAGACTAATTAAGCAGTAGTCTGTGACAAAGAATCTCTTCTGCGGTGAGATTACGTAAGGACAAAGTTGCTCTTCTTAACGGACATCACTCGTGAGTGCAGACTAATGAAACGATGCCGTAACATCTGGGAGAACACGCTACATGATATGACAAGGCCTGATGATGTGTGCGGAAGTGACCATGCGTCCCCTCTGCAAAGCACTAGCCACTGGTCCTCTCGAGGAAGGAGTGACCATCCAGCTGAGACCCCTGAAAGTCAGATAGAGCTGGGAACAGACATAGGTCTTTGGCAAGGAAACAGCCCTTTGGAGGGCAGTGTTGGGACCCAGAGAACAATCATCCCATAAAACTAGTTTTTTTTTTACTGGGGGCATCAAATGGATGATGGGTAAATATGTAAAGACGGTGATTGTGCTGGCTAGTTTCATGTCAACTTGACACATGTAAAAATCATCAGAGAGAAGGAATCCTCAATTGAGAAAATGCCCCGTAACATCAGGCTGTAGGAAGGCTTGTGGGGGAATTTTATTAATTAGTCATTGATGGAGGAGGACCCAGCCCATTGTGGGTGGTGAAATTCCTGGGCTGGTGGTCCTAGTTTCTATAAGAAAGCAAACTTAGCATGACACGAGGAGCAAGCCAGTAAGCAGCACCCTCCATGGCCTCTGCATCAGCCTCTGCCTCCAGGTTCCTGCTCTGTGTGAGTTCCTGTCCTGACTTCCTTCAGTGATGGACAGTGATCTAGGAAGAACTGTGAGAGAAATTAACCCTTTTCTCCCCAAGCTGCTTTTGGTCATGGTGTGTTATCACAGCAATAGTAACCCTAACTAAGACAGAGAACAACCTTCTGGATCTCTGCTGTCTTTAGTCAATGTCTCTGTGAACGCTGGCTTGGCTCTTTTCCATTCCCACTGCTGAAGAAATAATGAGTCACTGAAAGCCTTTGGTTGTCCTTACCCTTCCATCCAAGAGGAAGAGTAGACTTCATATAAATTCCTCATTAAAGCTTATCATTTGTGCCTCCCTGGGATGGTGGGTCTTTGGGTCACTTCTGATCTTTGGGTCTTGGGGTCACTTCTGTGTTCCTTCTTAGCCAAGAGGAAAGCATTGCTTCCACATCTCCACCCACCTCCTGGGGAAGAAAGAGCTTCCAGCCTGACCTACAGCTGTTTTACACCACAGCGCATCCTCCAACCGTCACACCTTGGCCATTGCAGCACATTTCCACACACCCGACTGAGGTGAAGGGTGTTGAGCCCACTCCTGGATGTTGCTCTGCCAGTTGTGCCCCCTCCTCCCCTTCCTGGTCTTCATTCACTTTGCCATTCGCCTGCAGATTTTCTAAGGAGTCTGAGCTTAAAGCCGCTGCAGGAGCATGCCTGTGATCCCAGCTCATGGGAGCCCGAAGCAGGAAGATCATGAGTTCAAGGCCAGCCAGGGCTGTCTATATATCAAGATCTTACCTTGAGAAACAGTGTTAGGTCACTGATTGCCATTATCCACCGTGATCACTAAGAAGAGCAGAGGAACAAAGGACTTTGCCCTGATCCTGCTACATCCAAATGTACATAGAGTTCTTGGGCTGTCTGGAGAAAGGACTGGCCTACTAGGCATCCAAGGGCCTGTATTGCTCAGAGGTGTAAAACCCTGGTGTTTGGGCATACACTGCTCATGGCTCCGTGCATCAAGCACTGTCCAGGAAGTGCTCTGCCGTGTGTGCTTGGAGTCCCAAGATGTCTCCAGCTTCCTCCTGGCCCCCACCCCCATATATTCTAGTTGGAGCATGTGCAGTGGGAGAATTCATACCCAATCGCTCAATGAACCTATTTTTGTCAGCACTCATAGGCAAGTCTCCTGGCTCCAGTGTCCTATGGAAAGAACACAGACAGTCCCAGAAGGATCCGAGAGCCAGTAATAATGGCATACTGGAGCTGGTGAGAATGGAGGTGAATTGTTGGCAGAGGCTGCTCATTCATTCCTGTCCACCCAAACCCAAAATAATCACACAGAAACTTTATTATTGCAATACTATTTGGTCAATAGCTTAAGCATATTTCTAATTAGCTCTTACATCTTAAATTAACCCAATTTCTATTATTTTATATTTTACCACAAGGTTCGTGGTTTACCAGCCAGCTTCTGGCATGTCTGCCTCTTGAGGAGGCTGGCTACATGGCGTCTCACTGACTCTGCCTACTCTCTAAACATGTCTCTTCCAGCCTGGCTATATTCTGACTGCTATAGGCCAAAAGCAGTTTCTTTGTTAACCAATGGCAATAAAACATATTCATAGCATACAGAGAGGAATCCTACATCAGTGATCCTCAGGGATGGCTGCATTCATGGGAAGGTTTGGTAATTACGTCTCTAGTCAGTCCATCATAAGGGAAAGGTATGCTGTTCAGGCCACGGGCTGGAGCAGGTGCTGGTAGCCTGTTCACACCAAACAGGAAGCAGAGTGTGCAGGGCACACATAGAAGCCAGGTAACTTTCGGGGGAGGGGGAGATTATTGTTTTGAGAATATGCAGCCCAAGTCAGCCTTGAACAACTGATCCTCGTGGCTCAGCCTCCTAGCTGGGGTTATAGGTGTATGCCACCATCCCTGGCTCAGATATGACCTTTCCATCCTCTAGGCACCAGGCTCTTTCTACACATCTTATGATCTACCTGCTTATTATCTGCTATCCATTTAACCTCCCAGCTCTCTCCTTGACTGTCTCCCAGTGCATCTCTGTATATAGTTATCTACTAAGCATCTCTATCTGTGTCAAACATGTGTCATTAAGGGAGACTTATAACTCAATTTTTAAAAAGACTTATTTTATTTTTATTTAAAGTATATGGGTGTTTTTCTTGCATCTGCTACATGCCTACAGAGGCCAACAGAGGACATCATCTCCCGGAAGTGGAGTTACAGATGGTTGTGAGCCACTATGTGGATGCTGGGTATTGAACCAGCATTTTTTTCCAAGAGCAGCAAGTGCTCTTAACTGCTGAAGCCATTCCCAGACCCAGATATCTCAATTTTTAAATCCATTCATGTTAGTAAATTATGTATACAAGTTATTGGTTTGATTTCTGAGACAGTTTGTGATGGTTAATTGTGATTGTCAACTTGACAAGGTTTAGAATTACCATGGAAACACCTTGGATTTTCTACCTTGGGTATGTATGTTAGGGATTTTCTGGGCTAGCTTCATAGAGGTGGGAAGACCCAGATGTGGGCAGCATCAGCCCATTGGCTGAGGTCCTGGACAGAATGAAAAGGAGAAAGTGAGCTGTGCCCCAGCATCCACCTCCCTCTGCTTCCTGACTGTGGATGCCATGTGACCAGCTGCCTCACACTCCTGCCGCATGTCTTCCCCATGGTGAACTGAATCCTCAAATTGTAAGCCCAAACAAACTCCTCCCTTCAGTTACTTATGTCGGGTATTTTTGTCACAGCAGCAAAACAGTAACTAATACCGGGTCTGACCATGGAAGCCAACCTTGAACTTGCAATCCTCCTGTTTTAGGCTCTGAGTATTGGTGTTACAGATTTGTGTATATCATCATTTTAAACTACCATGAAATAACCTACCCAATGCCCATGCTTATTAAACGATGCCCTCTCATTGAAAGATGGAAGTATGCCCAACTCTTGCAGATCATGTTAATTATTTCCTGGGATCAATCCTTAAAAATCAACCTTGGAAGTTGCTGGACTGAGATCCTTTGAAGTACATGTTATTAAACTGTTCCCTAGGGGAGCTGCACATGGGGCATCCCCTACAGCAGAGCCTGCCCGTCTTTGGCTCCCGGTGTCCTACACGCCTATTGCTTTTCTACTGCCAATCACACGGCTTTAGCTTGCTGTAGGATGTCCCTACGGTTCCAAGTCACCTCTTCGGGTTTGTGGGTAATCCAAAATTAAGTTTAGCAGTAGTTGACTATGGAGCTGAGTCCCTAATCCTATAGGGACAGCCTGCCATGGACCATCTCCTCCAGCATCAATCTCCACATCAGGTTGGTGACGAGAAGCCATTCTTGTAATAAACTTGTTTTCAACTGTGGCTCTGTGACCTTAAGCCAATGACTTTCCAGTCTGGGTTTCAAGTTCTCCAGATGCAGAGTGTCAAGACGAATAGATCTCAGGGGTGAAGTGCAGTTGTAAAAATTCAGTATCTGGGTTGGAGTACTTGCTTAGCATGCACGAAGCCCTGTGTTTTATCCCCAGCTCTGCATTAGCCAGGTGTGGTGTGGTGGTGCCTATAATTCCAGCCATTGGGAAATGTAGTGAATTCAAGATCATCCTCTGCTAGTTTGAGGCCAGCCTGGGCTACCCAAGACCCTGTCTCAAAACAAAGCTAACATATAAGCACGTGTGCGCGTGCACACATGCCCCCCCCCACACACTAATAATAAGATCCAGTCCTCTCAGTATAATTATTATGTGCTGCTGTCTTTTTAGAAACACAAAGAGATGGGGTGCCCAATGAGACGGGGGTTGTTGTGACTCTGTCGTGACTCAAAGCCCAAGGCCCTGGACCAGCACACCAGAATCCTTGAACTCTCAGGCCCCATCTGGAGTTCTTGAATCAGATACTCAGGAGCTAGGATCCAGGGATGTCTGTTTTCATCCACCCTCCTCCTATAGGTTCCAACCTAAGGGCATTGCTTTAAGTTAGCTAGAGCCCATTTCCAAATGGGTCGACATCACCAATCTATCAGCTGTTGGCAGCATCACAGGGAGCAGTGAGTGTGTGCGGGAAGTCTGGAGGCTTTGCCCGCAGTGCCCTGGTACAACATCCCCATAGAGGGATTGGCAACACACTGTGCTGTATTCAGAGGGCTGCTCCGGTTTCTGGAGCCTTGGTTGTGAGGTTCACTGTGTGTTTGTATCTCTTGGGGACCTTTCTTAACACCCTGGCACCCCAAGAATCCCCATCTCTCCAGAGTGGGATGCGCACAGGCTTCCTTCTACCGCAGGCGATCCCCACGTGTAGTGGAGGCTGTAAACAGCTTCCTTGCCAGCGGGAGATTGGCTTCCATTCGCCCTTCCTTTCCACTGGAGGCTGCACCCACCCGCTGCGAGGCAGCTGTCCACAGAGAAGACTCAGATCCACACACGGACCATTCCCAGTGAACTGAACCCTCGCCATGGTCACTTTATAAATGGGGAAACTGAGGCCCACAGGGGCCAGTGAGCTCCCCACCGTTTACTGTGAGATCTTTTGCAGAACATTCTCCTGTGATAACTGCTCTTTTTCTCCCGAGCTGGGCAGCCCAGAGTTCTTGCCCCTTCCCCTTGCAAGCAGCTCTCCTCATTCTGCGGTTTCGATTCTTCTTCCGCGACAGCATTTTGCATTTTCTCTTAAATTCCTTCCAGCTGTCAGGTAGGAGCACACCGATAAGGATTTCCCCAGCGTGGGGGAGAAACATTTACCAGAGGTAGCCGGGCGCGCCAGACCCCTCCCCGACACTCTGCTAGCATATGGAATATATTGTGGTCAGAGGGAAATATATTTTAAGAATTTCTTCTGCATCTTTTCAGATGCATTCCACCAAGGATTACCACAGGTGTCAGGAAAAGGGGGCTTTCGCTCCTTCCTCACGAGGAGGGGGTGGGCTTTGTAGGCAAAGTCAGACAAACCTCCGCTTCCAGCTAGAGGGGGCACTGAGGGCCCAGTTCTCCAGAGCCCCCAGGTTCTGTCTTCCGTCCTCGGATGTTCAAGACTCTCCTAAACCACTACCAAGTGTTCCATTTAGCATTACCCTGCCACACAACCCCCTGAACATATAAGGTTCCCTTCTAATCTGTTATGTGTTCATTTCAGTCTGTGCGTGTGCAGTGCAGGTATATACATACATGTGTGGGTCCACATTAACATCTATGTAAAGGCCAGAGGTTAGGGGTCAGTGAGCTGCAGCCATCTACCTTGCTTTTTGAGATGAGTGGCTCCCTGGCCTGGAGCTTGCCAAGGTGACCAAGCTGCCTGTAAGTCCCAGGACCCACCTGCTTCCACCTTGGCAGTGTGCAACAGCAAACCTGTTGTTTATGTGGATATAGGGACCACATTCTGGTCCTCATGCCTGCGTGGCAGGCACATGTCTATAGACCCCTGTTGTTCACGTGATGTCTTCCCCTCATGTGAGTGGCCATTTCGTCTGCATGCTTCTAGAACTCCAATCCCTTGGTTGCTGCTTCTTAAGAATTCTGTCTGGAAGGGGCTAGCCTTTTCACAAACTGTTTCAACTTACACAGGGCTGACTTCAGATGCGTGCAGAAGACAGGTTCTAGATTCCATAACGCAGACAAGGTTAACTCTTTCAGGAGGACAAGGTCTCAGGTGGCCACCCAGCACCCTGATATCTCTCAGTCATGCCGTACTGCCACACTGCTGAGTGCACCAGGAGACAGGCCACAGATCAGTCACCCTGATTGTTCATCTGTTTGGGTTTGGTTTTGTGAGACAGGGTCTGGCTCCGAACTCTTGATCCTCTTGCCTCAACTTCCCTGAATATTGGAATCAGAGGTAAAAACCACCATGACTGGCCAACTGCTAATTTATAGACCAACAGGCCATCATCTATCAAGATACCAGTGACCTGGGTACAATGACCGTTGAGAGTCAATTGATCCTGTTATTACAACTGAGTCAAGTGTTACAACTTTCTTTGGTGTTAAGCAAATGCTTTTAGTGCCTCCTTTAATTTTTATGCTACTTTTATTCTCTCTCTCTCTGTCTCTCTCTCTGTCTCTCTCTCTGTCTCTGTCTCTCTCTCTCTCTCTCTCTCTCTCTCTCACACACACACACACACACACACACGCACACACACACACACACACACACGTTTGTGGTTTCTCTCGGAGCTGAAATATGATCTTCATTTATCACAATTTTCTTCAGATCAACACTAATTTAATTCTGGTAAAATATTAGACATTCAGCCCAATACAACCCCATCAACTCCCCCAAAATATGTTTGCTGCGTAATATAAAATGCACATTAAGCCATCAGAAAGCTGTTAAAATATATTGAGCATTTCTGGGAGCCAGAAGCTAGACTGAGCACTATGCATGAGTGATAACGTGTCATCTTAAAAACAATCAAATCCAAACCAGAACCATGAGGGGACATGTGACATCCTTCCTGGGAGAAGAATAGAATCCAGAAACCACTGGGTAATTTTCTTAAGGATATCCTGGTAGCCCTGGTGAAAGTGGACTCCTAAATGAGGTAGCCTGCATCTTAGGAACATTCCCGGGGATCAGGGATTAGGCTCCATCACAGAAGGGCTTACCTTATGAGCATGAAGACATTAGCTGAGTTCAGTCTCCAGCATCCATGCTTTTTGGCTTGTTTTGTTTTAAAGGTCTGGCCTGCTAGTAGTGAGTGTTCATAATCCTAGCGCTGGGTAGACAGAGGCCTGTGGATTCCTGGCAAGGCAGCTTAGCCTACTCGGTGACCCCCAGACCAGGGAGAGACCCTGCCTTAAAAACTAACAAATGAATATACAAACAAACACGGACCAGTGCCTGGGCTACACACACACCCACCATGTGCACACATGAATGTATGCATGAACACACTGCAAATAACCCTCACAGGAGTAGTAAAACAATCTCAGGCCAGATGAAAAAGGCAACAAAGCCAGATTCATCCATGGCTAAGAGACGGGACGTGCAAGGCTGACCTTGCAGAATCCAACACCCAGGGCCCTACACCATGGCTAACATGATTTATTTCTTCTCCTCTGAGTAGTGCTGGGGTTCAGAGCTGTCAATCACCGTGATCAAGGCTGGGAAGAATGATAGACACTACAGGTACATCCTGAAGGTGCCTCCACCACCGCCTCTGGCCACCCCTGATCTTGAGTCCTCTCTCTGAGCAATGCCCGCCCCCTCTCTTTTCCATGCCTTCATTTGGAAGACACAATATGGGGTTGAAGTAGGTGCCTCGTTCAGGGAGCATTCAAAATGCAGCCAAGCGCAACTTGACTATTTTCCATCTAATGGGTTAGCCCAGAACGACCCAGAGGAAATCAATACTCCCACTGCCTCCTGAGCTGCTCACAGAGAGCAATCCGGACAACCAACTCCTCCCACTTAACCCTCCTGCAAACCTGGGCTGGGGAACTCCCACTATACACTGGAGCTTACTCCTGGTGGTGGTGGTGGGGGCTCTGGGTTTCCTCTCCCCAGAACTACAGCTGAGACCACTTCCCCTCTTTGCCCTGCCACTTCTGGATGGATCTGTTTTGAATCACAGTGTGACATAGCTCCAGAGCAGGGATTCCCTTTAACAAAAGGCAGAATGTAGTTTCAGGGCCCCCTCCCGTCTTGGAGTCATTCCATGCCTCCCTCCATCCTCACCCGAATCTGAAGCAAGTCAATAAATAGGAGAGTGAAGAAGGTGTTGATGGCTCTGACCACCCCCCCTAAGGACGCCTCCCACACCCCATCATGTCATCCTGAGAGACAGATCCCTGCCACAGAACCCGGGCTGAGAATCTGAAAGCCCTTTCTTCTTTGGTGCTCACACCATTGTTTCAATTAGGATCAAACAGACCCCGATAATTCTTTTAAAAGCTCGAACGTGACTGGGCCAGAGTTCCAGCATAAGCTGTCTGGCCTCAGGGGCTCATGTTGTATCTGGCTGGTCATCGTAACAGCTCATCACCGGACCCCAACCCGGCCCTGCATGATGCTGATGGGAGCTTTGCCCAACCTTCCCCGACTGGGGCAAGATGACAGGACTTTACAGAAAAACAAATCCAAGTGGAAGGATGCCATGATTAAAGAAGAAATGGAGGCCACACCTGAACTTCTCCAGCCCACCCTCCTCCATACACAGCCCCATCTCAGCAAAACATCCTGACTGAGTGTGATACCAGAATTAATCTGGACCTAGGTTCAACTGCTGATCCAAAACCCACTCTGAGAGTAATTTCTAATATTGTTTTCTTTTCTTTAAGCATTAATCACTCTGGGCAGAAATGGTGGCAATCTAGTGCCACATGATCAGGCTTGCTCCATTGTCTAACATCCTACTGGTCTGAGTAGAGTCATATGACTACAATTAACAGCAAGGGAAGCTGGGAAATGTAGTCTTTAGTTGGATGACATCATTTCAAGCTGGCACACCCCTTTGACTCAAGAGATTACATATAGAAAGACAAATAGAAGCTTGTTTATTATTTAATCATATTTAAATTAGTAGGTAAATCATTGTCAGTACCCCATGTTATGTTTTACACACATGCCCATGTGGGTGTGGCTGGGGGCGGTATGTCCTATGTATAGTTATGTGTCTTGTGTGTAGCTGCCCTAGAGATGAGTACGGGGATGCATGCTCATCATCCCAGCACTGAGAAGCCTGAGGTAGGAGGATTACATGTTCAAAGCTGCCCTGGACTACACATTGAGACCCTGTCTCAAAGGACCAAGAGGAAAAAAAAAATCTTTATACATTGCTTATACTATCTAATAAAACAAATGGCTCAGATAGTACTGTATTGTTTATGTCTTTACCAGCAAGAAAGGTCACAGATGTTGCCCATGCTAGTCCACTCCCTCTCCCCCATTGAATGCCTGGCTGGGAGTCTCAGGTATATGGAGGGCTAACTGTTTTTCTACTGTAGCCAATACTTAGGTGTGCCCCCTCTCCCCTCAAGTACTTTGTATCAGTCAGGCTTCAGTTGAAAAAACTCCATAAAATCAAAGAAGGTACTAGGAGAGTTAAAAGATATATACATTAATTAAGAGACGTGGGGAGGGCACTATCTCCGGATCTTGGGGTGTCTTTAGATCTTTGTCTACTCAGGAAGTAGAATCCTCTGAGTATTATGGAGTTGTTTGGGGAGTGAGGGCTGAAAGGAAAAATGAGAGATCACAGAGAGACCAGTAAACTGCCCTGGGGAGGGAAGGAAGCCTGAAGATTCCGCTGTGGCGAGTCAGCAGCAGACAGGTGCAGAGGCAGAGGGCCTGGAAAGATTATTGACTTTTCCCAGCTTCTGCTGAAAGATTGTGCAGGGAGAGACATGGTCAGGGGCTAGGGGAGATGCTCAAGAGCTGGAGTCTGCTGTGAAAGCATGAAGGCCTCAGTTTGGATCCCCAGAGCCCAGATGAGAAGCCAGGAATGATTGTCCATACCTACACCCTCAACCCTGGGGGGCAGTGGGGTAGAGAGAGGCTGCCCTCGGGAGCTGACTAGTCAGCCAGTGAAGCTAGTGGAGAGACCCTGCATCAAAGAATAATATAGAGAGCCCTCAAGGAAGACACCCCACTTTGGAGTCCCCAAAGGAAGAATGTATTCTTTTTCTTTTGGAGATGAGGTTTCATATAGCTCAGGTTAGCCTCCCTCTCCCTACATAGCTCAAAATGGCCTTGAATGATTAACCACTTCTAACCCTCACCTACCAGCCTGTGTGATGTTGAGATAAACCCAGGCCTTCGTACCTTAGGCAAGCACCCTGCTAAGCTATATGCACAGTTCCAGAGGGAGAATTAAATGTTTCTTTTTCCCAACTTTCAAATCTCATCTGAAATTAAGTCTAAGTTTAAGCCCGCATCTCTACGGGACGATGAAGCAATTGTGCCGCTGGCAGAGCTTCCTTTTGGGACAAATTCTGGAATTCCTTTTTCAAAAGAATTCTTGCTGCATTAATTTTTTTATTCGTTAAAAGTGGGCACACGTCTTTCTTTTCCACAGGAACTCCTGGAAGCCAAGCAGAGCTATTACTATTTTATTTTTCATAACCTTTACTTTACAGCCGAGCACTGGCTGCATAGATTTAATTTCCTCAGGGACACCCAGGGCCAGTGGCACAGGAGGATGCTGTTCCAGAGTGGAATGTGAGCCATCGCAAAGGATTCTGGGGGAGTGGGGTCTCGATCTTCTCCACAGCAGAAGCACCTCATGCCCAGGGTGGTTGGAAATGGTCAGTTTATTGGGCTGCATAGAAATCCAAGCTATGCTTATTATCCCAGTCCCTTAAGCTATCTGGATCCCCAAATAAATGATCAATGGAAGAAAGCATTTGCTGACAGAGAGATTGAATTCTCCAGCATCAGTGATATCTGGATCAGTCACTTTTCTCTTCACTGTGACCAATACATGACAAGAAGCCATTTAAGAAAGGAAGGCCTTACCTAGATGACAGTTCAGGGAGATACAGTTGTTTATGGCAGGGACCGCCAGCTGCAGTCAGGGGGAGGGGCAGCTGGTGCCAAAGCATCTGCAGCCAGCAAGCACAGAGTGACCAGAAAGTGAGGTCAGGCTATAAAGCATCAAGTCGTCTCCCCAACCCCCCAATTCCTCCTGTGATGTTCCACCTCCTAAAGTTCTACAACCTTCCCAAACAGTGCGGCCTGCTGGAGACTGAGTGTTCTAACACGAGCCTGCGGGGGGGGGGGGGACACATTTCAAATCACAACACTAAGAACAGAGCTTGCCTCTGATGTAGCCATGTGAATTTTGCCTTTATAAGTCTCTGATGAACATAATTCTCTGCCATTCTCAGGGAATCCTGGCTATGGGCTTGGCCAGTGTCCATTGTCCTGGCCAGTATTTTATAAAGCTTGATTCAAATTTGGCTCAAAACAAAAATAGAGCCAGGGCACATAGCCCTCTCTAAAGGGGGCGGGAATGGAGACATGCAGGATGCATGGCAGTTAATTCATAAAAATATCATTTAAAAAATGTAATTTGAAGCCAGGCATGGTGATGTTGTCCCTTTAATCCCAGCACTCAAGAGGAAGATGTAGATGAACCTTTGAGTTCCTGGGCAGCTTGGCTTACAGAGGGAGTTCCAGGACAGCCAGGGCTACACAGAGAAACTCTGTCTCAAAACAAATAAGCAAATAAACAGATGGAAATTATTTGAATGGATCCTATGTCCTTCACACTTTCGAGCTTTTGAAATTTGTTGTTATTGAATTTCTCGTGTTAAATAAATGTTCACTCTCATGTATTCATCTACACTTTCATCTATAATCTTGCTTTCTTTTGCTTAAGTGGGATTCCTAAGTAGTGCAAACCTCAGGTCCTACAAATCCAGGCAGTGTGGAAGACACAGTAGCACAGGAAAAAAGACCACAGAGGCATTCTTAAGCATCTTATTGATGGCAGTTGATTATTTATTTAAAACTTTGAACATTTATCACTTGTGTATGTGTGTGGGCATGTGAAAATGTGTACGGTTCTCTCAGGCTAGAAGAAGGGACTAGATCCCCTGGAGCTGGAGTTACAGGTGTTTGGGAACTGAACCATGGTCTTCTGCAAGAGCAGTAAGTGCTCTTAACCACTGAGTCATCTCTCTATCCTGGATTTAAAAGCAAAATTAAAGAATTATCTGTATCTGGACATGGCCAGTTTCATCCACCCTGCACAGTGCCTGTGGCCATTGCCACTATGACAAGGGCAGAGTTGAGGGGACAACAGCCTGGACCGATGGGCACGCGACACCAAACACCTTTGCCATTTGGACCTTTGCAAAGCAAACTGACTTCTGCTCTAGCAGGGACTCTTTGGACAAAAGAGAACCCAAGTCCCGGAGAGTGGACAGGTCAGTGTCCTGGTCCCTTTTCTGAGGTTCTCTCATAGATCACCCCCAGGCCTGAAAACATCCCACAAAATAACGAGTTTCCACTCAGGCCCCGATCACATTCCTCCTCTCTTGTTCAAGCACTTTTAGTGGCTTCCCCTTACCCACAAGACTAACCAGGCTCCATCCCTCTTACCCATATCCTCCCCAGTCTCCATACACAGTCCGTCTTTGACCTCAGGGGCCACGAAGGTTTCACTAAGAGTATAAGAGCTAGACTTTCTGAGCCCTAAACCTGCAAATACACATGTTACCATGGGCATTAGCAGGTATAGACTCACTGGCTACAGGTGGAAACACGTTCATCTAGATAAAGACTACATTTCCCAGAATTCTTTGCTGCTATCCGTACCATGTGACTAATTCTCACCAATGAGATGTACGTAGTTAAATGTAACTTCCTGGCTGTGCCATCCTCCTTCTAACTTCCTACCTGGAGTGGGGAAACAGCTTTTCTGCACTATTGTCAGCGGAAGTCACAGATTGGGGATGACTTGGAAACCCGGTGCAGTGATTCCATGCCTCCCACTCTGTGGAATGACGCCTAGAACCTGGATCCCTTAGGCTCAAATTCTTATTGGGTAGAGAAGAAAAGCTGTGTATTATTTAAGCCCCCTTTACTTTGGCCATTGCTGTGGTGGTTATGCCTTACTTGACTAGTAACGTTGCCTCTCCTTCTTGCTTTTCTGTGGTGGATTTAGGAAAGACTGGTGGAATGGTTCTCTGAGCGGGGAAGCCTTTGACAGAAGGAATAGGATATTGCAGCTTCCCCCAGTTGGGTGCACTTTAAGGATCACAGCTCCATGCTTGGAGTCCAGGGCCAGCGCTCAGAGCGGATGCTCCTAAATACGCTGTTTTATCCAGCGTCACTCCTCCAGCCAGCGCTATATTTCAGGCAAAATAAACAGGGTCAGTTATTGCCATGGTAACTTCACATTTTGTAGGAAGGAAGTTGGAGCTTGGACAGGAGACAGGTTTTCCCCGAGGGGAAAGAAACAGGCTGCTTGGACCCTTCTCCAAGTGAACTGGGTTGGCCGCCTCTCAACTCGGATTAATGAGTGTCAGGCTTCAAAACTAATGGGTTAAGGATTTGCCTCACCAACTTCTGGCTCCTTCTTGGCAGTTTTGGGGCCTTCCTCCACCACTGCAATTACTGAAGTGTGGCAGTAAATGAGGTTGGGTTCGAAGGCTGCACCCTACCACAGAAATCTGAGGACTGCCCCGCCTAGTCTGTGGCCAGGAAGGAACAATCAATGCGGCTTAAGCCTTCTCCCACCTCCCTTCCCAGTCCTCATTTATGGGGACAGAACAGCTGGCCTTATAAAAATAATTGAATTGACAGTGTACTTTGACTGGGATTCAACTTCTAAATTTTGCACAGTGTCTGGCAGATCAAGTCCAGGATCACTGCCACCCCTACTCAGTTTCCTCAGCAGGGTTTACAGTGGAATTATCTCTGAAGGGGGCAAACAGAAAGAACTCATTGGAATTGAGCTCCCACAGCCGTTCTTCCCAAAACAGGTGAACGTGGTGTTCTTGCTCAAGCTCCAGGGATTTGGGAACCATCATGGCTGCTGTTCTGAAGACTGAGGTGTTCTCTGATTTGGTGTCCTAAAGTATCATACTGTACCCTATAAACATGTGCACTTGTTTCCCATTGGAAAAATTAAAACATGGCTTGATTTAGGCTCCTCAGTTGGCCAGCATACTTTGGCCTATATGTTTGTTGAGTGAAAAATAGTTCACTCAGGACCTCAAAAGGAAATGGTGAGATGACGTTCTGCTGGGTAATTTGAGGAGAATTTAATAAGGATACTGTTTGCAAAAAGTGTGAGTCGGAGGTTTGGACAGTCTGTTGGAGTGTCCTTTGTGTAGAGTAATGGAAAAAAGTACGCGTGTGCATGATTGTGTACATGCATGCGCATATGTATGTGCATGTATGCCTACGTGTGTACATGTATGTGCATGCGTGCGTGCGTGTGTGTGTGTGTGTGTGTGTGTGTGTGTGTGTGTGAATGTGCACTCTGGTTATAAAGAGATGAGGGAATATAGCTGTCCCTGAAACACACATGAGGAAGGAAATTGCTTGGAGAAGCCTGCCTGAAACTAGAGGTCATCATCAACCTCTCTAGTTCAGTCCACACTAAAGCAGAGTGAAACTTATCCTCTTATCAGAGTTTCTTCATACATAGACCAGAAAGGTTGCTGATGCCTAAGTGAGCAGCTTCCACATGTCCAGCGTCATGTGATGGAGACACCTGTGGCCATGCTCATCGTAACAACAGCCAGGAACCAGTCCCAAAGCCTATCCACGGCAGAATGGGTAGTTAAAGTGTACCATGTCCACACATCAGAACTCCCATCGACAGAACACAGATGAATTATAGCTCCTCTCTTCAAAATGGGAAGCCGTCCAAGGTGGGATGCTGAGCCCAAACACGGACTTCTTGCTTATTTGTGAAGTGTGAAGAGGCACACAAGAAGACAATATGCTGTCTAGAGACATGGAGATACGTGATTAAATAAATGAGAATAATAATGGCCACAAAACTTATGAAGCTCAGCTGTAGAGAACCTGCCCTAAACACACACACACACACACACACACACACACAGACGAACAGACACACAGACACACACATGATAGAAGTTGCTTCTTAGGAAGATGACATCATGGGAGACTGGTTTAGGAGGGCTTGTGAGACACTCTGAAAGTAAGAGCCCAGCAATCCTGATGTTCAGAGAGGTGATGTCACTTGACTTAAGTTGAAGCTAATAGGTGGCAAATCTCTAATGCAGAGACTTGAGGCTGAACCTCTGCCCAGTGACTCTTTCTTTGGTTGGGTCGCAGAAATCAGGGGGAACAAGGAGATTTCTCAAGGAGAAGGACCTGTAAGTAGATGGTTTGCTTTCTGTACAACAAATGTTTGAACAGCTTTACCGTGCCAGGCACTGTCCAAGGTGCTGGCAATTTAGCCATAAACAAAGAGACTGGAAGTCTGTCCCTGTACGTGTGACAGTCTGTGTTTGATACAGACCAAAATAATTACATCAGTATGCTAACTTGTTTTCTTTTTCTTCATAAGCTTTTAAAAATTATGTTTGTGTGTATGTGCACACAAGTGTTATGTTGTGAGACACCAGAAGAGGGCATTGCATCAGCCTCAATTGTGAGCTACATGGGTTCTGGGATCTGAACTTTGGTCCTCTGCAAGAGCAACAAGCACTTTTAACCAGTGAGCTGTCCCTGAAGACCCTTGAATAAAGTTTTAAAAATAGCATGCACCTTTTTAGCATTTAACAGGACATAGAATCAGCAGAGACAAATCTTCTGGACGTGCCTGTGAGGGGTAACCTTGGTCAGGTTAATGGAGGTGGGGGAGAGAAAGGAAATGCCTCCTCTCCCTGCCCCACCCCCTGCTCAGAACCTGTCCTTGTTGGGGCCAGGAACAAGGTCAGACATATCACGATACAAAGTGTAGCCTTTATTGGGCTCTCTTATCTAACATGCTTTCTCCTCTCCGGCCAGCTGTGTCCCATCAGAAGTGGGGAGCCTGCCAGAAAGAGTCACATGTGAGCTTCTGTCCGGTGACCTTTGAACCCACAGGTTGGAAAACTGAGGACATGGAGTTATACATGGAGGGTGCATGTTGCATGGGTTAAAGGAAGAACACATGGAAGTCATGACTAGGTTTGGATGCTATCTGCATGCCCTTCACTATGCTAAACATAGTCTCCAATATCACCTCTACAAACATCTCCATAAAAACACTGCCTTCATGGCCTTTGGTCAGAAGAAAGGTGAGCCTTTCTTCTGGTGAGATGGCTCAGCAGCTGAGAGCATTCTAATGATTTTGCAGAAGACTCCAGTTTGGTTCTCAGCACCCATATCAGATGGCTCACGTCTGCCTGTAACTCCCCCTCTGGGGTGGGGGGGGCGTCTGATGGCTTCTTCTGCATTCCTCTGGTAATTAATTACACACACACACTCTCTCTCTCTCTCACACACACACACACACACACGCGCGCGCACACACAAACATACACACCACACACACAAACATACACACACCACACACAAAACATACACACACCACATGCACACACACCACATACACACAAATGCACACACACACACACCCCAAGACAAAATCCATCTTAATAAAAGAAAAGGTGACTGACTGCTCAGGTGGGCTGGGCAGCTTGGAAAGGAAGTGGGACTTTTTGCATGTGAGAAAAACAAAATCCCAAACCTCTTGTTTATGATCAGCATTGATTAGAATTTTTTTTTTCAGTCTTGAGTAAATAGAATTATTTCTCAACTTCCTTTTAATAATTGCTTTATCTTTTATTTCTGTGTGTGTGTCTGCGTGTGTGTTGCGGGTCTCTGGGCCCAGGCTCTCACACATGCCAGGGAGTATTCTAACTTTACTTTAAATTCAATCTATTTGAAACTGAAATATTAAAATTAAAAGCTGGGGCTAGAAACAGTTACAGTGCTCACTCGGCTTGCACAAAGGCCTGGGTTTGATCTCCAGCACAGAGTAAACCAATCATGGTGGGCCATGCCCATCATCCCGGCGCTTGGTGCAGACAGCAGAATCAGTCATTCAGGCTTCTCCTCGGCTTCACAGTGAGCTGGAGTCTACCCTGGGCAACTTGAGGTTTTGTCTTTAAAAGAGAAAAAAATCCCAGTCCAGGAAAAGTCCTTCCAAGTCTGCGCAGAACACATTTAGGGTCTAGAGACGCAAGGACGCGCTGTGTGGTGTTTCAGTCAGGTGCAGGGTGAGCTAGCCAGGTTCTCCTCAGCCATCTGCATCCCGTGCCAGGGAGGAAGGTGCTATCAATTCCTTCCCTAAGCCTGGAGTAATAATGGCTCCTTCATATCACTAGTTTTGGGGGGAGGGGAGCTACCAGGCCCTTCCCAGGTTTCCCTAAGTCCACTTCACCTTTACAAACAATCCCTTCATTTGCATACTCAAATGACCCAGCTTAAATTTGACATGCTTTCCTGCTGGGACCCTAAGAAAACGCTGTAACCAGAACATTTTTCTCATCTCCAACTGCCTCCTGGTCTAGGCTGTGGATGCCACCGAGATCTGTAAGTTCAGTGAGTCTGCTCTCTATTAATGAAGATATATAGTTTCCCCTAATTGTTCACTAATGCAAAAAAAATTGCAATGAAGATATTTGCACACATACATGCAAGTCTCTGCAGAGTAAGGTTTCTAGAAAAAATCTTTTCTGGGTCAAAGGGTTCACAAGACTCAAATATCCATAGTAAATGTGCCTGCGGGAAAAAGTATACCACAGACTTTCATTTTTATTGAGTGCTTCCTTTGAAATTCGGTTTTTCGGAGATTAGCCCGGGACCACAGAGGAGGACTGACCCTGAAGATGGTGGGAAAGAGAGTCCAGGGGCTCCAGATGCCATCGAGGTGGCCCCAGCCTGGCGGGCTCTCATCCCTGGAGGCCCCTGCCTTCTTGCTCTAGGCAGACAGCAGCACGGAGCTGGGGAGAGAGGTTGAAAGTATAGAGATAAATGCTAACCTCCAATGTAAACACGGCTCAGGGCTGGACGCTCTCTGAATGCGTCATAATCCCTGACCCTGGGTGGGGATGAGATAGCCGAGGAGGCCCTGGTCTGGAGCTGGCCGGAGGAAAGAGAGATTGGGTGAAGATGGGGAGACACAGGGGCCAGGAAAGCCATCCCTCATGATCTTGACAGCCATGGGAGCCGACGCAGGGACTCACTGAATGGGGCTAAGGGTTGAAGGCAGGGCTGCTGTGTCATGTTGAGGCACACAGGCCAAGGGACCCCCCTCCTCATGAGCCACAGCAAAGCCCCATCTGGGCCTTGTCCCAGGCTGGGCATAACTGAAGCTGAGTGATAATTGTTTTCTTTGAGACAGAGTCTCACACAGTCCAGACTGGCCTGGAATTCTCCACGTACCCAAGGATAACCTTGAACCTTTGATCATCCCGCCACCACTGCCAGAGTACCAGGCTTATAGGCAAACACCACTGTCCTGGTTCATGTGGTGCTGGGCTTGAACCCAGGGCTCTTGCCTGCTGCAAGGCTCTCTGTTGACTGAGCCACACGCTCAGCCCCCTCCCTTTCCATTGGCAGTTTGATCCAGTGACCTTGACCCTGTCCGCACCAAGTCCATTTCTGAACAATACCTCGGCTCTTCATTTCTGTGCATCTTGACGGGATCAGACAAATGGAAGAGGAAGTTGCAGGCAGGCAGCTAGGCTCAAGAAGCCTAGACTCTAAGTAAGGTGCACACACGTTCTTCCTGGATGACCTTGAGTAAATCAGTTACCCTCTCTGAGCCTCTGTCACCAACAGGAGAATAAAGATGGCTGCAGCCACACTAGAGAGTGAAATAAGGGAAGCTAGACACCTACACTGCCAGGCTCAGAACATGGTCGGAATATATTCTCAGCACTTCTGAGTTGTATCTCCCTGGATACAATGCGGGTGTTTGTAGACCAGAGTCTATGGCCTCTCCCGGTTGCCGCGACACTTCTTGGCCAGACTCTTCTGCAAGGCCACTCCGCCACCAAGAGATGGCATCTGATTCCCTTGAGCCTGGGCTGGCTTGGGGCCCCATGTAGAACCGGTGCAGCAAGCTTTCAAAGGCCCTGCCTGCTGGCAGCTCACCCTCTTCCGGCATACCCTCCCAGAGTTCAGCCTCCAGGCTAGAATAGTACCAGCTGTACAAAGACACCCAGCCAGGACAACAGGACAACACCGACATGTTTGGGATGCCTCCAGGTCATTCCAGCCCCTACCTCTGCCCTGTGAGGTTCAAATCACCACTAGCTAGGGGACTTCCTAGCTGAAGCTACGGGTATCATGGTCCCACCAGTCACCCCTCACTGGTAGAGCATGAGTCTGGGATATGCCCCAGAGACCCATATGATGAAGGCTTGGTGGTTGACCAGTGGTACTCATGGGAGGTGGAGAATCTTTGTGGGCAGGGCCCTGATGGAGGAAGTAGGTCATTGAGAGCATGCTCCTGTGGGGGTATTGGGACCCTGAACTCTCCCTCTGTTTCGCTTTGCTTCCTGATCACCAATGAGGTGAACAAGCTGTTTCCACTGCATGCTGTGGCTGTGGTGTCCTGTGTCACCACAGGGCCCAAACAACAGCGGCAAGTGAAACAGTAGCCCAGGAAGGCCTTTTCTCTGTATAAGGTGATCATCTTGGGGATTTTGTCAGTGATGAGAAGCTGACTGGTGCACCATCCCTGCCTTGTCTGACTTCCTAACCAGAGTCAGTGACCTAAGTGAAGTGACCATGTGGGCTTGAAGACTTCATTTGGGTACAGTGTGGCACCCAGCAAGGGGAGCTGGGATATGAGCTAGTGCATTTCTAGTCCCCAAACACACCAGCACCTCTCAAACCCTATTGCTGCCCTGGTGGATTCCAAAAGCACACATGGCCCTCCTGCCTGCCCCTAAGGGTGTTGGGGACTTTATGGTCACACACCAGGGGTTCCAGTGAGGGCTGGGGCTGGCAAGGAACCTTCCTGGGAGGATAAGGTCTCCTCCTCCTCTACCATCCTCTCCCTCCTCTACCATCACACAACCTCCTCCTCTGCTCAGCCACATCAGAAAGCAGTCCTTAGTTATGTTTACAGTGTGTCATGGGTACTGGCAGCAAGCAACATTATAGCTAGTATAGGTAGCAGAACTGGCTCGGCCACACCACCTAAGGTATATTCACACCTTGGAACAAAACCAGAGGGAGTGCTGCACTCTGCTCAGGTGAATGCCAAAGCTGGCCTCAAACTTAGGATTGGTCTGCCTCTGCTTCCCAACGGCTGAGAGTACAGGTGTGCACCCACCATGTCAAGCTAAGGGTCCCCCAAAGATCTATGTGGTAGAGCCAGAGGCACCAGCATGGTTCTATTGGGAAACGGCGGGACTTCTGGGAGGTGGAGCCTGGCGGGACTTCTTCAGGAGAGGGTGGTGTGTTTTGTTTGTAGACAAAGCTGACCTTGGACTCACAGAGATCTACCTGCTTCTGCCTCTCGAGTGCTGGAATTAAAGTGTGTGGCACATTGAGGACCAGGGTGTGCTCAAACGTCTCCTTTCTCTGACTTCAGCTGTGAGGTCAGCTCCACTACACACGTCCCTCATGATGCATTGCTTCAGCACAGGCTCCCAAATGGCCTGACCCTTTAAAACCATGAACCAGGATTAATGCTGTCGCCTTTTAAGGTGAGTGTTTTATGCATTTGTTACAGGATAGGATTCTAACCCAGGTACTATCGGGAAACAGGGTGCTAAGGCTGACAGTACTATCAATAACAGTAACTGCTTGAGAGTCCTCTACCGACGACTGTATGAGAGTTCTCCATCACCAATGGCAGAAAACCTCAGACAGTCTGACGATCCAAAGAAAATCGATTGGCTACATGCAACGCATTTCTGAGTGCATGCAAATGTGCATGCATGTTTGTGTGAGGCCAGAAGCCAAGATCGGGTGTCTTCCTTGATCCTTAGTTTTGAGCTGGGTCTCTCACTGAGCCTGGAGCTCATCCATCGCAAGACTGACTGGCCAGTGAGCTTCCTGGGCCTTCTTGTCTACACCCCCAGTGGGTTTACACACTGCCATTGTGATAACCTCTCTCCTCTCTCTCTCTCTCCTCTCTCTCTCTCTCTCTCTCTCTCTCCCTCCTCTCCTTCCTTCCTTCCCTCTTCCCTCCCTCCCTTCTTTGTTCCTTCCTCCCTCTCTTTCCCTCCCTCCCCTCCTTCTTTCCTCTCTTTTCTTTCTTTTCCTTCCTTCCTTCCTCCCTCCCTTTCTTTCCATGAGTGTTGGGAATGGGAACTCAAGTCTCCATGTTTACGTAGCTCCCACATTACTGACTTGAGCTATCTCCCAGCCCCCAAATGCTCTTTTAATTACTAGTGTCCCTCAGGGTTGGGCACAGCTTAGAATTTCTTCCTTTGGACAGCTGGCATTTGGGAGTATGCCATACAAAATGCCATCATCTTAATTTTTAGGTTTATGTTGGGTATTTAGGGACCAAAAAGGCTTTGGGATATCCCATCCCACCTGAGGACAATGGATACCACATTTACTTAGGGGTCAAGTAACCATCATTAATTTGAATGGTTGTTCGATCTTTGTCCTGATATTTCAATACTCTCTGCCTCTCTGTTATTTTCTAGCCCAGCTTATATTTTGCTTTATGTACATGAGGTTTTGCTTGCATGTATATCTGTGCAACATTTGCATGTCTGGTGCCTATGGGAGTCAGAAGAGGGCATTGGATACCCTGGAGCTGGAGTTACAGACAGTTTTGAGCTGCCACGTGAGTGCTGGGAATAGAACCTGAGTCCTCTAGAAGACTAACCAATGCTCTTAACCTTTGCACTATCTCTCCAACTCTCCAGCCACCCTTATTCTCTGCTTGCCTTAGTTTACTTCTGAAAACAGCAGGTAGGAAGCACCCCCTTTTTGGCTTAGTCCTTCCACATTCGAGTCCATGAATCTCCCAATGCTGACCACTTATGACCTGTGCTGTGGGCGTGGCCAGCTCCACAGCTGGCAGCAAGCACCCATGTGCCTTTGGACTGTGGCAGCCCCGGTGAGAAGTGAGGTCAGGGAAGCAGGTCACAGCTACCTGCACCCCACATCCTGCAGCCTGGTTCTGACCCTCCAGGGTTCAGTCAGCCCGGTGCCCACCGGCCGGTCCTCTGACTGGGAGGCAAGCGAGTGGGGTAAACCGTTCAACCCCATGGCTGCCTTCTGAAGCCAGCCAGCCCGCTGGGCCATTAGCCAGCCAAGGCACAGCAGCAATAAAATTAATTTCCTTTCCTAATATATACAAGACTTTCTTCAGGAGACTTATGGAGCGATTTGATCAAAGTGTGTAACTGGTATCCTTGTGCTATCACTTTC
Source organism: Arvicola amphibius (assembly GCF_903992535.2). Taxonomy (NCBI): domain Eukaryota; kingdom Metazoa; phylum Chordata; class Mammalia; order Rodentia; family Cricetidae; genus Arvicola; species Arvicola amphibius. The sequence continues at coordinate 119,092,763 of NC_052056.1, forward strand.
GGCCCCTTAATGCCCTCCTGTCAAAACAAAACCCTGAAGAAAGGCTTTGAGTGGAGTCACGTGGACATAATGGGTTTCTAAAAGAGAGTCCTAAGCACTCGCTAACATATACAGAGCCGACTATTAGATGGCGGTGAATTGTCCTTATATTCTAATGTAAACATACTTATATGAGCCGGGCGCTTCATCCCTCTGCAGACGCAGAGGGGCAGGGCGGGTGGGGGAGGAGGTCAGCAGACCCTCAACCAGGGAGGAGCCTGTGAAGCTGAGGCGCGGAGGGGAGGTCAGGGGCATGGAGGGGAGGTGGAGGAGACCTATCTGGCTTTTCTTAATAACACGGACGCCTGCCTCCTGGGTGGCACTTTGAACTTGGCCTTTCCCACCTTGCCCACTCTGACCTGGAGGCAATCTCTGTGAGCAGGGCCGGGGAAAAGGGGAGGGGACCCATTTCCCCGGGTGGGTAAACTGAGCTTCAGAGGAGGGTTCACCATCCTGGCGGGGACCAGATACACAGTTAAGGCGGGGAAAGGAGAATTGAATGAAGGAGTTCATCAGAAGCTGGGTGCAGGGTTGCGTGTCCATAATCGCAGCATGCAGGAGGCAGAGCTGGAGGATGGAGTTCAAGTTTAGCCCCTTGGCTACATAGAAAACCTGCCCCAAAATAAATAAATAAAAACACAGAGGGTCGAGTCAAACTCAAATCATTGCCACCTTGGAACCTGAATGGACAGAGTGACAAGGGTTTCCAGAACTTTCTGAGAAGGGATTCCTAAGAGAAAAGCAAGCAAAGGCCAGTAAGACATAAGAACTGTCATTTTGACACAGGTTCCCAGGACAGAAAGGGGGAGAATAGGTAGGGGGAGGTGGAGATTTTCCGGCCCATAATGCAAAGGGACAGACAGAGGTCTCCTGCCACCAGTCTAGGTGCTTCTGGCCGGGGGCTGGAGCTGGGAGGAGAAATGAGCCTCTAGGTGCTGCTCCAGGCGCCAGTTGGAAGGACTTGGAACAGCAACAGAGGCTGAAAACGCTGCCTGTATTCACACGCGCGCGCACACACACACACACACACACACACACACACACTCGTACCTTGCCCTGAGATCTGTCTCACGGGAGGGGCTATATTTTAACTGAGCCACTGCAGATAAGAGGCTGGGTGCTTGAAGCCCGGATAAGAATAGACTGACAGCTGGTGATTCATCTCCGCTCTTCCCAGCTAGCTGATAGGACTCGGGCCAGCCCGCCCCCTGCACCCAGAAGGTGCCACCGCCCCCCGACTCAGCTTGCTCGCCCGAGGCCAACACGTGTACATGGGTTTCCCTGTGTGCCAAGTGATCCCTTGGGTAATCCTGTGTCCTCACCCAGAACGGAATCTGCGGGCATAGGCAGAGGTGGAGCCTGGAAGGGCAGCAAGGACAGGCAGGGTGGAGCAGTGGTTAGGAGCCTCCAGCTTCCCGTCCCAGCCTCGACAGCACCCACATTTGGAGCCTTGCAAAGTCATTTGAAGTGTCAACTTTCCATCTATGTGACCAAGTATCCCAGAGAAACTGCTGAAAAGGGGGGGGGGGAAGCTTTGCTTTAGCTAACTCCAGGTTCCAGATGTATCTGTCTCCAACCGCTAAGACCTGTTGCTTTTGGAGTTGTGGCGAGGCAGAATATCATGATCGAAACCTGTGAGAGAAACAGCTCAACACACCACACACAGGCACACACAGAGCGAGAGAGAGAGAGAGAGAGAGAGAGAGAGGCGGGAGGGGACACAGGCAGATGGACACACATACAGAGAGACAGAGAGAAAAGCAGAGACAGACACACACACACACAGAGAGAGATGTTCAAGATCATGCTCTATGTCCTGACTCCCTTCCACTGGGCTCCACTTCCTAAAGATCCCACTGCCTTCCAATAGAGCCACGGGCTAGGGACCAGGTTTTTCAGTCATGACTTCCAGGGGACATTTCAGATCTACTCCAAGCTGTGGATAGTGATATCTCCCTGTAACCCCAATACTCCAAAGACTCAGGCAGGAGCATCGTGATTTAGAAGCCGGCCTGGGTTATATAGTGAGACCCTGTGTAAAAATAAAATAAAATAAAATACTGCCTGGTCTTGTTGGGCCAGTCACCCCCTACACAAGTGTGGTGGCTGTACGATCTGCCTCAGGGGTCTTGCAGAAGAAGAACACAGCTCTTTGGAGATGCTTGATATCAACTCCTGCAGAACTCAGTAAGTGGCCAAAGTCACGTGCACAGAAGATCGTGTGGACAAGAAGTATGGGGGGGGGTATTCAAGCCACCTCTTAGGGGAGGCAGGGAAGCCAGTGTGAGGCTGGCCTGGTTTGGAATGGCTGGCCAGAGCCAATTGTTCAAGCCAGGACTTCAGTGAGCAGAGGCAAACAGAGACCCTGCTGGAAACTGACGTCAAGAGCTGCATATAGTGTCTGCCGTTGGAATCCCACCACTTGAGAGGTCGAGGCAGGGGGATTGTCAGTTTGAGGTCATCCTGGACTACAAAGTGAAACCCAGGTTCAGATGAAAAATTCAGTTTTGTAAGTTTACAATGCCATATTCGAGGCAAACATGAGGACATAATCAGAACTTCTGGTTTGCCCCATTCGGAGGCAACCCACACCCATTGAACTGTGGGGTAACGTCCCGGTACCACGGCACGGCTTCCCCAGCTCCCGGCAATACTAGAGTTATTTATAGCACAGAAACGGGAAGGCCATGTTTCTCACAGTTCTCTCGCTGCTTTTATTTTATTTCCTCCTTGAGAGATGATGGTCGTTAGGGATTCTTCTGTCACAGCTGAAGACAACCTTCCCCTTTTGTCCAGGGCTTTTCCCAGCTTTCTTCAGAGAACTCTTATTCCTTATGTCCCAGGCCACTCTGCTCTGGGGGGTCGGACGGCATCTTCTGCCCCTGGCATCTTCTCCTTTCACAAAAAGTGGACGTGTAGAAAGTCCGGCACATGGTCCCTGCCTGGGGAGCCTTTGTCACTTTCTTCCAAGTGGCTGCTAGTTTGTGAGATCATGCTTGCCTCGGGGACTTCAAAGTCATGGGCGAAGACATCATTGGCTAAGAGTGTAGGAGTTTAGAATCCAGGGCGGCAGGCAGAGGGTGAGGCTAGGAAGCTGCTGGCTCTGGGCACTGCCAGCACCCTCTGCTCATCAGCTCGCTCCCCACCGTCAGGCAAATTCCTCACCGGGCGGGCGATAAGCATGGCTCCGTCTCTGAATTTTCCGATCCTGTTGACAGTTTTAAACCAACAGATTTATGAACTTTTAAGTAATAGAAATATTTAAGGCAGACCGGTCTGCCTTATCTGTTAAGATGGGGACACGCCTCTTCAGAGGTGGGGGAGGGGAAAACTAATAAAAAGGAATGAGGCTAGGGAGCCCCCAGCTAGAGGAAGGGTGGGGGGCTCCTGCTGCCCAGATGCCATCCTTCCTGCCCAGAGGCTGGACCCAGCTCTCCCACCTCCCTGTTCGTTCTGGGTGTTCCTCCCAGTGGGCTTCATCCTTCTCGGGCCAGTTGGAATCCACTGTCTAGATTTCCCCATCACTCCGATGAACACAGTAAGGATGAAGGGCTGACAATGGCAATGTGGTTAGCGTGGATTGAGCATCCACTGTATGCCAAGCACCGTGGGCTAACAGCTTCATACACGAACTCCCACTTGATTACCTGGAAAAGCCCAGGGGACAGACAGGTGGGCTCAGAGTGTGAGGGGGGACCTGGGTTCTCTGGGGTCCTGAAACTTATCCAACTAGAAAGTTGTTTTTAGGGAAAACTGATTGCAGATCATATGTCTCCCTAACAATACCTCCGAGGCTCCTTCCCAGAGCCTCACAGGAGCTGGAGAGAGCAAGGCACCTGCAAGTTTGATTTTTATATTTATTTTTACATAGGAAGGAGCAGACCCAAAGGGCTGAAGCGACTTATTCAAGGCCAAATGGTTTCAGACTACTGGCAGAGGGATTTGAATTCGGGACCAATGCTAACATCCCAGCTTTCAGCTCCCTTGCCCACTTTTACGTCCTGCTGTTTTCTCCTTGGTCTCCCACAGCTGCGTTGACTTAGGGACTCTGGATGTCCCACCTGTTCTGGGATGATGCTTTTCTTGTCCATTATGTCTTAGGAAACCCTTTTTCTGTCTGGGAACCGCCCAAGGTCCCTCTCCATCTCTCCCTTCACATCCATCTCTATAACCCGTCCCCCAATAATTCTCCATCCAATCAGCTGCCCCCAAGAGTGACGCCCCAGGGCTCTGCGTCCCTGTAGCCTTGAGCATGTTATGGTTCTGAGGGAGTGAGAGTCATGCCCCCACCCAGGCATGCTGCCACTTACCTGAGGAAGACCCAGGCTCTGTCTCCTGTGTTCCATGGTACACCACTAGCCTTTGCCTGTCCCTTTGTCACGGTTCCCCGAGGCTTCAAGAGAGAAGATACTGGTTGAACTGGGGAATCTGATGCCATCGACACAGTCACTGTCAAGGACATCAATGTGGCAAAATGGCCCTGATGGGTCAATGCTGATGGGTTCTGGTTACTCAGGGTGGGGTAAAGGCTCTGGCCCAGTCAGCACTAGTGGAAGGCTTCCTGGAGGAGGCAACACCTAGCTGAGTTGCTGGAGGGAAGCATTGCCGACAGGGAGCATGGTGTGGTCTGTGATACCTCAGAATCTTCTCGCTAGCTGTCCCTGCCACCCAGAACTGTTCTTTTGCTAGGCATAACAAGACTGTGATGGAAACTCTAGAGGTGGAGCTGGGATGTGGGCTAGCCTGGATGACTCTGAAGCTTGCTTTCATGGTCCTCTGTCTTAGCTGGAGAGAGACTAAATGAGAATCAGCCTAATCACCAATCATGACATCACCACTTGCTTCGGGGGGCACTTCCTACACATTTCGGCTCCCCCCTGCTCCAGAATGTATAGCCTTGGGCAAGTTACTGGTCTTTCTGCACCATGGAGTTGGGGATGGGATCCCTGTCAGAGCTGATGAGAGGGTCAGTATCTTCTCCATACATGAAGGGCTGGCTTAGCGGAGATCCCAGCAGGATGGATGCCAAGGAAGGGACAAGAGGTACACCAGTGCCTGGGACAGAGGGCTTGGGTTCACAGGCCGCACTGCAAACCAGCATTCCACCATCCCATTCCTCAAACTGCACATACTCACTCATATGCACACACACTCGTGCATGCACATACACAGATACCCACATGCACACACATATGCATGCACATACACAAACACATCCTCACTTGAGCACACACGCACATATGCTCTCATATGCACACACACTCATGCATGCTCGCACACAGTTGCTCACATACACATACAAATGCACACTTATGCATGCACGCGCACATTACACGTGCTCATGCCTGCACACACGTCCATACACTCATGGCCTTCCTTGCTTCTAATGGAAAGAGTTCTGCAGAATGCAAGGGCATGGGATGGATTCAGAAAGCAGAGGTGGATAGAACTCAGAATCCCCAGGGTACACAGTGCTGGGCCTGAGATCAGTACCTACCATGTGGGTCTAGGAGATAGCGGCTTCCAGGCACCCCAGTGTTCTACTATCTGCTGCAAATGTGTTCCCCATTACCACCATCTTCCGAGCATAAAAACACTGTCGGCATTTCAGCAAGGCTCCCGGTCCTGCAGCAGCCGCGTGATATACGGGCTTTCTGCCCCTCCTTGGCTGCTTGCTTTGGGTGCTTTATTCCCTCCCAAGCCCAGTCTTGAGGTGCTTGGTACTGGTGGAATAACTGGGGGCCTCAAAGCTGGAAACAACTTCCAGGATGAGGAGACAGGAGGCATCACAGATTGTGTTGTTGAGGGGAGCGCTCCCCTTTCTGTCTCCAGCTTTGGTTAGTCTTGGTATGTCCATCCATGTGTGTTGGGTCCGTCATCCCGTCATTTAGGCACCAAACATTTGTTGGCACTGAGGTGGACAGGATCCAAAGGCAGACACCATGATTCCTAGACCCCTGAATCCAGGGCCTGCATGGTTCATGCCCTCCCCTCGAGAATGCCTGTAGCCCACAGTTTGCATTTGGTCAATAGGGTGTGGCAAAAATGAAGTTATTTTGTAGGTTAGGTTGTGAAATAGAGCTTTGAACCAATGAAAAGGGAGGTTATGAAGGGTGAGGTGCGGCTCAGCGGTAGTGCACTTATATCCTGTGGGTTTAGGCCGTGGGTTCCACTCCCAGCACCACAAAAGGAAGGAGAGAGGAAAAATAGAAGGAGGGGAGAGATGGAAGTGGATGGAGATTATCCTTGGTGGGCTTAGTGAAACCAGGTAAAGGGCTCTGAACTGGGCCAGCCCATCCTGAGGGCAGGAGCCCCCTCCGCTGGCCCTGGGAATGCCAGCTCTTCTACAAGGCACACAGGCAAAGAAAAGAACCTGGAGCCGAATCGTCTCGAGGAAAACTCAGCCCAGAAATCCCTTGAAGGTAAAGAGGACTTGGCTGCTTTCAGTTTTCTAAGCTGCGGGAATCAAGAGGCCAGAAATGTGCATTGTTAGCGATATTCTAACCCCGTGGCAAACTGTTAGGAACCACTAGAAAACTAAGATGAGCGCCTACAATGCACTGACACGCTTACACATCAACTGGGCGCACGCGTGCATGCTCGCGCACATGCGCATGACAAAACAGCTCTGCTACACGCTTAAACCCGATCTGGGTGCCCATGCCAGGCGCACGGCACATGCGCAATAAAGATGGCTCTCAGTAGAGACCTACTGTGTGTGATCTGGAGGAAGTCGGGTGTCTTCTTTAAACCTTAGTTTTCTTTGATGAGACTTGAGGATGGGAACCTGCCTGTGGGATCCTGACTATATTACCCAGTGAGATGAAATATTGGAGTCGGGGCGGGAGCTGCAGCTAGGTGGTAGGGTGCTGGCCCAGGATGCCTGGAGCCTCGTGGTTCTCACCTCAGCATCGCAGTTTTCTGCTGACTTTGGCCGGTGTCCCCAGGAATATGATGCCCACGCCCTCTGTTCTCAGCTGAAGCGGGCGGCAGCTTTCCCTTCCCTATGTGACCCGATATGCGGGTCTTTCTCTTTTGGTAATGCAGGCTTCTGTGTGTCGTCCATTTCTCAGTCCCACCTGCCAAGGGCCACACAAAAATGAAACACATGGGTGAAAATGTGGTGAGAGATTAGAAGAGCTATCCTTACGAGTAAAGAGGACGAGCAAATAAAATGTCGTTGAATTTGAATTTCAAACCAAACACAAACTATGTATGTTCTAGGGACTGAAGCTCAGAGTGCCTGCCTCATAGGTGTGGGTCCTGACTCCAGTCCCAATATTTCAATTTACCTTTTCCTGACCCATGTGTGAAAGTCCCTAACATTGTTTGTTGAACCTAGCCCTTGGATGAGACTTGAGATTCTATTACAGAACCTAGGCAGTGGGAGAAAATACCTTATATTTCATCTGGTTGTACTAGAAATATCCGAGACTCAAACACACAGAGGGGCTTAAATAATTTGCTGAGGGTCTGGAGAGATGGCTCAGTTGGTAAAGTGTGTGCCTTGTAAGTATGAGAACCTGAGTTTGGTCCCTAGAAGCCATGTGAAAAAAATCCGGGTGTGGTACTGACTGGCTTTGGGGAGGGGGAGACAGGCTGGTCAACCTAGCCAAATTGTTGGGACCCAGGTCTCATTGAGAGACCCTCTCTCAAAAAATAAAGTGGATCGCATCCTGAGGTGTGACGTCAGAAGTTTTCCTCTGGCCTCCACACACACGCGTGTGCACACCGACATAAAACAATAATTGGCCAAAATGTCTAACTGTATAAACCATCCCACGTTATCTGTGGTTTCTTGTGGGGCATCCGAAATTTACTTCCTGCTCCGTGTGACAGATACCTTATTATCAATGGCGGCTAAAGGGAGGCCAAGAGAGGATAAGTTCCTTGTCCAAAGGCCCAAGGCAGAGAGGCAACCAGGCCTTGAACCCAGTGCCTCCATGCCCTGCATTTGGCTTGAACACCCCCAACGTCTCCCCATGACTGGTTAAAGTGTGAGGGTCAACCATGGTCCCTGACACAGCACGGCCATTGCCGTTTACACTGCCTCTGTCATGACTGGTGTCCACTACTCAGCTTTGAAAGCTTCTGCGGTGTCCTGAGAGCACTTCAAAGAGGGACAGAACAGGGGGAGGACTGCAGCCATTAGGCCTCTGTGTGTGTGCGAGAGAAAGAGAGACAGACAGAGAGAGAGAGAGAGAGAGAGAGAGAGAGAGAGAGAGAGAGAGAGAGAGAGAGGGAGCTTAGTGATGTCACATGCCCCCCTTGGCATGCCTGGCATGCTGTTGGGGTCAGGCTCTAGTAACCCCCATGTTGCCACCTTGCACAGTAGGTTCGCGGTCCACAGCCGCAGATGGCCGCTGATTGATCTGGCCCTGTGAAGAGTCAGCTGGGCCACACGAGCCCGGCAAAGCTTAATAAAGGGTGTTTTGAAGATGATAAGAGCCAGAGCTGCTCGTTAAGATTCGGGGGCCGCGAATTCTTCTGTGCAGTTTTATCTTTCTCTTCTCCGTCTTCATCATCATCTTCTCTCTCTTTTTCCCCCTCTCCCTCTCTCTCTCTGTTTTAAGTGTAGCAGATAAAGCTCTCTGAGCATCCACAAGAGAGCAAACTCTGGAGCCTTTGATTTTTAAAGGACTATGTTAAAAGCAGCTGTGACATTAAAGGGTCCCAGGTTCCAGCTGGATCGAGGCGGATGGCTGAATGGCCTCGTGGGCTGGGTTATAGGAATGTAGTTGGACATTGTGGCAGTGGCTCTGGGCTGTAATTCAGAGGCCTGGCATGGCTCTGCTGTCCCCAGATAGACAGCCAGTGTGTCATCAGCAATTCCAGACCTCGTTTGCCTTGGTTTTAAGCTGAAGCATGAGGACCAGTGGACCAGTCCTCCCACTGGGAGCACCCTGCCAATCACCCAAGCCTAGTGTGGGGCAGTGGCAGCCAGAGTAATGCTGGCCCTGTGTGTGGCCAGCCAGGCTGTGGTCCAGGATGTCACAAGAACACCTCGTCACATCCCTTACCTTGACTCAAGGAGCCACCATTCCAAATTGAGGACATCTTCTTCAAGTTTCCCAGTGCTCACATCACACTTGGTGAAGCCAGAGACAGACAGACAGACAGACAGACAGACAGACAGACAGGCAGGCAGACAGAGAGACAACACAGGAAGACACAGAGAGGTAGAGAAACAGACAATAGAGGGGCAAGGAGACAAAACACACAGATGGGAGTGGGGGAAGGGCAGTGAGGTGGCTTTTACTTTTCTCTTTGAGTTTCTTTGAGAATCTAAAGACAAAAGCTACAGTACAGGACTGCCCCCACCCCAAACAACACTCAGGCATGACATCTCACATCTAGTTTTAGGGAGTTTGTGGTCTAACAGATCCAAGTCATAGCCTCTTAAACTTCAGTGTGCATGTGCGTGCTTGCGTGTGTGTGTGTGTGTGTGTGTGTGTGTACACATGTGGGTGCATAGAGGGCAAGCCCTTGCCTTCCATATTATTTTACACACACTCTCAATGTTCCCTGTTGTATACCCCAGGCTGGCAGCCCACAAGTTTCTGGGGATCCTCTGGTCTTCATCTCTACCTCACTGTAGGTGCCCTGGGGTTACAAATGCACTCAGCAGGTGTGTTAGGCTTTGCGTGAGCTGTGGGGATCTGAACTAGGGTCCTCCTGCTTGAACATCAAGGGCTCACTCTATTGAGCCATTTCCCCAGCTCTATAACTAATATTTTCTTGAGCTAGGGTCTCACTACTATGTAGTCCAGGCTGGCCTTGAAGGTGTTATTCTCCTGCCTCTACCTCCTAAGGTCTGAGATGATAGGCATGCACTACTACCCATGATTTGCATGCTAGCTGCAAGAGAAGCATGCAGCTATAGGAGGAGAAGAGCAGGACATGTGCTCGGGTCCTGATCCACACCATGGCACCCCATGCTCCGGGCTCATCTGGGATCAGCCAAAATTCCGCCAGGCACAAACCCCTCACTAGCTCCATAAACTGACTTTTCCCTGGTGTGAAAGGGAGTCTTATGTTAGCCGTTCCTTCTCTTTCTTAGTATGTATGTATGCATACGTGATTGAGCCTATGTATGTGCCACATGAGTGCACATGCCTACAGAAGCCAGGAGAGGGCATCTGATCCCCTGGGAGCTGGAGTGATAGGTAGCTGTGAGCCATCTGATGTGGGCATTGGGGAACCAAACTCCTATCCAGGGGAGGAAAAACAAGCACTCATAACTGCTGTGCCATTTTTCAGCCCCAATTTCTTCTCTATTTGGAGTCCAACCCTGCTCCCCTTTCTCTTCTAGGGGACTGAGTCATCTTGGGTCAACCCTCCTGGAGATTCCAGCCAGCCAGGCTTCTTCGGCTCTCTGTGCTGATGCCACTGGGCAGGTGGAGAGGCTCCCTCTGGGGTAGAGGTGGGTTCTGAGGAAGGGTAGAGATGAGGTCTTCTTGGTCTAGGGTCTCAGTGATCTAGGTTGCCTGCTATACCCTTGCTAGTGTGACATCTGTGTAGACAGCTCTCCAGGTCCTGTGTCCCTCGCATTCTGTCTTTTCTTCTTCCCTTTCGTTCTGATGGCCAAGCCGTATTCCCCTCATTCCTTCCTCTCACATCCGTGAGTCTCCATTTCTGCCACAGCTTTTTGCATCGTTCCTTGCTCTTCTGTGGACATCGTTATCCAACCCGCCTGCTGCCTTTAGATCACGGGGAACGTAGGCCTCTCCTCCTTTCTCTCATCTCTGCAGTCTTTCCGCAGAGCATGAATGACAGAGGGTTCCATATATACACAGCTAATGGGCCGGGAACAGTGAGTGTCTCTTGGGAAAGGGTGTGTGTGTGTGTGTGTGTGTGTGTGTGTGTGTGTGTGTGTGTGTGTGTGTGTGTGTGTGTGCATGCGTGTGTGTGTGTGTGTGTTGGATATTGCTGACTGCAAGGCTGTATTGCTCCACACGTAGGATTCTGTTTGCCCTTGGGGTATATTCTCTGTCCTGAAGACTAAGTAGCTTGCGAAATCACCTTTCTTCATAGGTGGACTGTGCTCTGCACACGAGGAAAGGACCAATCTAGAGCTCAGCCGCCCTCCGTGTGCCTGATGGAGAAGCTAAATCTGAAATTGACCGCCGATTCACGTTCCTGCTTAGAAATAACATACCCACTGGAAGCAGGGGTGGGGGGAGACTGGATCTCCCTAACCCAGAGCCAAAACGTTTGACATTGAGAGGCAAATGTGAAGGAAGACGTCTAAGAGGCCGGAGAGCAGCCCTGCCTTCCTCTCCGGGAAAGGATCCGCTTTCTCGCTTCGAACGGCCACATCTCAAGGGAACCTGCAGGTTTGAGCAGAAAAGGGTCAGATTTCATCCGGCTTCATGGCTGGGGTTTCTGGCAGTCCCCCAGATTCACCTTGTTTGAATTGACTTACCCAGAGCAAAACCCGACTGAAAGTAAAAAGACACCCAGAGACGCTCATTTTAAAGATCTCCGCAAGGTGTGCTGGACGACCAAGAGCTCTTAAAACCCGAAGCACCGCTTTCAAGATTCAGGCGCAGAGGAGGCTGACATATGGATCACATTTTCTCCCGAATTCCTCCAAGTTTTAAAACTGAAAGGTGGATGAGGCATTGTGGAGTGCCGGGGCCACTTAGAGATCACCCCCCGAGGCAGAGCACCCCGACTCTGAGGTCACTGCAGAGAGCGGACCTGGGAGGTCCTCAAGGGAGGACTATTCCGTGTGGCTTCCTCTCTGAGCGCCATCAGGACCCAAGGTCACAGTTTCTGGGCTCTGACTCAGGAAGCAAACTGCCCCTGATGTTGCTGGAGACTCAGGTGAGGGAACACATTCCAGTCCAGCTGTACCAAGGTCTCTGCGCTGAAGCTGGACGCTGTGGCCCGGGACGATATACTTGTGAATTCATGGCATTTCTCCCTTCTATAATATCCCAGCAGTGGATAAACCTGACTTTTCCTGTAGGGCAACCGGATACCTCCCCCCACACCGGGAAGCCGTGGTGTGAAAAGGATTCAGTCAAGCCTTATGTTCTCACAGCCAACATCTATATAACGTAGTCTCCCACAAACCTCGACTGACTGCACTCACTGATAAGAAAGGAGCCTCATACAGGAGGTAATATGTCTGCCCTAGCAGCAGACTCAGGAAGGTGTAATCTGCTGGTCTCCAGCTCTGACTTAACAGGCTACTAATATTCTGTATTACCCTTCACCTTGGTTTCAACTAACATAGGATTATAGCCCAGGAAATTAACTCTTTATACAGGAAAAAGGCCTGAGTCACTAAAACTAGCTTCAGAGAGAAAAATTCTCATCTGGGCACCCTGCTGGAGTCAAAAGCAAGGTCCCCTGGAAGAGATTCCTCTTAACCAGCTAGATGCTAATGCCCGCAGGTCAGTATAGCTCCCAAAGCTATACTGATCCCCAGCTGTGATCCCCAGCTACAGGTGATCTTCACAGCCACGCCCCCTCTGCGATGCGACGCGGCTCCTTGCCAGATCCACCAGTTTCTTGGGACTCTGGAAATGCATGCTTGATACTATTGCTACCACCTACGGGGTTGTTAACTGGTCTGTGTGCCTATATAAAGTGAAAGCTTTGTGGAGATCATCCTTCCTTACCCTCCCCTTTACCCTTATGCCTTATCCCTTTTTACCCTGGTCCTTTTATGCCTGATGCCTCGTCCTTATGCCTTTTGCCCTTGGGCTTCTTCTTTTCCCTTTTTTTATCTTCCCCCAAGGAATAAGGAAACTCACAGGAAAAAAAGTGCCTAAGTCAGACAGTTTGTTCTGTCCCTCAGATCCCATTCCCTAGCCAGTTTTCGCTTGGGGGTGCTGAGGCTGGTACCCAGTAGCTCCCGATAATCCCCAGCCCTCCACACAGGAACAACTCTATCAGGACGCTGTCCATCAGGTTTCTTAGCTGCCAGGGTAGGGTACCATTGGTGGAGGTTAGGGTTCCTTTCCTTTTTCAGTTTTTTAAGTGTGCATGTGCATTAGTGTATGCAGCTGTGGAGGCCAGAAGAGGGCCCTAGACCCGCTGCAACTGGAGTGACATGCAGTTGTGAACTCCCATCCTCTGCAAGAGCAGTCAGTGCTCTTAACCACTGAGCCATCTCCCCAGCCTTGGGGACAGGGCCTCTTAGCCTCTCTCCAGGCATTTTGGGGTTGCATGATCCTTTGTTGAGGAGCCCTCCTGTTCATTGTGTTTAATAGCAGACCTGATCTTTGACCCACAGATATCAATAGCACCACCCCCCTTGTGATACCCCCAAATGTCTCCAGGCATCCCTACACATCTTCTGGGGGGGGGGGAGATACACAGTTGAGAAGTACTGGTCTCTAAAACTTTAAAGGGATGTGCAATGTCCCCCATGGGCTCATGTATTTGAACACATGGTTCCCAGGTGCTGGCATTGATCTGAGAGATGTATAAGTTATTTTTCCTGTTGGTGTGGGGGGAAAAACTGATAAAAAGCAACTTAAGGATAGAAAGATTTATTTGTTTTCACAGCGTGGGGAGTGGTGTGCATCACCATAGCAACCGGTCACATGGCACCCACAGTCAGGAAGCAGGGAGAGATGAGCACCTGTGCTCAGCTTGCTTTTTTGTTCAGTGAAGGACCCCAGTCCAGGGGATGGACTGATCACACGTAAGGTGGTCTTCCTTCTTCAACTGCCGTGATCTAGAAACGACCTCTCAGACATTTGCAGAGGTACGTTCCCATGTTAAATCCAGTCAAGCTGACAATGACAATCGGCCATCACTGGAGGTGAGGAGACCTTAGGGCCTATAGCTGAGCTAGTGGATGCAAGAGGGTCCTACCCGCCGGGCGGTGGTGGCGCACGCCTTTAATCCCAGCACTCGGGAGGCAGAGGCAGGCGGATCTCTGTGAGTTCGAGACCAGCCTGGTCTACAAGAGCTAGCTCCAGGACAGGCTCTAAAGCTGCAGAGAAACTCTGTCTCGAAAAACCAAAAAAAAAAAAAAAAAAAAAAAAAAGAGGGTCCTACCCACTTCTGTTTCTGCTCTGCGCCCCCTTTGTAGTCTGGCCACCATGTGAACAGAGCCTAGCTGGGCTTCGATATGACTTGCAGCAATCTTGCCTAGGATACAGGAAGTCCTGCATTCTTTCCCCAGCACTCCATAAATTGGGGGTGTTGGCCCAGGTCTGTAATCCCAGCTCTAGGGAAGTGGAGGCAGGAGAATCAGGAGTATAAGGTCATTCTCCATGACATAGTACGTCTGAAGTCAGTGTGGACCACATGAGCCCCCGAGTCAACAAACAAATACGTTTTTAAATGTGTATGTTTGTGCGTGTCTGTCTCTGTGTGTGTGCACGCGAGCACACGTGTGGACTGAGCAACTTCCTACATTTCACCCCCGATACACAGGCATCCTTCTCGTCCTGTATCCCCCCGGCTTCTCAGCTGTTATATCTAGCCACCCCGTTCTGTGACATCCTTCACATGACTCATTTCATCAGTGACCCACTAGAGAACGTGAGGGAACCCCACGGGGAGGCCAGGGTCAAGCCTGATCCAGCCATGCCCAGCCCAGGTCCCCTCCTGACTTGCTTGACTGGGTATAGGTGCATGTGTCAGGAGTTAAGGAGACGGAGCTTGTGCATGGTTTAGCATCAGCGTCGGGCACGCGGGGAAGGGGCAATAACCCTGTGCTTATTCTATCATGGGGGTTTCCAAAAACGGCTTAGAACTTCTGTCTCCCACTCCCCTCCCTTCCTTCCATCTCCCTCTTTCCACCCCTTCTGTCCCCCTTCCCGTTCTTCCCCCTTTTCCCTCCTTTCTTCCTCTCCCTCTTACCTGAGACCTGCCCCTGGCTGCCTACCATCCACCAGTCTCAGCACCTGGGTGAGGAGAATCCGGAGCCCAGCGTGTAGGAAAGCCAGGCACCCGGGGTCTGGAGCCCACCAAGAGTTAATCCCTGGGGAACAAGGAACCAAATGGCTTCTGCCCTGTCCGACACCCCAATCATCATTAGTCACGCTTGCTGGACAGGAGGCTCCCCACTGGCGCACCTCTCTCTGGCTTCTGTCCTGGCAAGGCAGCCATATTTCATGCTCTGAAACAGATGACCCCAGGGTCAGGGAAATGAAAGGCCCGTTGAAGGGTCATCCAGGGACACCACGAAAATGGAGGGCAAGGAGAAGGTAGCGGACGTGCGTCTCCAGGAGTAGCCCTAGTCCATGTTTCCTAGATGCCCACTCTCCTTCCTTAAGCCAGGTAGGGAGACAGGGCTACCAGGGCAGCTCCTTCAAGAACCATCAAGCAGGATGGGCCCGGGAAGTCATATTTGCATAGTGACTCCTAATGTGGTACCCTGCTGCAGGCTGGCCTGGGATGGGATTTCTTTTCCTTTTCTTCTGTTTCTTTTACATCGTGTACCTTGATTGCATTCGTTCCCCCATCCTTCACATCGGCCCTCCACCCCACCCCCAACATCATAACCTCCACCCCACCCCCAACATAAAGCAAAATTTAAGAGAAAAAGAAAAAGGAAAAAACTTAAAAATGGAAAAAAAATTAAATATCTCGTCTTGGAAACTGCCGTGTGGCACCATGAGTCACACCATAATCCTAGCTTGCTCCAGTCACACGTTACCGTGAGGACTGGGTCCGCTCCCCCACCAGGCACCAACCTGCTCTGAATTTGCCTGAATATTCCAAATTCTTCATAGTGAAGAGGAAGGTGTGTGTGTGTGTGTGTTTATTTTCTTGTATTGATAAAAAAATGAAGCACACAGAGCAAATGAAAAGTCCATAAATATTGCCTAAGCAAGAAATAAAATTCTTATTTAAAACTATAATGGTTAGGTCTGAGAGTGGTGGTACATACCTTTAATTTCAGGCAGAGAGGCAGGTGAGTCTCTATGAGTTCAAGACCAGCTTGGGGGCTGGAGAGATGGCTCAGCGGTTAAGAGCATTGCCTGCTCTTCCAAAGGTCCTGAGTTCAATTCCCGGCAACCACATGGTGGCTCACAACCATCTGTAATGACGTCTGGTGCCCTCTTCTGGCCTGCAGACATACACACAGACAGAATATTGTATACATAATAAATAAATATTAAAAAAAAACCCAGCTTGGTATGCAGATAGAGTTCCAAACAAACCAAAGCTACAGAGTGAAAGTCAGTCTTAAAAACAAAACAAACAAAACAAAAAACAATCAAGCAGTGGTTAGGGCTGCCAAGATGGCTCAGTGGGTAAAGTCATTGGCAGCTAACTCTGACCCCCTGAATTTCTCCCCTAAGTCCCACCCGGTGGAAACAAGGAACTAACTGACCTCCACACAGACAAGATAAATAAAGAAATAAACATCACTAATGATAATAAAACAATGGTTAGGTCCAGTGTGGAGCCACATGCCTGCAATCCCAGCACCGAGGCGTCTTGGGTAGAAGGATGCTGACTATCAGGCAGGCCTGTATTAAGAAAGCCAACACAGCAGCTGTTGCTATGGCTGTGGTCGGGAGTTCCCACGGAGGCCAAAGTGTAGAAAGTCCCTGCTCATCCCAGTACACCCCTGATCCACAGCGCAAGACACCAACAGCAAAGCACATGCAAGCGGCCGGCTGCGAAGGCAGTCAGAAAATGCAACAGAAAGGGGGAGGCGTGTGGAAACAACTTAAGGGAAACAGATTGTGGATTTGAGTCGATTCCACCGATGAGGATGGTGACTGTACTAGAGGCCACACCCACTGGATGCAGCCAGTCCCCTGACAGATGAGGATGGTGTCCAGCAGAAGAGAGGGAGAGAGGGCGGCGGCTCCAGGTAGCCTGCTGCTGGGTATGCCATGGTTGAGGGTAAAGGCAGAGACGAGCTAAGGGAGCTCTCCACCTCAGCAGCTGGCAATGCCCTTGTTCCAGCACTCAAAGGATTTCCCTGATGGATAAGGAAGCAGAGAGCCTGATACTTTGTTCAGAATCCCACAGCTGGTATCAGTGTTGGATCTCAGGTCACCCCCTTTTATAACCTGGGCGTTGGGGACACACTCAAGGGTTACCAGAAAATAAACTAGAAATTCACTTGTTGATGTAATCAGACACATTGAGTCCAAAGTTGGAGGTGAGGCTCCCTGTTTAAATGGTCCCCATCCCTGTGGTTCCACTGTGTACCTAAGCCCATCCCTGTAGTCCCACTGTGTACCTAAGCCCCCGAGCTACTGTTTGCACCTCACTTTGTGTATGAAGGCTCGAGTGGAAGGTGCCAGAAGAATCTAACCACTACCACCTGTTGTTCTGGTCATGGCCCTCCCTGCCCCAAGTAACAAGTGCCACAGGCTAGGTGTGGCAAGCAAGGCTGGAGGGTGAGAACCCCTTCCTTCAACCCTAACTATGGCCACTCTCTAAATTCACATCAGAAAGGGGCCCGTGTTTGTTCTGCCCTCAAGGGTTTCAGTAGTGACTTCTTCCTGAGATGTGGACAGAGCTTCTGCTCGCTGCTTTCTGCCCTTTTTGTCTACGGGTGTAAATGGTAACCATGCCTGGCTGGGGCATCACAGAGAATCAGATCTTGCCATGGCATCAGACACACAAGTGATGACACTTCCTACTTACCCTCTTCCTCTCCTTGCTCACCCTCCTCCTCCCTCCATGCCCCTCCTCCTCCCTCCATGCCCCTCCTCTTCTTCCCTCCCTGCTCACCTTCCTCGTACCTCCCTGCTCCTCCTCTTCCTTCCTCCATGCTCACCCCCTCTTCCTTTCTACCCTTGCTCACCCTCCTCTCTCCCTGCTCATCATCCTCTCCCTGATCACCCTCCTCCTCCTCTCCCTGCTCACCCTCCTCCACCCTTCCTGCTCACCCTCCTCCACCCTTCTTCCTGCTCACCCTCCTCCTCTCTCCCTGCTCACCCTCCTCCTCTCTCCCTGCTCACCCTCCTCCTCTCTCCCTGCTCACCCTCCTCCACCCTTCCTGCTCATCCTCCTCCACCCTTCCTGCTCACCCTCCTCCACCCTTCTTCCTGCTCACCCTCCTCCACCCTTCTTCCTGCTCACCCTCCTCCACCCTTCTTCCTGCTCACCCTCCTCCACCCTTCTTCCTGCTCACCCTCCTCCTCTCTCCCTGCTCACCCTCCTCCACCCTTCCTGCTCACCCTCCTCCACCCTTCCTGCTCACCCTCTTCCTCTCTCCCTGCTCACCCTCCTCCTCTCTCCCTGCTCACCCTCCTCCACCCTTCCTGCTCACCCTCCTCCACCCTTCCTGCTCACCCTCCTCCACCCTTCCTGCTCACCCTCCTCCACCCTTCCTGCTCACCCTCCTCCTCTCTCCCTGCTCACCCTCCTCCACCCTTCCTGCTCACCCTCCTCCACCCTTCCTGCTCACCCTCCTCCTCTCTCCCTGCTCACCCTCCTCCACCCTTCCTGCTCACCCTCCTCCTCTCTCCCTGCTCACCCTCCTCCACCCTTCCTGCTCACCCTCCTCCACCCTTCCTGCTCACCCTCCTCCTCTCTCCCTGCTCACCCTCCTCCTCTCTCCCTGCTCACCCTCCTCCACCCTTCCTGCTCACCCTCCTCCTCTCCTGTCATCATTGTCACATCCCCAGCCACCTCCCCAGCAGCCCCAGGCAATTCTCAGGTATTCAGCTAGCCCAGGGTAAACATGCAAAGGAAGCTGCATCTTACCAATGAGGAAATTGCCTCTATCATCTGGTCCTGCAGAGAATGGGGCCGATTGTCCAGGTGCATCCTGAATGCATTCCCTTTGGGATGGTTCAAGTGTACCCCAGTGACCCCAATATCTGGTGGTTTGGGGGGGGGGGCAGGACCGGGGATTACATCGTTGGTCGGCAGTCCTCCAGGTGGACTGTGGATTTGAGTGGAGGTGGTTAGATAGAATCTGGGGATCATGGGATTTACCCCCCAATCTCTGTAAGCGGAGATGAGACCCTGAAGGGGACTGGTCTGTAGACCCTGAATCCCAAATGCTCCCCCATACCGAATGCCGCGGAGCTAGGCAAAGTCAGAAAGGAGCAGGCAGCTTACAGCATGATTTACAAAGAGGAACCAGCGGCTGCAGACGGTGTGGGAGCATCTGAGCAAGAAGCCTCCTGGCTGCAGGCTTGGGTAGCATGCTCTTATTTATGGTAACACGCATTACAGGAAATTTTTATATAAAGCATTAAAGTACAGGCAATTTAGGACACTTGATCGGCCTTCCTCTCCAGCATCCCAGCCCGCCACCCCCACCCCTCCCTTCTCCAGTGTTTGAATTTCAGCTGGGTACAGGCTGATAATGACGGAATTACATTGCAAACAGGTGCGGCCTCTTCTGCTCTGGACAGATGCCAGGGCGTGTGAGTCCTCAGTGGGGGGCATGTGGTTTGCCTGGTTTATGAGGCTGGGGATGGAGAGTGAGGGTACTGCCCTCCCCAGAACCACTCTACCTCTCAAACCCCTCTCCCAAGCTAAGCTGGGCCCTTGGGAGGCACGCTCAGGCATTGCAGGAGCAGGCAAAATCCCTTCTGCATTCCTTGTTCTGGGTCCCCTGTGGGGTACGGATTCCAACATCCTAGCAGGGAGGTGTCGGTTACCCGAGACAATAGAGCATGGCATGAACACACAGTATGAATATCAGCAGCAAGAATTCTGCAAACAACAACAACCACACATGTGGGTTAGCCTCTGCTATTTGTGGGCAGTGGTTAAGCTCTTAACTTACAGGAGACGCTCTCTTCAGTGATGGTTATTAAAGTTACCCCAAACCCAGGCCCTTCAATACCAGTCACCACCAAATAGTTGCTGTGGGGCTAAGATGCTCCGGGCCTCCATTTTATCATCTGTGAAGTGGGAATAAGGTGACGTTCTCATGAGGTCGTGGAAATGGCCGAGCTGATAGACGGATTCATTTGAAAATGACCTAAGTGTCCTCTGTTCACCAAAACGAAGTCCTGAATGTGCTGAAAAGCCAGACACTGGGATTACCCTCGAGGCAAGCAACATATAGTATCAAGTAGTGACTTAACCCAAGGCCATTTGCTGTTAACTAAATAAGATCAGACTTAATGATACTACTACCAGAGATAAGATTCTTGCCTTGAGGCATTTTGTCTCGGTGACTGAGCTGGATGAAAACAGGGCCAGGCAATGGTTCTGTGGTGGCCTTTGCCCGGTGCCAGCTGCTCATTCCGCCCAGGCTGAGCAATCTCTGGGTGTTTTACTTCTTACCCGGCCTTCCCAACAACCCTGTGAGGTAGTTCTGGCTGCTAACCATTTTGCAGATGAGGAAGAAGCTGAGGCTAAGACAGGCATAATCACTTGTCCCGGATATGTAACGAGCAAGTCTGGATTTCGGATTGGGTCCAGGTTGGTCTCTAAGATTTATATTTCTCCTTTCCCCACTCCACGCTCTGTGACCTTCAACCCTCAGACTCAGACCAGCCAAGGAGGGACCTGGAAGGTCTGGGGAGGACTGAGTGGGTGCAGGTTTCTGACAGGTAATTTATCCAGTCTTAAGGTTGTTGAGGGAGAAATGTGAGACCCAGGGTGGATGGCCATGGGCTTTCCTCAGGGTGGGTCTTCTGCCTCTTGGCTGGCTTCGTGGTACACTCTTATCTACATCCAAGGGACAATCCTAGAGTGTTCCAGAACCGGACCCCCAATGACCAGATCTGGGAGTTAAGAGTGTGTGGAGATGGAGACCAGGAAACCGAGCAAAGGCCGAGGGACCTGGACGGCAGCCAGTTCCTCGGCTTCCTTCATTAACTATATTAATTTGGGGCCTTGTGTGCCTCTCCCAGGAGCAGAAGTTATTAGTCCCCTGGAGCCAGGGCATGACCCAGTTCTGAGGACCTGCCCTCGTATGTCTGGAGACCATCTGGGGTCTGGTTCAAGGTGCCCTGGCCAAAGGAACAGAGGAACTGGACAAAAGCCCAACCTGGCTACCACTTCTTTCTTCTTCTTCTTCTTCTTCTTCTTCTTCTTCTTCTTCTTTTTCTTCTTCTTTTTCTTCCTCCTCCTCTTCCTCCTCCTCTTCCTCCTCCTTCCTCTTCCTCCTCCTCCTCTTCCTCCTCCCCCTCCTCTCCCTCCTCCTCCTCCTTCTTCATCTTCGTCTTCTTCCCTAGATTTTTGTTCTTCTTTAGCTTTTCCAGAACTTTCCACACCCTTGTTTGGAAGGTACATTGCCTCACCACTTGGGACATTCAAGTCAATAATCAACTAGAAGGCAGACCCATCCATCATAGCCATGGTCCTGACCCTGCCTCCAACTGCTCGCCTTGAATCTGGGGTTGCATGGTTTGTGGATCATCCCGCGAAGGGGCTGGGCTCTGAGACGGGCAGCAATAGGGACAGGAACACAGTCCCTGGATGGCCACTCCTGTAACCCACAACAGAAAGGCCTGCGCCATGGCCCACCGTTTTATTCCCAGGGGTCATATGGCATTAACAAACTGCTCCCGTGGCATCCATTTTCAGACCTTTGCCTGGTGTCCTAGACAAGCAAGGGCACTTGTGGGGAGAGATGCAGAAAGAATGTCCCAGAGCAAGCTAAACGCTGACGGGACCCGGAAGAACACACAGACTCTTAAGGCAAACAGTCCGGCGAATATGCAGCAAGGCTCCTTAATCATCACAGGCTCTGTGAACAACAAAGATCACAGTGATGAGATCACACTGTGGGATGTCCTCCAGGGGCGCAGGAGTTCAAACACCTGCTCCCTGGGTGCACTTTGGGGGGCAAGAATATGGGAAGCCAGAAGGCAGAGTCTCTCTGGAGGAAGTGAATCTGTTTCAGCGGTAGTGGGGCCTTGGGTTTGTTTCAGCCCCACTTCAGGAAGTCATGTGACCAGTTGCCCAGGCTTGGGCCCTCATACTGCCCCTTCCCATGGTGCACTGCCCCCCCCCCCAGGCTTCTTTTCAAGTTGTTTCTTGTTTGGGATTTGAACACAGCAAGGAGCAGAGTAATTAATGCAGGCAGGGAGGACCTCTGTTCCCAAAGCGGGAAGCTACTGCTGTTCAAGGGTTTTCTTTCAATTTGGGTGGTGGTGGTAGATTTCTTTCTTTCTTTCTTTCTTTGTTTGTTTGGTTGGTTGGTTGGTTTTTTAAGACAGGGTTTCTTTGTAGCTTTGGAACCTGTCCTGGAGCTAGCTCTTGTAGACCAGGCTGGCCTCAAACTCACAGAGATCCGCCTGCTCCGCATCCTGAGTGCTGGGATTAAAGGTGTGTGCCACCACTGCCCAGCTGAATTTATTTATTTTTATTGTGTGTTGTGGGTGGGTGTTGTGTGTGTGCCATAGTACAGTCGTGAGGGTCACAGACCATCTCTTGAAGTCAGTTTTATCCTCCCAACATGCAGGTTCCTGGGCTTGAACTCAGGTCATCCGACTTCGCAGCAAGCTCCTTTCCCCGCTGAGCCATCTAGCCAGACCAAGGAAGCTTATTCTTTGATGATTTCCTTTCCACTAACCATGGTGTTTCTTTTAAGTACTTGCTACTTAGTATTATTCCGAGTTAAATATAAAATAAAGTTGTAATTCCCAAGCATGAACTTTACTTTTTTTTCTTTCCTATGTATTGTTCAAGATGGAATCCAGGGCCTTGGGCACACTAGGATCTCTGAAAGAACCCCCCAGTCCAGGTACCCCATTCTCCTTGTGTTACATGAAGACAATATTAATTCAAATCTAGGGGGCATCCAACTAATATACAGTGTTCTGTGGCTTTCATTAGGGGGTCCACTTCCGTGGGGGAGGGGAGAAGGAGACAGAGACAGAAACACACACACAGAGAGAGACAGACAAAGGAAACGAGTCTACCCCACTCTAGTTTAGTGACAACTGTGTACCTTAACCTCAGCAGCAGTGGTATGGAATCACTGGTATGAAATGCGAGAGAGAGAGAGAGAGAGAGAGAGAGAGAGAGAGAGAGAGACCCCATGACACCATCCATCCCCCTCAGCTGCCCAAGGAGGAGGCTTGGACTGGACTTCAGGTGAACACACCCCCTTGGCCTTTAACTTATTTTCTTTTTTAGAGAGACTGCCTTGTGACTGCCTGGGACAAACTTCTGCATCTAGGACTTCTCTAGGGAACCCAGCCAAAGTCACATGACACGGGGTGTGTTCCGGAAAACACGGCACTAGTTGACTTCGTCCTCCTGGACACACTGCAGTGTCTGCTCACACAAAGTCAGGTGACTCCAGTGTGGTTAGGTGATG
Organism: Arvicola amphibius; assembly: GCF_903992535.2. Lineage (NCBI taxonomy): Eukaryota > Metazoa > Chordata > Mammalia > Rodentia > Cricetidae > Arvicola > Arvicola amphibius. The sequence continues at coordinate 119,115,984 of NC_052056.1, forward strand.
GGATCTGGAGTGACACTATCATGGATGCTGTCCCTCTGGGACAAAGCGCTGTCGCAGAGAGCTTAACTAGGTTCCTTGTCCGGCTTTGGGCTGGAGGTATAAACCACCACCAGGCTCAGATTCAGCGCAGGACAGTCTTCAGTGTCCCTGAGGTCAACAGTGGCAGGACAGAGACTCCTTGGACAACTGAACTCTAAGTTGCCGAGAAAGGGCAAAGTTGTTCTGGCATTTCCGGGGCAGATCAAAGGGGTTATTTGTGACCATCCTAACTGTGCTTTCCCCCAAAGCTTTTCCAATTAGAGAAAATGAAATCAGTGCTCAGGGGTGAACTCACACAGAACAAGGGTCACTAATGACTTCACTGGAAAGAGAAAGCCGTGGTGAATAAATTAAATTGGCCTAACCATTCCCGAGGCCGTGGTTTGTCCGGCCCCAGCCAATGCTGTAAAATTGCCACACGTTTGATCAAGAAGCATGCAGGTTTTATGTGAAAGATGTTTGTGACAGAGTTATATATGGGGTGGGGGGGAATGTGAAAATTCACCAGCGTCTCAAGCAAAGCCTTGGCTGGAGGGCCCTGGAAACACTGGGAGATGAAGACAAATTGGTCCCTCAAAATACATCATGGAAGAAGAATTATCCACAGACTTCTCTTATGACATATTCTTAAAATGACAAAGATAAGTTCTACAGTAGAAAGGCTCATGGAAGATCATAGAATTCCAGAGCTGACTGAGTTTGAATCCTGAGTTCTCTATGCTTTACTGAACCGGGAAAGAATTTAAAAATCTTTAAACTGATGAACCATCAATTCGAATGATCAACAGAGAACAACTGCATGAATCCTTGTCTAGATGAGAAGAAAATTATTTTCATTTTGCTGAGGCTCTCTCACATGCTAAGGCTGCTCTCTACCCATGGGCTCTATCCCAGCCCCTAAAATACACTGGAGAGGATTTTTCTTCCCATCTCATGGACAGGGATAGAATTTTAAGAACAGATTCTAAATTGTTATCCTAAAAATCGCAGCAAGCAGGTAAAGGGTGATTACACCATTTTGGAATCTAACATTGAATGTTTTGTTAGGCATAGGACACACACTGACTAATGACCTGCCTGTTGGGTGTCTCTGTCTGTCTGTCTGTCTGTCTGCTCCCCATGATCTTAGCAGCTCTCCGAGACCATTGTCTGACAGTTGGGAGGTAGGAAGGTAAGTGGATGGAGGAAAGTGGTAGAGATCAGGATGTCTTCCCCTGGTCCCTCTCACTCGGCTGATTGCAGGCTCTGACCCCAGCACACAGCTCTGGGCAGGCACCCTCTCCTGCCATGCTCTCCTTATGATGCCGTTGTTCCCATAGTTTAGTCCAGGAGAACTCCATTTCAAAACCTCTAACTGGATCTTTTGCTGGGAGGGGTATCATTCTGTTCCCCCAGAGCCCTGCAACCAACCCTGCCTCCTCCTTTTGTACACAGCTTCTTTAGCAAACTCACCGCTACTTGTCCACAAAGACAGAAGGTGCATCCTGAAGCTGAGGAGAATATTCCAGAAGATAACACAGAAAGGAGCTGCTAATAAGAACCTGTTTTGAGATCTCACTTCAGTTTCTGGAAAGCTTACTGTGGTGGTTTGCCTTGAAATGGCCCCCATAATCTCATAGATTTGAACGCTTGGCACTATTTGGAGGTGATGCATGATTTAAAAACTCAGAGACAGAAATTGGGGTTCAACCTGAAAATCTGAAAAGCAAAACAGCCAGCCACCAGCTTTCACTTTGACCTCAGTCTGAAATGGAAATCCTGCCTCCAGGAATCTCAGAATGAGACTGTGTCTGAGAGCTGTCTCCTCCCATTTTATGTTCCTTTTCTAGGGCTGGGATTATAGGCATGTTCCACTGGGATTAAAGTCATGCACCACCAAGTTTCTATGGATGTGGGATTCCCTTCTGGATGCTGTGACTATCATTGGATAATAAAGGAACTGCTTTGGGCCTATAGCAGAGCTATAGGGGAACAGAGCTAGGTGGGGAAAACTAAACTGAATGCTGGGAGAAAGGAGGCAGGGTCAGAGAGAAGTCATGTAGCCCCACCAGAGACAGACACTGGAACTTTATCTAGTAAGCCACAGCGACATGGCAATTCACAGATTGATAGAAATGGATTAAATTAATATGTAAGAATTAGCAACAAGAAGCTAGAGCTAATGGGCCAAGCTGTGATTTAATTGATACAGTTTCTGTGTGATTATTTTGGGGCTAAGCATCCGGGAACTAACTAGCGGCCTCCTTTCAACATTCTATGCCAACTAGTGTGGCTACTGGGATTAAAAGTATGTGTTATCAGATCTCCTGAGTAAATTGGGAGCATGGGGATCGTAGGAGAGGGAAGAAGGGGATGGGAGAAGAGGGAGGGGAGTAGAGAAAAATATATAGCTCAATAAAAACAATTTTAAAATGTGTGTGTTATTACCTGGTCTGTAAGGCTGAGCAGTGGGGCTGTTTTTCTCTCAGATCTTCAGGCAAGCTTTATTTATTAATATACAATTAAAATGCCACTACAAGAAGGTGTAGCCTCATTGGAGAAAGTATGTCACTGAGTCACTGAGGGGCAGGCTTTGAGGTTTCAAATGCTCAAGCCAGGCCCAGTGACTCTTGCCTTTCTGCTGCCTAATCCAGATGTAGAACTCTCAGTTCCTTCTCCAATACCGTGGCTGCCCACATACAGCCATGCTTCCTGCCATGATGATACTGGACTACATCTCTGAAATGTAAACCAGTCCCAATCACAAATTTTCCTTTATGAGAGTTGCTATGGCCATGGTGTCTTCTTGGCAGAAATTAGAAACTCTAAGACTCTTCCTGATGTAAAGGGAGGATTTCAGGTTCAAATCCTCCCAGCCCTGTGTTACCATCTCACCCAAGGGGTGGACACCCCGGCTTACAAATTGAGACCCAAGCGAGCCCATGTTCAAATGGTGTCTAACCCTGCTATGGCAAAGCAGTAGCAGAGCTGAGCAGGGAGAACAAGCAGTAACTTAAGACACCTACCACCCGGCCCTTTGCAGAACAATATTGCTGACCCCAGGCTGAATTCCTTTACCTGCAGGAGAGAGCTGTTAACGCCTCTCCTTATTGCTGTATTTCGTTCTTAACCCTTCTCTCCTCCTCCTTCTCCTCCTCCTATGTGGCAAGCAGTGCTATTTCCATTCGGGAAGAAGTTTAAGGTCTGGTCTTTGAGGGTGAATTCTCTATGAATTGCACACCTCCCAAGTGAATAGCATAGGACTGGAGGGCTTAGGGCAGAGAGAAGGACCGCAGGGCACAGGTTAATTCCCATAAAATGAGAATCTTGCTGCAAACAGATTCTTTGGGCGCTCCTCCGATTGCATGATGGAAAACCCAGCCTCATTCTTTTATTAGGAGATAAACAGATTTCCTTTAAGTGTCATAAAGAAATAAATTTCCAGCTAGACTCTGGCACTAAACCACACATTCCCAGGCCTGTGGATGAATAGGCACATGCATCAAAAGAATTAGGTTTTGCCATCGGATGCCGCCAAGCTCAAATTGTTTGAAGGCTGCTCACATTGGTCAAGTGAGTTTATTTTACCTCCCCAAAGGGGCTGGAATCATTTACATTAAAGTTATGACGAGATTTGAATAGGATCGTGTATACAGCACCCTTGACTAGAACCTGCGGTTTGCTTGACCTTCAGAAATGGCTTCAACTGCTTATCAATGCATTATTATTTTTATTAATGTATTATTATTATTAAAGATATTATTTTTGTTACAGGTTGTTCCTGACTCCAGTTATCTTACATTTGGGGATATTTGTATAGATTTATTCACGGGACACCCCAAATCCCCAAATCCCCAATCCATAATGTTTCAAACCCCAATGTTTTCATGCATGTGTGTGTGTGTGAGAGAGAGAGAGAGAGAGAGAGCATGTGTGTGTGTGAACACGTGTGGGATGTGCACTGTGAACACATGTGTGGGATGTGCACGTGTGTGTGAACACATGTGTGGGATGTGCACGTGTGTGTGAACACATGTGTGGGATGTGCACGTGTGAACACATGTGTGGGATGTGCACGTGTGTGTGAACACATGTGTGGGATGTGCACGTGTGTGTGAACACATGTGTGGGATGTGCACGTGTGAACACATGTGTGGGATGTGCACGTGTGTGTGAACACATGTGTGGGATTGCACGTGTGTGTGAACACATGTGTGGGATGTGCACGTGTGTGTGAACACATGTGTGGGATGTGCACGTGTGAACACATGTGTGGGATGTGCACGTGTGTGTGAACACATGTGTGGGATGTGCACGTGTGTGTGAATGTGGAGGAAAGAAATTGACGTCAGTTGTCTTTCTCCCTCATCCTCCACCTCACATACTAAGGCCGGGTCTCTCACTTGAACCCATGGCTAACTCATTCAATTAGTTTGGGGGCTAGCCAGCTTGCCCCCAGGGGACCTCCTGTCTCTACCTCCTATGCTCTGGTATTACAAGTGGGCCATCACACTTGCTCACCATCAGCATCACAGCAGGGGATTTGAACTCTGGTCCTTCTGCTTGTATGGCAAGCCTTTTATACGCTAGGCCGTCTCCCCAACCCTGAGTCAATGGTCCCCTCCCACCGTAACAGGACTAGAGAATTGAACCTAGAGTCTCATGTAAGCCAGGCAAGTGTTCTCTCACCGGAGCTACATACCCAGCCCCAAATCCAAAACTTTCCAGCATTACTTTGACATGCTAAATTTTGCCTTTTGGAAGCAGTTCTGATTTCAGATTTCTGAATTTGGGTTGTGTTCTGGTAATCACACATGCTGAGTTGTGGAGCCATAGTTTGCTGCTGGCTAATACAACCCCAGACAGCAAGCAGACCCAACGGACAATGAGCAGTGACTTGTTTCACCTTACAAGCTGTGGGTTTGACCTAGCTTTAGTACCCAGTCTCTGACATGCTGCCAGACACTTAGAAAATCTTCAGGAAGCCTTGCTGGCCCGGCCAAACTGCATAGTCCTCCCACCTGGGGCTCCAAGATCACTCGGATGAACACAGCAGGATCAGACAGGGTGTGCAAACACTTTTCCACCTCTGGTTTCATCCTACTCTCCTGGAAGGCTCCCCGCTTCTCATTAGGGCCCCCAGAGCCTCTGCAAATGGAAGCTCCCCGCTGGTGCCCCAGCTGCCTTGTACCAGCTCTTTCCTTCCCCGCCCAGTGAACATCTGCCTTGTGTCCCCAAGGAGCCGAGCATCAGCAGCAACGCAATCTAAAGCCTGACAGTATTGATTTTTAGACTCCGATTGAACCGGGCTTCTCACCTAAGCTTCTTCTTCTGTCATTCCACTCCATTATAATGTACCAAGTACTTTCTAGAAGACTCTAATGCATCCTTTTATTTGGTCAGGAATAGGATGGGGGTCAGGGCAGGGAGCGGGGAGGGCAGGGTATATGTAACAAAGAGGTGATGGGAGAAAATATATTCTCCATCAAGGGACAATCAGAAAGGGACAGTCCCAAACAATGACCAGACCATCCTCATGGGGGAATGATGACAGCCGCTTCGAACTTATCACACTCCTGCACTATATTAAGGCTCTGCGATTACAGCAAACTTCACTGGGGGAATGTCTGTTGGGAATCAGTGTGAAGCCGCTAGATATGATGGCTGGGAACACAAGCTGGGGCAGGGGAAGAGGGAGGCCACATCCTTTCAGGGAAACATACAGGAGACACCATCCCTGATGGTTCTGGCTGGTGGTGACTCACCTCCTTAGCCCTCCAAGCTTACCCCGTACCACCATTGGATCTTAACTTAAAGAAAATCAGAAGCATCTATGGAGCTGTAAGATATACCCGTAACCCAAGATGTCAGCAAGAAGAGCCGCCACCAGTTAGTCCCCAGTGTGTGAAGTACAGAGGTAATTTTTCAATGGGTATTAGTTCTGTCTCCCCACAGGAGCCCTGAGAGGAGGGGCGTATAGCATCACTCCCCTACAGCTCTAGAAACTGGGGCTCAGGGAAGCAGAAGACTTCACACCCGTTGGGTGTCTAGAGATCAGTGGATGAGATGACCCACTCCCCTCCTTTACCCAGAGGTCTCCTGGGCTGCCAAGCATTCAGCATTCCTGAGCTGGAGAGGAAGCTCAGTGGTTTATAGCACTGACTGCTCTTGTAGAGGACCCAGATTCAGGTCCAGGCACCCACACAGTGGCTCACAACCATCTATAACTCCAGTTCCAGGGAATTCATGTCCTCTTCTGACCTCTTTGGGCACCAGGCATGCATATGGTGCATAGACATACGTGCAGATGCTCACACACATACTATAAAATAACCCAAAACATTTTTTAAAAATAAATTTGGAACTCTCATCCTCACCGTGGCCTCAGGCAAACTAGATAGACCTGGACTTTGAACTTCTGTCTGTTGTTTGTCTTACGTGTGTGTGTATGTGCACACACACACGCATGTGCCATGCGCATGCACATATGCACACATGTGGAGGCCAGAGGCCACCACTGGTGTCTTCTTCAATTATTTCTCCACTTAATCTTTCGAGACAAGATCTCTCACCGAACCTGGAGCTCACCCATTGGCTAGACTAGCTGGCCAGTGAGCTCCAGGGATCCTCCTGTCTCTGTACCCCCAGCACTGAGAACTCAGGTGTGCCCTGCCCTGCTCCGCTCCACCCCGCCCTGCCCTGCCCCAGCTTTTTATTTCCCACAGGTTCTAGGGATTGAACTCAGTGCCTCGTGCTTGCACAGCCAGCACCATCGTACTGCCCTCTCCACATCCTTCAACCCCTGCTCATTCACTTGAGTTACGACACCTGTGTATTTATGGATGTACTGACACCTACCCTGTGTCAGTAATAGCTCTGGGCATGGGACAACGGTGAAAGAAAACAAACGTCTGTGAGTGGCTCCTGCCTGGGGAGTTGCCCTTGAGGTGACATGTGACGCTGTTGCCCCAGCTGGGCTTGGCATTCCCCTAGCTCAGGCAATCACATCCCTAATGGGAACCATCCCACGGTTACTGGGGTTCTTGACCCTGCATATTGCTGAAAAGGATTAGTAGCCCTCTAGGAGGGTGCACACAGGAAGGGCACATCAGCTTCCTCACATCCCCTCTTCAGTCGAGAGATAGGATGTCTGAAGAGGCACTCCCTTCAAAGTGCACACAGCGCCGATGGTTATAAATAGGGGGACTCGGCTTTGGGAGATTGCCAGATGTCCCTGAAATCCGAGAGTCTTAGGTTTTGCATAGATGTGGCCTGTGTTCTGAGATATCATAGAAGGTCTCTGAACTCAGACTCACATGCGTCTGTAAAATGGGGACATAAAGAAGAGCAACCGTCCCGTTGCATGTTCCTGGAGGGAGAAGCAGATGGCGGACCGAGCCAGCCCAGAGAAGTCAACACAGATGTCTGTCCAGTCCCTCTATTTCCCTTCTCTACTCCCTTTTATCTATGTTTTTGTGGGCTTATTAAGGGAATCACTTATTAGGGGAAATTCCCATGAACCAAAACCAAACCGCTTTGAGATTTATAACCCAGCAGTGTTTGGTATATTCATAACATCTTGAAGTCACCATTTCTATCATGTCCCACAGAGTTTCCATCAATCTAAAGCGAAGTCCCTTTCCCACCATCCAGGGTCTCATTCTCCTCCCAGATCCTGGCAGCCACCAGCCTGCCTCTCGTCTCGAAGGGTGCTGTTCACAGTTGCAACAGACTTCTTTAAACAGAGTGCATGCGTGGAGGTCAGAGGACAACTTGCTGGAGGTGGCTCTCTCCTTCCTCCATGTGGGTCCCAGGGATTTAACTCAGATCTTGGCAGTGGGAGCCTTTAACCACTGAACCATCTCACCAGACTTACTTATGTGTCGCTTACTTAATTTTTTTGAGGCAGCCTCTTGCTATACACCCCATATGCCTTCAAACTCAAAATCCTCCTGTCTCAAGCTCCCAAGGGCTGGGATTACAGGCATGCCACCTCCTTGCTCACCCTCATGTCTCCTCACGATTCACAGACACCTGTACAATGCTGACCACACTTTATGTACCATTCTAAAGACTCACATGCATGAATTCGCTTGGCCAGTAGAACATCCCTGTGCCACGACATTTTCAGATGGGGAAACAGAGGCAAAGGAAGATAAACAGATACAGAGCGGAAAGAGGATGGTCAGAGCTTGAGTTTGGACTCAACAACGGGTGACTTAGGAAGAACTTGAAATCACAGCTGGATACCCCACATTCAAGTGCTTGTTAAAGACACAAAAATATCCAGGCATTGTAGGGACATAGGGCAGAAGCCAAGGGATAAGATGGAGGGAGGTTTGTTAGACAAGGTTCGACGGGGATTTGGGGCAGCCAAATCCACAGCTGTAGCTGATTTAGCTGGGTTTTAGTGGCCAGTTTCTTTTGAAACTATTAAAAACTTTCTTGTGTGTGTGTGTATGTGTGTGTGTGTTAACATGTGTAGGGCACAACATGGCACACGCCACACGTAGAAGACAGAGGACAATATGTGCGAGTCAGTTCTCGCCTTCCACCACGTGGGTTCCAGGGATTGAACTCAGGTGATCAGGCTCGGCAGCAAGCCTTCCACCACGTGGGTTCCAGGGATTGAACTCAGGTGATCAGGCTCGACAGCAAACCTACTGAGCTGTGTTGCCAGCACCACAAGGCTCATTTTTGATGTCATGCTTCTGGTAGAAGAGACTTCCTGCCAGGCTGTGGCTAGACACTGAAGGATCAACAGGGACACTTGTGACATTTGAGAGTATAACACAAATCACAGAGAGGGTGAGCTTACACGAAAGTAAAGATCAAGCTACTCACTGACACACCAGGGCTGAATCATGCCCAGAAGCCACATCTCTGCCAGGTGAAAGACATCAGGAGGAAGCCAGCCCGCCAATGGGCGGAGAAGGCTGCTAGCCAATGACCTGCAAGAAGGCAGCATCAAGGGAGGGATAAAAGGAGCTGCCTGGATCCGTTCTGTCCTCCTCTGTCTTTCCTTACTACATATCCAGAGGAGGGGGAAATTGCTAAACTTTCTCTGTCTCTCCTTACTACGCTATCCAGGGCAAGGGGGAAAATTGCTAAACTTTCTCTGTCTCTCCTTACTACGCTATCCAAGGAAGGAGGAAAATTGCTAAACTGTCTCGAGCTATTCTTAGCCTATAAACAAAGCCCAAAGTGGTTTAAGTTTTCCAATCTCCGGGAAAGATGCTGAAAGTTTTGAGCTAGAAAGTCTGTGTGGCCTGAGGGTACCTGAAATTCAAATGGAGGCGGCTAGGAGGGAGAATCCTGTTCCCGTTGGTAAAGCTTTCCTTGGGTGCTGGCACTCCGGATAGCCAAGGGTAAGGGGAAAGGGGGGGGGGCTGTGGATGGCTCTCCTAAATCTATATGTGCTTGCTCTTGTCCTTCTGGGAGCTCTGGAGAGACCTGATTTCCCTGCTCCAAGTTTTGTCACTGAAATCCTCGGTGGGACTCTATGCCTTCACCCTCCATGGGTTCCGTACATGATGTCGTATGGGAACAGAAATGGAGGGGTGCTGGGTGAAAATGGGGTCTCCTTGGAGTGTGACCTTATGAATACCCCTCAACACATGCACACTTCCTTCCAACTCTACTGACTGGGCTCCCGAGGTCCCAAGCTGATGGGGGAGGAGGGAAAAGTAAACCTGGAGTGCCCGAGGCTCTTTGGTGAAAAGGTTGCTGAAGTGCTGGGGTCCAGCTCCAGGGCAGCCCGTTCTTATGTCTTAAGCTGAGCGGGACTCTAAATGGAAAGCCACCCGAACTGTGTGGCTCGCTGCGGCTGATACTTCTGAGGCTGGTTCATTCAGCTTGTTTCCTAAGAGCTTCAGAATGTCTGCCAAGTATTAAAACTCTGGGGGCAGTACCCTCAAAGAAGCAAAGGAGGGGTGTTGTGTATACCCTAAATCACTCAGGGTTCCTGCAGGGTCAGAATGAGGGGGTTAAGTGCTGGGATTCTGAAGTCTGTCTGCCTCGTCCTGAGCACTCAGGATGACTCAAGCTTTTGCCCCTCGAGGCTGAGAAGGGCTGTGGCATCTTTTAGCTTCACTGCCCTAGTGAAAGTCGTTGCTAAAAATGACACTCTCAAAGCATACGCTTAAAACTCAACGCAGAGTAAACTCGGTGTAGCCTCCACGGGCTACTTGAGTGCTCCTGGATCTACAAAGGCCTCAAATCACTTAACTAGCTCTGGGGACTTAACTAGCAAGGGGGTCTAAACCTGGATACTTAAGGGCTCCTTGGACTCCAGAACATACCTTTTTGTTTGCAGCCCCTTTCGTGGTGGGAAGAGAATATCGGGTCTTTGGTTTCCCCCAGACCACAACCTTGTTTTCTCCTATATCATTTTTGATGCGTATGGACACCGGGGGAGATAGGTATGAATCCTGGTGTTGACTGGGGGCCAGGTACTAACCATCACCTTTGCTTAGAAGGTTCCAGGTGCTGCTGGTGGCCCATGTCAGATGCTCACAGACAAGGCCATTTCAGCCTCATTAGGAGTTAATGGCTCTAAAACATTCTTAACCCCTCTATCTTGCCCTTGTCTTCCATGCCCCGTTTCTCGGCTGCTCACGTAAGACAAGTGTCCTAGAGTTGGGGCAGGGGAGTTGAAGGTAGCTTTAGTTCAGTGTGAAGTATTTAACAAAGATCACCACTCATTACATAGCCCTGCTCAAGTTTGCAAGAGTTCAAGATCCATGGCTTTCCGTTCTGAAATCACAGACAGGAGCCCATACTGACGGAATTTTTGGAGTCTCCAAGTTTCTCCTACTTAGAATGTAGTTTTGGGGATACTGAAACGAAGTCAGGGGTGGCCACACTGGCCTTTAATCTCCACACTCTGGAGACATATGCAGTCAGATCTGAGGTTCAGGCCTGATAGTGAGACCCTGACAGAAAGTGACCAGTATGGCCTTTCCCAGTGGGGAAGAAGTCCTGTGATGCTAATCTCAGAACCTTTAAGGATGCCAAAGTCAGCTACAGCCTTCCAGCTTCATGAACGTCTCGCTCTCATCCTGACATCTCTGAATCTCTCATCTAGTGTTTTATAAGCGCTCCTCTCAGCTTCTATGAGAACTTGCTCTTTTAAATGAAACGCCAGGCCAGCTTGGGACAGGTGCTGTTGCTGCGCAGGGCTATTTATCTTGAATCAGGTGGGGCCAGGTTCTCACCCTTAATCCCTAGCTACAACAAATACACCACACTAACATTCCAAGTTCAGAACAATCGGGAACTTGGCTCTTTTCGGAGCCACACTCCATAGTGACCACACTCAGCTGGTGCTGGGACAGTCAACAGGCAGCTTCAGGACTAAGGCTTGGTAGAGAATGGTGTAAAGCCCAGATACTTGACACTTGGGGTTTTCTTGGAGAAAAGGATGGGGAAAATCAAACCTGAATTGGAGTGGGGGTCCTTAGTAGCAAGCTTGGACTATGAAGCCCCTGGCTGGGGTCCATCTCCAGTACTGGAGAGCTTTTCTATGCTCGTATGTTGAGCAGGCCTTGGAAGCGGAGAGCCAACTGGGCTGAATCTGGTGGTGGTGCTTCTGAAGGCTGTCCCTTTAAGTTCCTGTGCTTCCCAAGATTCAAAATTTTTGCCAAGTATCAAAACTTCTGGGGCAGCACCCTGAAGCAGCAAGAAGGGAGTTTTACTGGGAGTCCCTGAAAAGCACTCTGGGGTCCTTCAGGGTCAGAAGAACCAGAGATAAAGTGTTGGGAGTCTGAAGTCAACCTGCTTTGTCCTGAGCATGTCGAGAGCCTTCAGGCTTTGTCCCTCTGCCTGAAAGGGGCTTTGTCTAGTGTCATTGTTGGAGCAAATGTTACTAAAATGCTCATGAGAAAGCAAGCATAGGTTTAAAACCCATGGAGTCAGAACACAAGCTTTTCTTGAAGGTTACAGCCTCCACGGGCCACTTTGAGCCCTCCTGGAGCCTATAAGGGCAGCAACCACCAGGGCAGCAATCACTAATAGACTAGCCCTGGGGCATAATTTGGGGGTAGGCTGGGCCTGGGTCCAATGATCCCTTAGGTTCTTTCTTGTGCATTCACCTTCCATGGTGGGAAGAAAACCTGAGTCTTGTCCCTGGACCTCAAATCCTTAAACATGCTCTACATAATGCCCCAAGGAAAAACACCCCAAGAACACAGGAACTGAGTTTCTCGCCATCAAAAGGGCCCTGCTTTGGGGTACATCCTAAGGAGCAACCTCATTTTTTTCAGAGGCACCCGCAACCTTTTCTCCTGTGCCCTTGGGCTGTCTTAGGCGTATGCACCCAGGTGTAGGCATGAATCGTCTACCCAATGGCTGGGGACCAGGTGCTAGCCATCTTAGCTCAGAAGGTTCTAGCTGCTGTGGCTGGTCCACATCACTAGAGATGCTTACAGGTGTGGTCATTTAACCTCTTCATGTGAAAGAGTTAATGCTGGCTCTAAAGCATTCTCAGGTGCCTATTTTACCCTCTTCATTTGGCTGCACCTCGCCAAGGCAGCTTATAAATTTAGTAATTAAGCACATAACTTTGTCGGCACTTATTACACAGTATGCTTGCAGCGCACAACGCCTGTCTGCGCTCTTTGCGCTACCATACAGTTCCCGAGCTTCGGGAAAGGGGCTGGAGGTTGAAAATGCACAGACAGGGACACGAACCTCTAGTCACTGGTAAGAAGCCCTTTATTCAATAGCACCACAGAGGTTTATATACCCAACAGTCAGGTGGGCCAACAGGTGAGAACCTTATCCTCTGATCCTCAAGGCCAAGGCAACACGTGCTCGTGAAGCAGAGCTGGTAAACACCTTTGACACAGCCTTTAGTAGTAACTCTAGTTAAGGGAAGACCTTTAGCAGGGAAGAGCAACTGGAGGCCAGGACTCCAAATGCTCCCAACAACGCTCATGTTTAGCATGTGCATCTGCTGTGAATCAATGTGCTGTCACTGGGAACAGTACTCGTATTGAGTTGGAGGGACTGCATAGCCAAGAGGTAGTGAACCTGGGCTCTGCTGCAGCACTTCCTCAGTGACTAAGCTGGGTGTTGTGTAGGGGCACCCATTCTGTGTATCCAGCCAGGAAGGAATAAAGAACCTGGCACTCGTTGTGTGTGCAACCACACTTGCTCAGCTCTGCACCTCTAGGCAGAGCGGGTGCTGACAAGTCAGAACCTGTTCATGCCTGAAGTGTCTGAGGCCACCACTTTGGCTCCCCTGGTTGGGGGCTCACTGTCCCTCAGCCTCCTACTGAATGCTTTCAGTCCTAAAAGAGGTTGACCATATGTGCAAGAAAATGTAGCTGGAGTCACGTGACACACAAGGCTTTCCACTTGGGGCTTCTAGATTGGACTTCTATCTATCACATGAAAGCCTAGGAGATAGTAGCCTGACTCACGGTCAGGGAGGGAAGCTGGGAGAAGATAGAACGTGCTAGGCCAACCTGCCTAACACGCAACACGTGCTTGTATGAACTACAGACGGAAAGCTCTCAACGGGAGATGGTTACAATTGTTAGGCTGCTTTCCTGCCGTTCTTGCTGTAGAAAGGTCCAGAAAACAACTCGAGGGAGGAGGGGAAAGGTTATTTGACTTTAGATCGTCCCAGTCTTTGTTCACTGCTGAGAAGCTGAAGCAGGTACTTGATTCAATCTCAGAAAGAGGGCAAGTCAATACATCTCACAAAGGTTGTCACTTCTATGTCAAGTTGAGAGTCTGTTCTGGGCACCAACTGCTAAGAGTCTCAATCCTTAGAGAATTTGGATGTTTCTAGGACCCCTTCTAGTAACACAGCCTATTAGTGGCACTCTAAAGCAACAACAAAATTGAAGGACTTTAAAAGTGGCTCACAAGATGGCCCAGTTGTCTTACGGGGCTTGTCTCCGCTTGAAAGACTCCTTAAATATACAGTCGTTCAGTCCCCGGGACGTAGGTGATTCAGGCTCTCCCAGTCGAGTGCTAGAGTCTTAGGGAGATCACTGGCAGAAGCTAGTCAGTTGATGCTGGATTGGGGGGTGTCAAATAAGCTAGCTTTGATACAGGGAGGAATGTGCCACAGCTACAGGAGAGAACTTGGTGACTTGAGGGTCAAACAGGCAAAAAGCCCAAGCGTCCAAGGCTACCCACTGGAAGGCATGCCACCCCCAGATCAAGGGAGGGGTCTTCCAATTTTGAGTCGGATCAAAGTCCTCCCAGAAGTTAGGTCCCCAGCAACTTGTTCTGATCCAACATGCGGTGAGGTTAACAACCAAGATTAACCATGGCTGAATTTTTGTCAGCTCGTAGAGCATTCCTTGCTTTGAGAAATGGGGAACAGCCTGGGAGCACACCCCGCCCCCCCTCCCCGCTTTAGAATATTGATTCCCAGTTCTAGGCCCCATAAATCTGAAGGAGTTGGCCTTGGCCAGCTGATACAGCTGCTGGGCCAGGGTGTGCAGCAGACACTGGGACAGCAGACTGACAGGACTCTGCTTTGGCTGCTGGTACCCTTTGACCTGTGACTAACTCACTAGGGCTGTTGGTTTCTACGGCACTTGGTGAGTTGCTTCAATAGCCTGGGTTGGATTCTCATCTCTGCACAGATCACTCCTGTGCAATCACTTAGTGAATGCAGACGAAGACATGCTGGCTTTCCAGAGTGATACGGTGAGGCAGATGCTCACACCAGGCTCAAATTCAGATCCAGCAGAGCAAGCGTTCCTAGACCTTAGCTTTGGACTTGTGTGCCCCCCCCAAAAGATCATTTTGATAGCCCAATGGGAAGGGTGGCTTATACAGGAGTCTTGTGAAGCCCAAGGCACTCAGCTCTAAGCACCACCTCATCTCTAAGCAGTTAGGTGACAACCCCCCCCCCCCATATTGCTCATGTTTGGGGCCCTGTGCTTTACAACTAAGATTTGAAGTCACTGAGTGAGCCTGAACCCCTTTCTTGGTGGGTCTGATGTTGGGTACCCTTTTTACCTATGGGCAGAACAGGATCTTGCATGTCTTGGAGATGTCCTCGGGTATGGAGCTACAGCAGTGTGGCCTCTCGATGTCTCATCTGTGCTTCTGGAGTCTTCAGACCTCAGCTCTCCTCAGCCACCATGGTCATCTTCTGGATAACCTTACTGATCTCAGCCACACACAGTGGCCTTTGTTCCATGGCTCTGACCTGAGGTCAGATTGAGCCCTGTTTCGGGTGGGTTGGGCTCAGCAAACCGCAGCTTTGATAGCCTACTGTGGACTGAGTCTCCCAACTTAGGGCTGCTCTCCTAGCCTTGATGTAACCATCCCCTATGTGACCATAAGGGGGACTTGAAAGTCTGAAGTCACAACTATGGAGGGATTCTCCTGGGAAAGTGGGAAAAGGTGCTTGACCAGCTCAACATCACAAGCCCGGTAGAGATGGTGGGATGGAGAACAGCTTGTCTGGGGCTGAAAGGGTTAACCTCCTTCCTGCACAGACCTGGGATCTGAATAGTCTCAGAGCTAGCTGTGTTGACATCAAACTTGACACTGATCTACCTCTGCCTCCTAAATGCTGGGATTAAAGGGTATACCCAAACACTCCTGGTTGTGGGGGTTGGATTTTAAGTGCCTTATTGGAATTTCTGGTGGGATCAACTTTATGAAAATGTTAAGAGTTGGAGATAATTCAGAGGGCTTTGCACACTGGTACCTTGAGTGCAAACCTCTAAATTATCTTGAACAAGAGTAGCCATGCGGACGCCTCTGTGGAAGCAGCACTAGATGCATACATGGACTTGTGGCCAACCACCCTGGCCAAATGTCGGCTCTAAGTCAGACTGACCATGGTCTTTAAAAGTAGCCAGCTACTGAGGAATGCCTGAGGCTGACCTCTGACCATTGCAGGGGACAGATACATAGCATGCCGACACTAGCATCATTAAGGGTTCAGTTGGAAAATTCCAACCTTATAGTAAAAACCACTCTTTGGGTTCTGACCATCTGTTGAATTGCCATTTGTGTTTGTATGAGATGTCTTGGCTCAATTTTTATCCCTGAAGTCTCCGCAAAACTTCAGTGCCCAGAGCATGCTCCTGTTGGAAGGGTGAGATAAACCCAGTGTCCTGATCGTACTGGTTCCCAAAAGGTACCTGGAACATCCAGTGCTGACTCAAGGCATGCCCCACCCACCAAGGGGTTCTAGGATGCTCACAGGAGCGGGTGGCTGGGTCATTGGCTTAGGGCTTGGCAGTCCAATGATACTGCAGGTATTTCTCAACAGAATGTTTTTGAGTGGTTGAGAGTTTGGACAAAGATGCTAGAAAAGCACCCAAAGGTAGCAACAACTTCCAGGAGCCCACGTTAGAAAATTTGAGACAATTCAAGAACAAAAGGGTTGGCTTGGAGCTCAGTTGACACTTAGGCTTGGGTAGAGGTGGTGGGCAAGGGGGTTCTGCAGGACTTCATCCTCTTGAGCTGGCTCAATGAATTATGTTCTTTAATCTCAGCTGCTGTGTGGGCAGAATAGCAGATAAGCTGCTTTATAGGACTTAGAGAAAGGACTTGAACTGGTGCTGGCAAAGTTACGATGAAGACAGAGGAAGTTGAAACAGGACAGGAGGGTGGATAAAGACTTGGATGTTTGGCACAAGGTATGGGAAGCAAGTTGATTGTGACCCTGCTCCAGCCAAGGTGGGCACAGGATTGACAGCCTTAACAGCAGCGGGGTTGCCAAGGGGGGGTGTATAGGACAGCACGTGACCCTCAAGTGATTAACATGTGAGTTGCTTAGCCTCAGGACCCAGGACCTCCTATTCATGAGATGACTTCATGGATGGGGACAGAGAGGACCCATGGTAGTAGGGAACTGGAGTGTTCTGAGCCTGTGGGTTTCCTGGAGATGACAAAAGATCTCAGCATTAAACCTGGAAGCTGTTGGGTATGAATGGGAATAGCTGAGAAAGCAAAGTTAAACTGTGGCTCACCATTACTGATAAGACTACTAGATCAAGTAGTTTAATGTAGAGTTGTGAACTACGTAGTATTGCCACTGAAGTCACACCTGACACCATTTGAAAAGCCTGACTTTAAATGTTGGAGTCTGACCAAGGGAGTCTGAATAAGGTCTCTTCTGAAAATGAAGCTACCTGGCCCAGAGTGGGGGGTTAAATGGGATGGGAAGAGGCCAGGATTGGTTGTAATTGACGACTGTTCTACTCTCATCCACAAAGGCTGCCCTTCTAGTTGAGGTCCACGAGGCTCTCTCCTAGTTCATGTTCTTTCTGATCCGTGGAGAGTCCTGCTTCTGCCTGATGCTCAAGGTTACTCTTCGGCATTTTAGCTGTACTTCGGACTTCATTTCTGGGAGCAACCTGACTCCAGGAGTGGCCTGGTAGATCAGAGGCCTCTGCCAGACTGCTAGATCTTCAGGTGACTTGTTTATGCAGCATTTGCTAACTAAAATGTTTACTGTGCCTAAAAACCACCCGATGGTCCTAATAGAGACGAATGGCCATAGCAAGGCGGGAGCAAGAATAGGTGGAGCTAGCGGGCAGGGTATAGAGAACAAGGGTAGAGCAAGAGGAAGGACCTCAGGGGCCAGCCACCCAGGCAGTCACGAAGTTAGAAGTTAGATATACAGAAAGAAATAAAATCCCAGAGGGAAAAGGTAGATGAGTTTAAGGCTGGACATTCATAACTAAATAAGCCTCCGTGTGATTTGGGATCTGGGTGGTGGAGCCCTCAAAGCCAAGAGAAACATCCCACAACACTAGACCAAAGAGCCAAGCTGGAACTGGGATCCACAACAGCGCCGGAAGTTAGGTACCCGTTTTGCTTCTCCACATCCTTTTGATAGGTACAAGATCCTCACTGTCTTAAACGCTTGCCTCGGGCTCTCAACTCTTGTCAGGGACTGTGGAGCACCAGACCCTGAATTTCCTGTACACTTGTTTGCCTCTGAGCAGCCTGCAGCTGCTCTGAGCACGAGACCCTGATGGCAGGGGAGTAGGTTCTGATGAGTCTGCAGCTGAAAGATCCTGAGATGAGGTATGGCGAGAGTGCTGTATAAGCTGCCCCTGAGCACAATAAAGTAGACATGGGCATTCTTAGGCCATAGTATCAAGGATGTCCCCGTGGCTCCGTCTGTTTTTAAATCTCCCGCTCGTGAACTGTAGAGTAGCTGAGAGCACTCAGAACTGGTTTTACAAACTGTTCATTTCCCTCTAAGGTCACACCATCTAGAAACAAGCCTTGGGGACCCATCCGATATTCCTAAGGGGGGAACCAAGCAGGGTTCAAGCAAAGGCCAGGGGGCTTTCCTACCCTTCCCCCCTCAAATCATCATCCTCCTGGTCGACATGTATGAAAGAGGCCAGCCCTTACTAGAGGCAATGAAGTCCAGAGCTGTGCACACCATGGCAAGGTCCTACTGCCTATGGGGATGAGACTCGCTCCAAGTCTTTCCAAAACTGATTCTGGAGGCGCCTAGGCCAGCTAAACTTAACTAGTTGCAACTGCTGGCTGTGTTAGCTGCTCTGGTGGGATGTGAAGAACTCTCCATCTTTAGTAGCTTTGCACTAGAGTTCTTAGGTCATCTGACCTTCCCTCTGTACACAGGAGAAACGGTTCATTTGAAGATGCTGTGTCAAGTAGCCAATCCAAGTTAGGCCTTACCCCACCCTGAACTTGTGTACACGGGAGTCGCCCAACTCCCTGGTGGTAATGTCTGCTATCCCTTGCCTTGAGAAGCACCGGCATTGATTCACTTGCTGACTTTGAATTACCTCACGCTAGAGATCAATAATGCATGGCACACTTCTGACAGGCATTGACTTGAGAACTGGAGTCAGATGGGCAGCTGTTGTGGGTGACTAACCCAGGTATTCTGTCGGTAGAGGAAAGTGGGCATCAGCAGGCCACTCTGGCTTCCTGAGGGGACTCGGCTTTCATTATGAGCTATATCCTAACATCACTGCGGGCGTCAATGAAAAGGCCAGTCTTTGCCCTCAACACCTTTCAGAACTTGCTGAGGACATACCGTGTTGGCTTCTGGGAAGCCCACCTACAGGAGCTGGAGCCAAGCCTTCCCAGAACAGGGGAGTGAGCTAAGCCACTTGGGACTTTTTTTTTCCCTAGGACAATTCAAGTCTCATGGACTCCCACAGTCCTCCACTGTCTAGCTAAGAGTTATGTTTGAAGTGGATCTGAGAGCCCCCTGTTCACAGGGCATTGACTATAGAGCTGGGGAGTCAGATGAAATAGCCTGGGGTAAACAAAAGGTCTAGATGCTGCCCTGAGCTTGGAGCTTGAAAAGGCATGAGCTTGGTCTTGAACAGTATTGCTAAGACAATGCTGGGCTTGAGGCAGGGGGATGCCTCTTGAGTGGCTTGAAACGTTACTTGGTTCTAGATGGGCTTGACACAGGAGCCTGTTGTCTTCCTAACACCATTAGAGCACACAACTGGGGGGTACAATAGCAGTGACAGGGTGTGGTTCTAGCCTAAGATCCCACTGTTGAATTGCTTGGTAGCATTCTCGTAATGGAAAGACTGCTTGGATTCCGGGGGTGATGAGCAAGCAAGAAGCCTGTCTGAGCAACTCCTCAGACTGAAGATGTTGGGAAAGGGTGCATGAGGCCTTAGCTCCATGTGGTACTCACTGTATCACCTTGGGAGCAAAGTCTCAGGAATCCAGATCCTTAGTTGGTAGTAAGGCCAGCTGGGATTCTGTAGCCTCAGAACTCTAAGTGGCCAGAAGCCAAGAAATCCTTGAACTCTTGATGTTCTGAAGCAAACTGTCTTGAACTTTTGGGAGAAGCAGCTGTTGCCCTTTGGAAGCCATGGCTAACAAAACACAAAACAAAGCCTCGAACTCTTCATTCTTCCTGGCCTTCAGGGACCTCCAAGAACCTCATAATGGCTAAACACACTGTTCTTGGCACCTAGTGTAGGGTTATCTAGAACTCCCAAATTCTTCTGGTCTTTGTTTTCATTCTTAAAAGGGTTTAAATACCAGGGGCCCCTTAGGTTAATCCAATAGTAAGAACTAGCATCAATGGTAGGGAACATCTGTGTTCTCCCAAGCAGTCAAGAGTCTTTAAGGCTTGAACTTCTGCAACTACAGATGAAAATAGATATTCAACCTTTAAGGACTAACCGAGGGCCCTCTCTGAACAGATTCATGAATTAAGCTTGACCATTGCCCTTTGGGGAAGTAGGCAAATCCTAAGCTCACACTTATAATTCAGTCCTAGGAGTGAGGATTGATGTCCTTGGTTTGTCAGCATGGCTATCGCCGCAGAGCCTGAATCTCTTGCCCCGCAGCTCGGCCCATCTTTAAGCCAACAGTGATGAGCACTCATTGCTCCGAATCTAACTTCTAGGTCTCAGACTCCCAACTAAACCAGGACCCTGCTAAAGGTGGGGCCATCTTTCCAGAGCTACCTTCCTGCTTTAACACAATTCTAGAGTTCAGGCTCTGGCTATGTTTGGCTTGCAGGGGGGCATGCACACTGGGTTGGAGGTCTCAGGGTATGGGGGAAGTTATACTTTCTTGACTTGCCTACCTTGGAGCTGAGGGGGACAGGTCTATACAGTACCCAGAACTGTTAGCTGGAGTCCAGATTTCTGTGAACTGAGGTTGTTCAAGATATTAGCCAAGCCATATCTGGAGTGGGGCCATGAAGACTTAGTGTTCTAAACTATGCATCCTGCCTCAGACAGCTGCCTTTAAGCCCCCCAAAGGCCACCCCCTCCAGCTCTTTACCCTGTTAGGTCTGAGCAAAGGTGAAAGTCCTTGCTTCATTTCCTGCTCCCGTGACAATGTCTCAAATTCCTTCACCACTGGCCCCAAAGGGACAAAGAACCCAGATTTGTCACTCGTAGTTCCTTAGGATAGCTTAATGACTGTGGGGATCTCTCTACTGGGGGTGCGCTGTGCCCTCTTTGGGTCAGTGTTGGGGGTGGCATCTGTGCCAAGACTGTCCATTACTAGAAACATCTGTGTGGTAAGGTCCCCAAACACAATGTTAAATACTTAACATGTTAAGGAAGGTGAATTTCACCATTCTGTGTTGTGTCACAAACCACTTCTATGCTATAGAAACAAACTCAAAGATCCTCAAGTGAAACTCTTGTTGCTATCCTATGTTTAGACTCTGCCAGTTTTTCGGTACCCTGACTTGTTTAAGAACTGCAGAGCAGTATTGAAGATGGGAACCACCCTGACTTCAGGTGACCCTGCCTTCCCTGTACGTAGGGTAAAAACCTGATGGTTCGTGGCAGTCTGGCCACTGTTGCTTCCCTACACCAGAGGCAGACATTAATCCATCACCACACTTGGTTCTTGATATACAGTCCTCTGTAGCTCTCCTGGCAGCTTCCAAGAGTTCAGGAAGTCTAGTACTTAAACAATCCCATCAATATGGTCATTGCTGGGGAAGTGGCTCTGCTTGGGTCACCCAAGTGGTCTTTTTTGAGTCCATCTACATAGTGCTGTGATGGGAAATGAAGGTCTGTTAGCACTTCTCCAGCCAGTTCAAGGTGGGTGGGGCTGAAGTGAGCTCAAGACAAGGGCAAAGGCACATAGGGGCTTCATGGATCCAATTTTTGGGAGATTCTAGGCTGTACAACTGACACAGAACCCCAGAGGAACCCCAGAGTCTTCTAGTCTCTGCAACTAAGCTTTGATAGCACCTAGCCTTGTCCTTCATGGAGGTGATCAGGCTAGCCCTGGCAAGAGACTTGGCTAGCCCCCCCCCACGCCCACACTGGTCCAATGACAAACCCCAAAGTGTCATTCCACCAGTGCTCTACCTAGGGAAGCAACGGTTTTGGGGGGGATGGCTTAAATACATGTAAGGGACCATCTATAGATGTGAATGACCACAAAGCAACCACACTTGCAACGTCTTAACATGGATGACTTTCCTCATAGCTATGAAGAGATGAAGCTTCCTTCAATTCACCTCTCCAGATTTTGTACCCTAGTACCTCCCGAGAGCCTCCCATGCAAGTGGAGCAGAATTGTATACAAATGGCTGTCCGGAGCAGCTAGCTCAGGTGAGACCAACGACCGTCCACTCTATCCTTTCCTAAGAGTAGATGTCAACGGTCCACAGGCCTGAATCCTGACTGTCCTTGCCAAGCACCTTGTAGACTTTCAGATGTAGGTTGAAAGTGGCAGGGGCTTTTTGCTGAGGACCTAGGAAGCTCATAGCCTTAAGGACAGGAAAAGCCCATCTCGGGCTGTTCGTGGCATGTGCCAATGACCAGTGTGCTGGGTGAAGTTGAATGTGGTTGTGACTTTAAAAACCTTGAGGTTAAGTGTGCCTGAAGGTCTTCTGGAGACCTCCAGCTTGTAATTCTCACTTCTCATCCCCTTTGAGATTGCAATCTCTAGTGACATAATTTAACCTCAGAGCCTGTCCTGTTTATAATAAAGTTGTCCCACACCAGCTCAGAATAAAGGTTTATTTAGAGGGGTGGACTCACACAGATCAGCAGTCTTCCACATGAGCGGGAATAGGAACCGAACCCAGCAATCAAGGGGGCTGTCTCTACATCTGCATAGCGTACATGTGGCCACGCCCAGAGTGGCCATCTTAAAGGCTATTGGCTGAAGGAGCCCCCACAGCACTGTCTTGACCTGTTCCAGGTCTTCACACACACACCCTCCCGCCGAGGATCATGGTGACCCTTGGTGATGGCATCCAGGAACTGGTTCTTTGGGCACTGCCCTTGGAGGGTCTAATTCTATAAACTTTAAAGCTTTGAAGCAGGCATGGTGGTGCGTGCCCTTAACCCTGGCACTCATGAAGGTAGAGGCAGGTTGGATCTGAGTTCAAGGCCAAGCCTGGTCTATACAGAGACTCAAATAGCCCAAATATCAGATTCACTTAGGTCTGTTTCATATCTAAACTTGATGCCAGACCCAAGGAGAAAAGCTGCTTACTAGTCAGAACGGGCACCAATCAAGTTCCCTATACTGATTCCTTAAGTGCTATCAGCCTTGAAGCTGTGAAGATTATCTTAAATCATCAAATTCACAATGTTTCCCCAACCCATCGACTCCTGGAAATGTCAAGAGTTACCTCGTATGAGACAGCATTGACATTGAAGATTTGAGTCTCAGGTGGAAGGAGCCATGGATACTTAATCTACCTAGTATGTTCTAGATGGATACAGATGAGACATCAATCGGGGTGATAACGCTTGAAGAGAAGCAGGCATGAAAATACAGGGGAAGGTTTTGGACTTGGTGATTGACTGTTGACCTGGCAATGGAAGCTACCGCAACCATACCCATCCCTACTCGGCTCCAAAGCAACCCACCGTCAAAATCCAGAAGACTGTTCTGGCCTTGGAATGTGACCCTGGCCTTGGAATGTGACCCTGCTCTGAACAAAGTGGAGATTTTGGGTAGCAGTACCTGTTGAAGTTCAGGGAGTGAGAACACCAAAACTTGAAAGGCTGGGTACTTGGGCTAGCTGTCCACCCTTCAGGGAACCTGCCAATCATATCTGAGAGGCGAGGGAAGAACGTGGACCCTTGTTGGGTACCCCGAAGAACTCAGCTTTTAGTTGGGTTAAAGGTCTGTCCTGCTGGGTTTTAATTGGCTGAAACACGTGGAACTTTCTAGACACATCCAGACTGTAGAGCAGGAGTACTTATCTGGCCTCAGTCACGGTTTGACTGTACCTCCAGGTGCCTCCATCGGGCGGAATGGCTTGCGTCTGCTCATTAGTGGGAGTGAGATGAAGTACTCTACGGAATCTGTGTCCCGGGTCATCACTTGGAGGCTAACAGCCAGGACTTGAAAGTGCATGGATAGAAAGGCTGGCGTGGAACGTTCGCTTACTGTGTATGTGGAAAAGATTAAAAAACCATAAACTCCTGCGAGCTAATGAGGACAGATGGTCGGCATCACGGACGGGACGGTAAATCAGGGCCTTCCCTGACCTGTCAGGCTATCACGGGACTCCAGGATAACCCGAGCCCTCCTGAAGCACATACTACCCCCTCTTAATTTCCTCCTCCAGTTGAGAACAGCTGGGGAGGAAATGGAGCCGGTCCTGTATCCCTCCAAGACCACAAAGGGGCTTAGCAAGCGTAAAGTTATGCTACTTGTCCTGACCAGTAGGTTTAAACGGGTGGCTCCCGAGAGCTTGCCCTTTCGGCCATCTCTGGCCTGCGTTGCCCATTGGGCCTGTCCAGTGCAGATATGTCCGCTGGATAAGGACTCTGGTCCACTCAGCTTGAGCACTCTTGACTTTCAGGTGAAGATCCAGATGAGGATCCTCTTAATCCTACTTGTCATTAAGTCTTGGATAAGTGACTTCCCACCTACAGATGTTCCCATGGCTGGGGTCTTCAGACACTCTGGAATGAACACTGTCCTCGGAGACTATGCCTATTTCTCCTAGTGTTATGGAGTTTGAGACCTTGGGACAAGAACCAGACTTTTTTTTTTTTTTTTTTTTTTTTTTTGGAGATGGAGACAAGACCCACATGGGAGCTCAGTCCAGTGCTCCAAAGGCCCAGATGGAGGGTTGCGTCCACCCACGGAGTTGGTGGGACTGATCTAGTGGGAGCTCGCCAAGGCCAGCTGGACTGGGACTGAACAAGCATGTGATCACACCGGACTTCTCTGAACGTGGCTGACAATGAGGGAGGACTGAGAAGCCCATAATGACACTGGGTTTTGACTCTACTGCATGGACTGGCTATTTGGGAGCCTAGTCTGTTTGTATGGCCAGTTTCCTATCCCTGGATGAGGGGGGAGGGCCTTGGACTTTCCACAGGGCAGGGCACCCTGACTTCTCTTAGGACTGGAGAGCAAGGAGGAGTGGGAGGGGAATGGGAGGAAGGGAGGAGGTGGAAATTTTTAATAAAAAACAGACTATTAAAGGATTTTGATCAGTGCTATCAGGATGACAATCTGGGTCAAACTTCAGAGGGGTGAGAAGGGTTTTTAAAGGTGAATAAGATCTTGATCTCGTCCTGATAGTCAAGGAGACCTCAATAGTGAATATCTGCAAAAACAGGTTCTAAAAGCCAAAAAGCAGTTCTCTTTAAGTAGATAGTCCCACTGTACACTTTGGGGTCGGGTATGAGTCAGGGTTATATTTATATTCCAGAAACCAGAGTCGGGCAAATGGCTCAGATGGGGTACCAAGATGGCTGCCTAGCCTAAAAGAGTTTTAGTCCGTCGCAACAGGAAAGATGTGACCAGATTCCTGCAATCATACTTGTTAAGGACTGTCTTCAGGCTACATTGCTCTCGTGACACACCCATGACAAAGCAACTTGAAGCCAAGGGTTTACTTGGTTTACATTTTGAGTCTCCTAGCTCATTGAAGGAAACTAAGGCAGGAACTCAAACAGGACAGGAGAACCTGGAGGCAGGAGCTGATGGGGTGCTGCTTAACTGGCTAGCTCAGCCTGCTTTCTTAGATACCTGAACCAACCCAGAGAAGATGGATCTCTCACTAGTTAGAAAAACGCCCTATAGGCTCGCCTGAAGCCTGGTCTCTTATGTTTTAAACTATCTTTTCCGTTTAGTAACTTTATTGACTCTTGGTGCATGATGTAAAACTCTCAAATTCCGTTCACCTCCCAGTCCCCTCCTTCCCTCAACCCTGTCATGTTCCCTATAAGGAAACAAAGTATGCAATCAAGAGAACAGAAGAAAAACTTAGCTTCTCCTTTTCCCGATTCTCCAACACCACTTCTCATCCTAGTGGCAATAGAGGTTTCAGCGGGCATATAGGCCTTTGTTCCATCAGTCTTACCGTTGATGGTCATCATAGTGACACAGGTCTGGCTCAAGGCCTCCGGTTTCCAGCACACCATCACTGGATCCTAACGAGCTCCACTGGGCTATCCTGTGGCTGCCATTAGTTTTGGAGATCTTGCAGGTGCTCACAGGACCAGTCTCTCTCGTAGCTCCAGCTGGTCCTAGATGGAGTAGGTGCTAGGGTGGGTCAACCCAAGGCCCATTTGTGGGCCTGGATAGTAGCCAACACAGCCTGATCTTAAGGAGGTGAGCAACTAGGAGTTTAGACTCCCGGTAGGCAAACAGATGGAAAGGGGGCCATGCAGGGTAAAGGTGAACTCCCAAGATGCGGCTCCTTCCACACCCTCTTTGAGACAAGGCCTGATTGGCTTGTCTTCATGAGCAGAGACCACCTCACCCCTACTGTAGACTTGCTCAACGAGTTTAAGGCAAATCACAAGATGTCACAGTTCGGGGCCAAATCAGTCATCTTAGCCCCCCCTCAAACTGACCAACCCCAAATTAGGGGAGAAAAACTTAGAGATTTAACCCCAGAGACTTAGAACCCCAGTCCTTAAAGACCAGAACCCCAGTCCTTAAAGACCAGATTTTTTTCAACTTGGTCATTCTGTCTGCAAGTGTGTCCTCACCCCCCCAAAAAAATTTTAAACAGATAGTCTGGTATTTTGAGACTCCTCTGCTGCCACCTGTTGCAGTCTAGACTTTTCGGGGCTCCTAATTAAACTGGCAGGGAAAATTGATTCCAATCAAGAGCCCCCAAAATGGCGTCTAGGGGGGTCATCTTGGATTTCTCCTGAACACTATACTGGAGGTGTTTCAGTCAACGCATCATCCATGACTGTAGCTTGTGTTAAGCGGAAAAACCTCTGTGGCATGTGTTCGGCCTTTCCAGGGAATAAGGACAGTGGTCACCCTAGTTATGTCCCAAACCTTGTTCTTGGGCCCCCTCTACCCCATTGTCCAATGCAAAAGGGTCTTTGGAGTCCTTGCCGCCATCCCTGGCATAAGGATACTTCTCAGTAGGGTCTTTGGGTGTGGCTCAGACTTCATCTTCCTTGAACACTGGTCAGAAAATGCTGGGGCCTGTGTTGGTTCCCAAATCTCTGGCCCTTCATGGTAAAGAGTCAAGGAAATTCTAAGCTGGTGGAGATGTGTGGAGTATGTGTGTTGTCCAATGCAGAGCTTTGGAGTTTCTTCAACTAGAACAAGGCTGGCATCAGATGTGGAATTGTGCTTTGGCTTAAGCACAATCAAATTTTGGTCAAACCAAGCCAGGCTCTCCAGGCTGGTTGTGAGACATAGGTAGGAAACCTGGGCACAGCTTTGGCTGCAAGCGAAAATGATTCCAACTAAGTCCCCTAGGCTGGGGTGTGTTCAGCCTTTCTATGGGAATAGGACAGTTGTTAGAGCCCTGCCCACACTGTATGTGGTGATACATGGGTTTGTGTGTAAAGTGTATCCGATGGCTTCCTTTGAAGATAGGCTGAGGGAAGTGTCAATGTGTTCCAGTATAATGCTGTCTATCTGCAGCACCTAGATTCTTAAGACATCGAGAAAACTACTTGGACAAAGGAACACACAGCTGGTGGAAGACATGGAAGGCAAGAGGGTGTGGCTGTCACATGGCAGCCCAAGACTTTATGAAAACGTGAAGCCAATGATGCTTAGGACCTAATATCCTATGTGCCCTGCCAGGACCCCGGGGGTCTCGTATGAATGAACTTAAGTCAACTGTTTCCTGAGGTGGGCCGTGTCTGTCTTTTGAGATTAAAACTGTTATGTTCAGATCATGGTGGTTTTGGGGGGATCCCACGGAGTCCGCACTCGTAAAAGAAAACCTCTATTCAAGCTCAAGCTTGGACTCTGTCCAGCACAGCGGTTGAAGAGCCCAGCCCAGTCGGAAGCAGTATTTCTATAGTAGAGGTTGGGATGAGGGGATTTTCAGGGTTCAGGACCCTGATTGGCACTTGTCTAGGGGTTCTTGGCAAAAGTGGAGAGATGAGTTCTGGGCTCGGAACAGCTGGTGATCTTATCTAATCCTAGCTAACGTTTGGAATGTCAGGTACTTCCCTTTAGATGCTGGTCCTCCCTGGGTGGTGCCAACTGTGGCTTTCCCTGGAGCCCAGTGTTGCCTGCCAGTAAAGAGAAACACAGACCTACGTTTTAGCTGGTCTGTCTTCATGGAAGCAGTGTGGGTCTCTCAAACCTTATTCAGCTATATAGCTCAGGCTAGAGATACAGGGCCTCCCAAGTTTTCGTGAAAATTGTACTTAGCTTCTTTTGTAGCATGCTGAGGTTCCCTTTAAACACATGAAATCTTAAAAGTGCTAACATTGCACAGAAAAGTTAAAGAATTTTCCTTGGAAAGATCACTTTAAGTTTCTAAGGACCCCTGATTGCCAAGTCTCATGGTTGGCACAGGCTCTTCTTTATAGGTTCTTCCTGTTTACATCCTTGTTGGGAAAAGTAACTGTTTACTTTTGCCTCTTGGGGGCCTGCTACCCAGTTCCCAAATCAGACTTTGTTTTATGCTTGACCTTAGCTTGGATTTCTAGCCAACTTCTTAAAATCTGAGGTAAAAGGTAGAGGGATAACTTTTATCTTTATTCTATATATACCTTTCTTTACCTATTCCGTGGCTTGCTGCAGAGCTGAGTGGCTGGAGTCCTCTCCCTGCTCCTTTTCTTCCATTCTACCTAGCAGCCCTGCCGATCCTCAAGGGCCTACCTGTTGGCTGTTAAGATCTTTATTTGATCGATCGGGTGTTTCCAAACAGGCACTACAACTTCAGAGTTAAACAGATGCAGTGCATCTCTTGCATCCTTAGACGTTTCACAGTGTAAACTAATGTAACAAATCTTAAACGCATTTTCAGTAGTATTGGCATTCCCCTAAAAGTTACTTGGTGTATTCTGGGATAACAAGCACGATTTCTTAAAGGTACTTAGCTTCTTTAGTAGAATTCTGAGGTTCCTTTTAAAGAAACCGTGGTTTCTGTGAAAGAAGCATTCTTCCTCTTTCTATGCACTGTAGCAAATTTCTAATTTCTAGAAAAACACGTGCGTTTCTCTGAAGAGAAGCAAGTTTCTTTAAACTGTTCAAAGCGTTGTCAGTAGTATCATGACTGTTCTCCTAAGCTCAGTCCTGTATTCTGGAATAAGCACGTTCTTGTGAAATTGTCCTTAGCTAAAAATATTCCAAGACTGCTATAGAAAAGTCTTATCTGGGTATGGTGGGTTCATACCTTATTCCATTGTTGGGGGGGGGGGGGAGAAGGGTAAGGCAGGATTAGTTTAAAGGAGATTGTCTGGAGAAATCAATACCATCATTTCTACATTTATATTCTAGCCAGGGAAACTTGCGACATCTTTTAAAGGAGTCTGTGGTGGTCCTGTGATTCTTCAACTCTTAAACTGAGAAGATGCTGACGTGTAGCTCTCCACTGCTGACTGTGAGGGTTCAGGTTGGGGAAAGACTCCCATCCTAGAGTTGTTGCTGAGAACTGAACTTGGCTCCTGGAAGAGTAGCCAGTGCTCTCAACTGAGTCATCACCCCAGGTCCCTAAATGAGGGTTTAATTTTTAAATTCTGTACATTGATCTGCATGTACTGCCTGTGGAAGGATGTAGGCTCCCCTGGGATTGGAGTTACAGTTGTGACAGTCACGTAGATTCTAGGGCTTGAACCTGGGTCCTCTGCAAGAGCACACTTAACCAATGAACCGTCTCTCCAGCCCAGGACTTTCCTTCAAGGGCAGGCCACTGGAGTGACCATGCTCCAGTGAGCATATGAACAGAAATTAGATGCGTTACTGTTCTCCTCCTGGGGCTTCCCAAAGTGGGAGGGGCTTGGACCTGGGGGAACTGGGAAATGTGCTCATTTCCAAATCAATAAAATATTATGGGAAGAGAGTTCAAACCCTGGTTATTAAACACTTAAGTTTTTGAAAACTCTTGTCCTAACATTCTTAGACTCAAATGTCAGCGTGTATGGATATGTCACTAGGTAATAATAATCCACATGCTGAACTAACCTGCAACGGATCGTAATAAACTTAGTTTTCAAAATGAACTTATTTGCGTGTGCACATTGTACATGTTGAGGGTGCACATGTTAAGGGTGTACGTGCTATGACTTTAGCCAAACCAGCATGGCTGGCATTTCCAGGTTCCAGGGTCATGCATGTGCGAACAAGCCCTCAGGTGAAAATACCTAGTCACCCCAGGGACCTTAAATGGCCCTGCGTGACCTATGTGTGGCATGGCTGCATCACCTATGTATGAAGCAGCTACGTTGAGCCCTTGAGCACATGCGTGAGCTCCGTCATCTGTATGACATAGCCACGTCAACCCCCTGTACACATGCGCCAGGCAGCCTTTACAAGCTGGATGCGCCATCTTCCTCTCTGCACACTGACTTCCTCAGGCCTGTACACGTCTCCTCTAATAAACTCAGCAGGTTTGTTGCGTGTTCCATGTTTCCTTCTTACACCAGGTAATTTCACCCTGGTTCCAGGGATTTTAACCAGTCATCAGGCTCGCCTCAAGAGCTATCTACACTAGGCTACATCCATGGTCTAGGAATGAAAATTTAAACATTGCTGTTATCCCAGGATACAGAATGCAACTTTTAGGGGAACACTCATGATAATAACAATAATGCTTTGAATAGTTTAAAGAGAACTTGCTTAGCTTCAGAAAAACACGTGTTTCTCCTGAAATCTTATAAATGTGTTAACAGTGCATAGAAAAATGTGTTAAAAGTGGTGCTTTCACAGATAGCATGTTTCTTTAAAGGGACTCGGGATTCTACTAAAGAAGCTAAGTACATTTTCACAAAAACATGCTTATTATCCAAAAACACAGCTTGTTTTTAGGGGAACACTCAATAATACTAAGCACGTTTCTTTTAACTTTTCTATACACTGTTGGAGATGGGGACTTCTTGGGTATGAGTTGCTCACTTTAGAGTTTTGTATGCTCCAGGGTAGCTGGCCTATGAGCTTCTGGGAGTCTCTGGTCTGTCTCCCATCCCTGCAGGCATAGTAAACATATCAGACTCATGCACCACACCTAACTTCACAGGGTGTAACTTCAGCCACGTAAGGCTACTTCCAGGTTCCTAGGGGTCATGCGGGTGCAGACAAGCCCTCAGGCAGAAGTGCTTAATGCCCCCCCCCGCAGATGTTAAAGGGCCCCATGTGATCCACATGACTCAACTAAGCCCTTGCGTATATGCGTGAGCCCCATTATCTGTGTATCACCATACACATGTGTAGCCACGTCAACCCCCTGTGTTCATGCGCTAGGCAGCTTTTAAAAGCTGGACGAGCCATCTTCCTCTCTGCACACCGACTTCCCCAGGCCTGTAACACCCCCCTCTAAAACTCCTGAGCGGGTTGTTGCGCCTTCGGTGTTCCCTTGTCACTCACGCCAGGTAATTTCACACAGGTTCCGGGGATTTTAGCCAGTCATCAGGTTTTTACATCAAGAGCTGGCCACATCCTTGGTCCATGAAAATTCTAAACATTGCTTCCACATGGTCAATGATCCGTTTCTTGCCACATTTTCTACCAGGGAAATGCAAGAATGGTAAGTCATTTTGTCATGACTCTCCAGGGTCATTACTTGTCAGGTGTGACAATAGGTGACCTCTCGGGCACTGGCCTTCTGTCGGGAAGGGATGCCGGAGTCCTTTCTGCAGAAAGACTGAAGTGGAAGGCAACCTTCTTGGAACTCGCTGGTCCCAGCCATGCAGGGTCCACCTCTACTTTTGCCTTTTTATGTACTGTGGCTGCCTCGGCTCCGGCCTCTCCTATGAAAAGGAAAATATTTTTTTCAAATGTAGTGCGTGCAATTGTGCAATTGACCTCCAGGATTGGGCTCTGGGGGCAGAGGGGAGAATAACCAGTGTGTCGTCTCAAAGTCTAGATCGTAAAAGTCTTATAAACTTCATATAAACTTGCAAATAAAAATCATGCCAGGGTAGTGTTCTGCTGAAACTAATACAGTAGAACTGGGCATTCAGAACAGAATCGTATGGCACTCGCAGTTGGCGAATAGCAATACCAGTCTGCAGGCGGCTTCCTAGCTTATGTTCCTACCACTGGGACCTTGCCAGTGACGGTCAGCTTACCCATCATTCCATGCAAGCTGCACCTGCCACATGCATTACTTACTCCTGAGGCCTTAATGTCAGGTCATCTCCTGTGAGGTGACCATGGCAGTGTGATGTGGTGGAGGGCAAAGCGGGCCTCATGGTCTCATCCCTCAAGCTTTGCAGCTGCATGGGAAGGAAGTGCTGGTGGGCAATAGTCCTCGCTGTCAGAGCAAGGCGCAGAGGGAGGGGACAGCGCATAGGGTGAGAACTGGGGAAACCATAGGCTCCACGTTAAAAGGCCAGGCTGCTCACAGGAACTACCGCCAAACCCACAACTGCAGTGTGCCAGAATGAGAGACCTTGGAACACTCAATCCTAAGTGAGGCAACCCCTCAACTATCCCTCCCTTGATTTCAGGGAGCCATGTGGAAGAAGGAAGACTGGAAAAGCCAGAGGTGAGGAATGGCACCAAGTGTCTTCTAGACACAGCAGGATGGATGCACGTGTGGATTCCGACTATAAGCATGCGTGGGGGCCTGCACAGGTCCAAACCAGATGGGGTCCCAGTGCCGAGAGGAAGTGGACGTAAGCCCCATCCCTAACCAAGAACCTATCTCCAACTGACGACTGTTGATGAAAAGAGACTTGCTTGTCCAAGGGGAAGTCTCACTTGGTATACCCCCCCACTCTCCCGCCACACACTTGGGCCAGGTCTCATGACCACCACTAGACATCCAGACACAAAATGAACTGAATGGTAGTTTTGGAGAATCTCGGTGTGTTTGGGCATTTTGGGCCTTACTCTGATCTTTGTATATTCCTCAATTTTGTTTTTATGGTTGTCTGGATATGCTTCATGCCCTTGGTTTTTCAGAGCCAGACATTACGGTATCCCCTCCCCGCTTGTTTCCCAGTCTGTGCTTCCTTTCCACCTCTCAACAGTGTGTGTGTGGGGGGGGGGGGGGACACAAAACCGTTGAAGGCTGGCAGCTCTGGAGTCTCCGGCACTGTTAGAGCCATGGGTGCCCTGGCTGGACAGTCTCGATCCAAACCCTTGGACTTGGCTGAGCTTTCTGCTAAGCAGACTCTTGGCTCAACAGGCAATAACCAGCTGCCTTAAGGTCAGGTGGGCCACCTCCGTCCAATCAGGTGGCCTCTGGCCTCTGGATAGTAAGGTCACGTGGTACTCTGGGCTCCATCAGCTGCTGGGGTCTGGGCACTTTCAGTTTCTAGGGGCAGTGGGTGGGGCAATCTTTACTATGTTGCTGAGAGGCGACTGTGTGGTCTGGGAAAAGCTACTTAAGACTGTCTTTCTAGTGACAAAGTGGGTGACTAGGGACAAACTCCAGAATTGTAAGGTAAAGGGCAGTGTCTGCCGGATCTTAAATCTTGGCTGAGCCAAAGTCCTCAACCTGCAGTCCTGGTTGGCTTTGTTATAAGACTGTTCAGAACCAACTTTTGTAGGAAGAGGTTTACTTCATCTTACAGGTTATAACCCATCAAGGGAAACGAACCACAAAAGAACACTGCTTACTGGCTTGTTCTTGCTTACTCAGTTCCCTTATACAGCCCAGGCTCACCTAACCCAGGGGAGGGGAGAGAAGGGGAAGGTAGTCCCCATAATGGGTTGGGCCCCCACATCAATTAGCAAGAAAAATGCTCCCCCTGCAGACATGGCCGCAGACCAATCTGATTGGAGGTAATGTAACTGAAAAATACCCTCTTATGTCTAGAGTTTGCTTACGATGACAAAGCGGCAACCCTCTTTAGAAACTGCCATGGGTTTTTAAGAGTAAGAACCCCCACACTGTAGAACCCATGCTTGATGCTGTGGGGTCAGCTTCTCTTTGAAGAAAGTTAGGGAACAGATGAACTTGTTTACTCCATGAACAAGCAGAGACAAAAGTGAACGGGTCTGTCATTGCCTTGTTGGCTTACCCGTGAAGTCAAAGGTGAGCTTGGAGAACTGCCAGCTGGAATGAACTGGAGCTAGTTGCTCTTCATGGAACCCTAGCCTCTTTGAATTATGCCTATTGGGGTCTATTGGTTCCTGAGTGGAGTGTGGGTGTGTGGAGGCACCAAAAGATCAAAGGTCAGAGTTGGGACTTGTTTCTAGCCTTCAAGGTTACTGTGGTCTACTTCAAAGCCGCCCCCAAGGTGTCTTGATTAAAGACTTGACTCCTGCTCTCAAGGTTACTGTCAGCAGGTGCAGTTGATCACCAAACCTTGTGCTCCAGGAATAGAGAAGTAGACTATTCCTACCTCAAGTCTAAGCCAGCTAAGTTCCAGTTTCCTTTATGGAGATAACTTGGGATTCCACCCAGGGAGTGGGTTGCCTTACATGGTGTTTGGGCTTGGGTGTGACTTGTTCAGGTGACAGAGTGCTTAATTATATAAATGTAGCCCGTGACTCTCAATTCATATGTTCACTTGTGTTATGAAGTCTTTTTTTTTTTTCTCCTACCTTTTGGGGTCGGGTATTTTAAGCAGTTGGAAATTAAACACAGGCAGACTTTCAGTACCCACGAAAATTTCCTACCGATAGTGTTCTGTGTATCTCCATTTTATGATTTTCATTCGCGTCTTCATATTTCTAGTCCCCACGCCCTTACCCTGATGGGAGGTATTTTTGTTGAGGCTGGTCCCTGACAAGGTGGTGGACCTAGCTTCAACGTTTTCAGTTCTTCCCCAGTGCTGCTGCCCTTGTTAGGGACCATACGGTTAATGAGTTCATACCCAAACCTTCCCCTCTAGTTTTACCCAATATAAAACTAGCTGCTTTCTCACAAGAATACTTTCTTTTAGCCTCTTTTTAAGAGTTAAGAGTTAACAGGTTGGGCGGTGGTGGCGCGCCTTTTAATTCCAGCACTTGGGAGGCAGAGGCAGTTGGATCTGAGTTTGAGGCCAGCCTGGTCTATAAGAGCTAATTCCAGGACAGGCTCCAAAGCTACAGAGAAACCCTGTCTCGAAAAAATACCATAATGGCTTCCTTAATTCAGTAAGTACCTTTCTCTTAAAGACGCTATAATGTAGTCACCACCCATCTCCAAACTAATTGCCAATTAGGGGATGGGCTTAGAACCCTACATGTGGCTTTGAACTGGCTTGTCTCATGGGAGACCATACCCTGACAAATTCTGGGTTTGCAGGGGTGTATGAAAGACACACTTTAGGGTGCATGATCAGGAAGCGGGTACATTAACTGCAAAATTGGAGCAGATTCCTTTAGAGAAAAAGCTTGTCTTGGGAGTGGCAAGCACTTTTAAGTCTCTGCATTATCCTGATACAACCCAGAGGTCGGGACTCTTGGTGCATTCAGATCCAACTGAAATCCAAAGTGCTTCCTCAAATCCTGAGCTTGCCTTCCTGTCAATAGTCTTTGCAGGGGACTGTCTGTGGGTGAGACAGAATCCTGAATTTAGATGTCTATTCCTTTACATAAGCCTGGGTGCTGATTTTAGCCAAACCAGCATGGCTGGCACTTCCAGGTTCTAGGGCAACGCATGTCAGACAAGCCCTCAGGCAAAAAACCTAGTCTCCCCGGGAACCTTAAAAGGCTCACATGACCCACGTGCGGCGTGGTTGCATCACCTATGACAGCTACGTGAGCCCTTGCGTGCATGCGTGAGCTGTATGATGGAGCCACGTCATCCCCCTGTGCGCATGTGCCAGACAGCCCTCACAAGCTGGAGATGACCTCTTCAGCCCTCTCTCTGCATACTGACGTCCCCAGGCCTGTACACGTCGTCTCTAATAAGCGGATTTGTTGCGTGTTTGTTGCTTCTCACTCGCACCAGGTAAACTTCAGCCTGCATCTTCAGATACCATCCGAGTTCCGTGTCTTCATACACCCAAACCCTTACTTGGATCTCTTTTGCTCCAAAGTTTAAGACCCACCTGGGCCCCGTCCAGCCAACCCTTGCTTTTCCTCCAGTCCACCCAATCCCACCTTGCCTTTCAATAGCAGGTTTGCAGCTTCTGACTGTTCACCTACCTGGGGAAGCTACTTGGATGGGACAGAACCAAACCAAAGCACTAAGCCAAGAGGGGAGACTCTGGAATGTGGGCAGCCTTATCTTTTAAAGCCGAGCTCACCAATAACAGGTCATTAACTTATCTACTTTGAAGCGTCCCTGGTGTGGGCGTCTATCAGGCAGGAGTCCCCAGCCACGCAGCCCTGTTACTCCGCTAGACCTCTGGTGGCAGCCACCTCCCACTCACTCAACTCCACGTGGCCCCACTGGCTGTATCTCAGTGACAAGCCAGGACATCCTTCAGGCATTTTCCCAGCTGGCTAATCGAGTGGCATCAGTGGGAATGTTTACAGCTTGCTACCACTTAGTGAGCTTTATCAGGGCTCTTTAACATCGACCTCTCCATCCAAAGCTGATAAGGGGAGCCCAGGGGAGGGGAGCCAAGGGGTTTGGGAAGCCTGAGGAGCTGGAGAAGACCAGAAAGCAAGATGCCAATCTAATCTGAAAAGACACGCCTTTGCTGTTGCAATATAGCAGCTGGACCTGTGAATTGCTTCCTGGACACGGATGGCTCCATCACTCGGGCACCTCCTGTATACTAGGTTCTGTTTGCATAGCGATGGGATTGCCATTTGCCTGCTTAACTGTTAGCATCCAGGCTTGATTCTTAGTCTAATGTCACCTCTACCTCAGGCTCTGTAAACAAGGGATGGGGTAGTGTCCTTTGAATAAGTTTTGATTCCACTGTCACAGGTAACTGTACACCTACATCTTCCTGACCTCCAACAGGCTTAGGCAGAGAGGAAGGGCCCTCCGTGGGGGTCTTCTGGCCCTCCACCAGAGGCACGGGGGGGAGATACTCCATCATACTGAACTGAGTTAGTATTAACTAAGTTAAAATTAACCCTGAAACAAGAGGCTGAGTTGGCTTCTGTCTTTTGGGACTCCAAAAAGCAGGCTCATATTTGGAAATTGCAGGAGGGGCTTAAGTTTACCTACCGCTGACACAGGACAAACTGAAGTCGGATCTAGTGAGATAACCTAAGACCTTAGAGTTAAATAACAAATCTTCCCCTCAGAATAGGACCATCACAATGCAGAGTGCCAGGACCCTATGTAGTACTACTATAGACGGTTTGAAAATGGAAAATTTAAATGAGGGAATAAATGATGTAGCTGAGATTTAATTACTTTCAGTTGGGAATGTATGCTTAAAGTGATTTAATAGCTATGCCAAAATAATTGATAAACAAGCCTTAGACTTAATGCTGATAAGATACAAGCCATAGGAGCAAGAAACTTAGTAACATATAATCCTTAGACTGACTAATGAAAATAAGAAATTAGAATGGTAAGATACTGAAACAAGTCTTATGGCATACGCTTTAGAAAGAATAGTAATAAAAATAAGAAATAACCCAGACACAGGAACGTGAACCTACTACACCCTTTCATTATAAAACTGAAGATGAGCAGCCCTTAAGGCAATTCGAACACCAGCCTCAATTTGTCCAGTTTCCTATGCAAAAACCATGAGATGACAGGCAACCCCTAAGGGCTATGCAGAAGCTAATTGGAATCCTATAAAATGTTAGACTTGAGATTTAAGGAAGCAGTCACTTTGCATGGTATGTGCTTCCCCTTTGTGAAGCAGATGTTAAATTCACAGGCAACTAGAATTATTCCACAAGGCTGGAAAGGTTTAGCTACAGCAATAAGGAATCCGGTCCTTAGTTATAATGGAGAGCGTTGGAGAAGAGGGAGCTAGGTACATAGAACAATGAAGTAGGGCTATAGAGGTGTGGAAATTCCCAAGATGCGCTTCTTGGTGAGAGTTTCTTTGCAAAACAGTATACTATATTTGATTACATCTTGGTTCTACGCCATGTAGCAGGTTTGACTACTTGGGACAGGGTTGAAGAATCAGAAAATGAGCCACTTAAACTACACAAGGCCCAAAAGAGGCCTTCACTGACTTTTTTTCCCCAAAGATTTTTCTGTAAAATGTCTTCAGCTTTAAAAAATGAGATCAAAGTTAGACAAATATTAATTGAAACTTTGGCTTTTGGCTTCTGAAATGCTGATTTGAATGCAACATGGAGAGCGATTAGGCCTTTGAAGGCATGATGAGCACACAGATGAATGGATCTAAAATACAGCTGATAATGGATCGCATGCTTATGTGATCATATGGTGATACTTGGATATGAGAAGTGATTTCTAAAGTTTTAAGGAAAACCAAAATGTCGGATGTTCTAATTATAGCAAACAAGATCATAAAGGGAATTGTAGGCAAGGTGACTCAGCCAATGGGATTTTTCACTTTTTACACAGTACCTTGACAAGAACAGGACAAAAAACAATGCCTTCTGGTCCTTGAGAGCCCCCTTGTTAGCAACTCGGGGCTAACTTCCAGCCCTCCACGGGGCTCTCCTGGCCTTCCACATTACAAGTTCAAAACTCACTAGTCCTGTTGGGAGAGTTGACACCTGTCACATCCTGGAATAATACACTTAGCAACGCCAGCTCTAGTTGAGGGCACTTTGTGCTAAAATAGGCAATGAGGTCCACCTAGTGCTGATGAAATGACCATTAGCTTAGAATCCTGGAGTCAAGAAGTAGAATCCATGGGTCCACTTGCCACCTACTAAGTCCCAGGCTGTCTACCTGCCAAAGCTTTACAAACGAAACGCTCAAGGTCACCCAGTGTTAGGTTAGGGTGGAGATGATTGGACCAGGTTTAAGACTGGTCTCCGACTCTCAGGCAGTCAACAATGTCCTGGATCAAGGAAGCTAGCATCTCAGTGGCACCTCCACAGCACCAGTCCAATGCCTGCCTTCTAGACTGCGGTCCTGTTAGAGCTCAAATCCTGGAGGTTTGGGTTTGTAGTTTAGTTCGTGTGAATGGGTTGGTACCGGGAAAGAAACTTAAGTTTCTTTAATCTTGGTAGTTTCAACTGTTCTGGCAAAACGTATTGACTTGCTGAAGATTGGTCTCTTCCACTTAATACACTCTTCCGAGCATGACTTATCTAGCAGACATATGCTTTGATCGATCCCTAAATCAATCCTAGTGACACCTGAAGATCAACAGACCAGAACAAAACTGTCAATGCAAATGACCTGAGCCCTTAGTGGCTCGGAAATTATTGATCAGACCTGTGTCTTGGTTCAATATTTGATCAGTGACTTGGATATAGAGCAAGTCCATTTGGATATGCTCCAATACAAACTTCCCTGTGGAAGTGGCTCATTAATCTATGCCCTGGTGGTCCTGTCAATCAACTCCATCTGCCGAGTCTGCAGGCTGATGCCATTCCAGGCTTATGAACATGGTTGCCTTTGTGGATATTGGCATTTCTAGAAACTTAGTAGGGGATTCTGAAGTTTTTTGCCAACTGAACCTTCTGAGAGTTCACCAAATCTTTGTTGGGAAGGGGGGGCCCTCTTAGAAGGAGGGGTTCTCTGAGGCTCACCGGGAGTGGTTAGCTTTAACTTCAACTTGCCACAGCTTAGAATTACCCAAGCAGAGAGCCTGAACTCTGAGATTATCTTCATTTAATTGCCAGGGGGATAATCCACCATGAAGTGTGGGAGGAACCTTCTAGTAGCAACCCAGACACAAAGACATGACAGATCTGCCTCTTAACCCACTTGGCCACCTCCTCTGGTTGCCGAGTTGAGTTGCCCTTTTGCTTCTGTTGAGTTTCTGCTGACAGAACCAGCATTCCCAGGCTTCCATCCAAGTTTCTGGAAAGACCAATGACTCTCCAGGAACCTTCTGGATCTTTGGCAACAGATTAGGAATTCTAAGGTACCTGGCAACTGTTCTCAGCCCCTCAAGTGAGACAGCTGTTACTACTACACAAGGATGAATTCTTTATAATTGCATCGCATCAGTTCTGTTCTTTCGAGAACCCTGACTTGGGGATGCCTTGTGGAGTTACACTGGTAGTTAACTACCTGGGCTTACACCGTGAAAGTATACTCTTGCAGCTCTCCTTGATGGTTGACTCGGTTCATTCACTAGCTCACAGCTCTTCAATTAACAGACCCAAAAGTTAAGCATATACTGTTTTGAAGCATCTCTCTAAAAGGCAACTTCAGAGAACTGAGCCAGAAGCCACTTTAACCAAGGCTCTCAGGGGTTAGGGTTAAGGGCACCAAAGAGACCCATCAATAATGCCCTCCCGCAGTAGCATGGCCATCTGAACATCTCTTCCATATGCCTGAGATGTGTTGTGAAATAAGTGACTAGAACCATAGAAACTAGGTCAAGGTCACAAACGAAAGCCTTGCACAAAGAGACAGGCTATTCTGATTTCTTTTTGCTTCTAGAACCCATTCTAGAAGTTGCACACTGCACTGCAATGATAGTCGGCACTATCAGTGCTAATGCCTGATTGGGTGGGGGTGTGGCTCTTAAATATTAAGGGAAGCTTGATACAACTACCATCCTTAGGATGAACATGTTAATGTTATTACAATCTCAGACTTCCCCTTCCAGCCCTTTTCTTGATGGCCCCTCCCATTGGTGCCCAAGTCAATCCCATCACCATGGGTAGGAAAAATTCAAGTGCTTGACCAGAGATAATGGGGCCCTTAAAGTTCTGCGGAGTTCTCCCGCTAGTCATCCATCGCAATTTGTACCCCTCTGGGGGC
Organism: Arvicola amphibius; assembly: GCF_903992535.2. Lineage (NCBI taxonomy): Eukaryota > Metazoa > Chordata > Mammalia > Rodentia > Cricetidae > Arvicola > Arvicola amphibius. Next base: position 119,156,506 of record NC_052056.1, read on the forward strand.
TAGAAAGGTCTAGTCACTTCTTGACGCTATTCCCCTCTGGCCATCAAGGCTTCAAGGCCTGACTTGATCAAGACTGGTCAGATTATGGAAGAGTCTTCTAGACAGTGTCCACGTGACCATTCTCTGCGGCAGAAGACTCCACTTTACATGGCTACTTGGCTAGCCTTGTGGGAAAGGCAAGGCTTCCTCAAGTAGAGACAGACTGAATTTCATTTCAGTCTTTAGCATACCCTCTCAAGAATGAGCTCTTCATTGGTTTGTTCCCCTAAGAGGAAGGAAAAGTAACCATATGCTCAAAAGATTCCACGTGCTTCAGACACAACCCAGAGGCTCCCTAAAATGGGACTGATCTGAAATGCCTCAACTATTACACATATTCATGTAAGGACAACTAACAAGGGGCCATGAATTAAAAACTGCAAGTGAATAGCAATCTCCACTTGGCCGTCTTGTTCTTGACATTAGCGTAGGAAGCTTTTTGTATTGACTAGAAACTAATTGCTTTTCCTGCGAGCAAGACCTGAGAAGCAGACGCAAGATGACTACAGTATTGGAAGCGGTTCTGTGGATGAAGCACTTGGTATGCAAACCTACATAAAACTGGGTGTGTCTGTGTGCTCAACCCTAGCTCATCCATCCATCAAGTGGGCATAGTTTCTAAGCCAATTCAAGATTGAACAACTTCCTGTGCTAATGTCAAACATCTTTAACAGGCCCAATGCCTTCAGAGACCTCTGACATGGCTGTTTCTAAGGGGACACAGGGAAAAGGCTGTTGCCAGATCTTGACAGAGAAACTCTAGTAGTTATTAAAGGTGAGGAAGCCAGGTTGTTTAACAAAGTCATCCATGATCTAAGAATAAAATGGGGGCCAGGGCTGGAACATGAAGGACTCTCCTCTGAAGGACATGGAATGTTAGAGTCGTGTGTGGCTGTTCAGGCCAGCTGTGTCTACCTGCAAAAGGCTTGTCATAACTGGACTTGCTGGTATTCACTCAAATGGACAGGGAGAAGGGAGAGGATCGTTAGACCCTCACCTGAGTTTCTGGTCCCTCTTACCAGCCAGTTGTATGCAACTCTATCTTAACTGCATATGGTCCCAGGGAGGGGCTAGGGTTCAAATGGGCTGGGGATAACTAGGGAACTTTGGAATTTGACTTTGGTTAGTCATAGGGACCTATATGGGGTAGACAACTGCCCAGTCCCTCAACCCAGCGGGAACATTTTTCTCAATGGTCTGCAAAGCCAATACTTTTGAGACTAACAATGCTCTACATTCTACAACTAAACTGAGAGGCAGAGACCAGTATAAGCTGAACTCTTTGAACTCTTCCTTGAACTCCCCTCCTCAACCCCTCACCCCTGCGCTCCCTGGGAGCTTCATCTGCTTTCAGTGTACCTAGCCTCCTAACTGGAGACTGGGCTGGGTAGGCACTTGGAGTTATGAGCATCAGAATTGTTCTGCCTTAACTTCTACAGAACCTGTTCTTGGGCTCCTAACTTATTCGTGGACTCTCCTAAAAGAAAACTGAGCCCATAGTGACATTCTCCTAGTCGGCCACATTAACTGCATGCTGACTTCTGGCTCTAGACTTGGTCTATGGAGGTCAAGCTATTACAGCCTGCCCAGGCCCACAGTCATACACATATATGGAAGCCTCTCAGCTCCCTTACTCTGCCCCAGTTTTCCTAGTATAAAGCCTGCCAGTCATGGAGCCTGTGTTTTCTAACTCTTAACCTTACTGAGTTTGAGCGTCACTGTCATACTCGGGACTTAAGCCAGATCCCTTGCTCATCAACCACAGTACTGTGTCTCCAGACAGGAATGCAGAACTATAAACACAGTGAAACTTATACTTGGGTCTTCTGGTTTGACCACATTGCAACACAGGTGTGACAACAACCTTGGGTTAACACATGAGTGGCTCACATAGATGGGAAATGTCCTCAGAAGCTAAGATTTCATGCGGGGTTAACTCATAGCAAGACTATATGAGGCATCCAGGCATCCTATTTGCCCACACACAGACATGATTAAAACTGGTTGTCTGGTTCAACAATTGTTCTAGCAAATCCTTTGAGTAATCTCCAAGAGTATAAAATGCTTTATAGAGTCAAACTGGGCATCTCAGTTTTCTTTTAGAGAAAGCTGTGGGAGGGCGTGTGTGCACCAGGCTGGGCGGCTGTGGGAGGGCATGTGTGTGCACTAGGTTGGCATAGGTCAGACCTGCAGGAGGTGGGGAATAGAGATGGATCAACTACTTAAAACCTGATTTGAGGGCTGGAGAGATGGTGCAGTGGTTAAGAGCACTGGTTGCTCTTCCAGAGGGATCTGGGTTAAATTCCCAGCACCCACATGGCAGGTCACAACTGTTTGTAACTCCACTCCCAGGGGAACTGATACCCTCACACCAATGCACATGAAATAAATTGAAATAAAAAATTAAACTTATTTGAAGGAAGTACAAGCGCTTTCCAATCCTAAAACTCAAAACCATAGTTTCTAATAAAATTTAAACACTTTTGCCTGAAAAGAATCAAATTGATAGTTTAGAAAGACACAAAGGGGTCAAAAGCCGAGTGTGTAGTATCTGCCTTAGTTTGGGTTACTATTGCTGATGAAAAAACACCATGACCAAAGCAACTTGAGAATTCGTTCTTCCATATCAAGTCAGGACAGGGACGTGTGCAGGTCAGGACCCTGGAGGTAGAGGAATTGAGGTCCGAGGCCATGGGGGGCTGCTGCTTACTGGCTTACTCATGGTTTGCTCAGCCTGCTTTCTTGAACTCAAGATCAGCCCAGAGATGGCACCACCCTTTCCCCATCAATCATTAAGACAAATGTCTCAGACTTGCCTACAATCCAATCTGATGGAGGCATTTTATCAACTGAGGCTCCTTCCTGACTCTAGTTTGCCAAGTTTACATAGAACTAACGGAGCATACATACAAAATGGACTCAAGAGTGCTTGGGCAGAAGCTTGCCTGTTGGCCACCAGACAACATGGCTTTTCAGATCAAGCTTATAACTGAATGCATCTTGGAAGCCAAGCAAAGGACGGTGTTGGTGCTGAGATGACTTTGCACTGCACACACCTGTAGTTGTAACTGCCACCACTCTGGACAAGTACAAGCCAGGGTTTGTCTTTGATGCTTCAACCTTGTAAAACAGGCTGAGGCTATTGTTCCTCTTGGAGTGGAGGCAACATGTCTGGACATGAGCATTCCCGAGTATGCTGCAAGGAAGGGGTCAACTTCTTCCTACCCACTGAGCTAGCCAAGCAACACAGGCAAAAGGGGCCAACTTTCAAGGGAAGGCGTACTGGCTCCTGAGTCCAGGTTGCACCTTCAGTGTTGCCTCTGCTTATGACCTGGCTTGAGTGACAAACTGTCTTTCGGGGACTCTGTAGTGGCTCTTATTAAAGTGTAGGGCCTGGGTATCTGCCTCCTTCAAACATTTTCATTGCTACCATCTATCTGAACGCGAACAAGTTCCCCAAACTCAAGCTTGGAAAGTCTGTCTCAGGTGCGTCATGGTTTGGGATAATCGCTGTTCATCTGAAACTGGTGGCTTTTGAGTTCTGTCACACAGTAAAAACGGGGTGTTAGCTTCCTTACGAGGCTTTTCTGATTTTAAAAACCATAGGAATCCATACAAAGGTCATAGGAATATAAAGTCCCATTGTGCCCTTCCTTACCTGTCTCGGCCATTCTTTTGTCTGTTTATGCATCTCTATAAAAGTCTCGGAACACCACCCTGGGCCCACTTTGGATCATGGAATGAACATTCCTCCTGCTGCAATCCTTAATGAGCATTAAACAATAAAATTATCTTCCTTGGTATCCTTGCATGGGACAGCTAAAGTGGCATAACCCCTCTGGTTAAGGAGAGGCAGGGAGGCAGGGGCAAGTCAGCTTGTCTGTTGCTAGGCATCAGGCCTTCCTCTTGAAGCTGGACCAATCCCAGGACCGCCTCCTTGCTGATGGGCAGCAGGAGCCTGCTGGCTCCAGATGTGGGTGGGGCTTGAGAGGAAGTGTAGGGATTGAGGGTAGGGTGTCAACTGCCACAGCTGTGCACCATCACCCAGAGGTTTCTGGGTGGTAACTGACGCTGGGCCACTTGTCCATATAGTTTTATTGCTTTAATCCCACCAAACCAGCCAAGGCCAGGCCATGATAATATATTTAATGAGACATGACAGCCAGGGCCTCTTGTGGTGATTAAAACACACCTAGCTTGTGCGAGAAGGTCCCCAGAGGTGAGGGTTCTAATCCCTGAAATCGCCTGCATGTTTGTGAATCTGTAAGGGAGCTTGGAATGCTTGGGCTGGGAACAACGCCTGGCAGCCAAATTGGAAGCCTCCGAGCCGAGGGTGTGTAAACCGGGTACTTTCAAAAGCTCAAGCGGGGAAGAGGGTTTGGGGGGACAGGATAGAAACTGGGCGGTTCTTGGTACATTCTGGCTGACATGAGGTGTCGGCAGTGAGGATCCGAGTATCTGGAGACTGAACACACAAATTGTCTCTACTCTTGACACTAGAGACCATATTAACTGCAAATTGACTTTTCAGACAGGAGTATTGGCATTATTTTCTCCCTCACCTCAATCTTTGTAGTTACTATTATATAGATGCATAATACAGCCAGAGTTCATTTAGTGTGCTTATACAGGTCCTATGTGTTGAAGTAGGATCACTTGGTTGTGTAAGCTGTGTGTGTGTGGGGGGTGGTTCATGCCTGATTTATATTTATCTGCCCCCTCTAGCCACACCATTGCCTGTAGCACTTTAGTGGGGGGCGCTTGTGAGACTTCCAGCATCCCCTTTTGTCAGGTAGACTGTGGCGCTGTTTAGGTTGTTTCTAGGCAGCCATATTGGTTCCTGTCATATCTGTTCTTAGTGTCTTCCTACTCGGTTTTCTCTGAGACTTGGGTGTAGGGGTTGCATTATTGATGCATTAGAACTGGGCATCCCACAGTCCTCTGCTGCTTGGCAGGAGGATCTGAGAAATGCTGACCTGTTATGGAGTTTAGGAAAGCGGTTGGTGGTAGAATCTCTAGGGCCGTGATCTCACCAGCCTCAGGTAGTTGGCTAGGTTTAAAGGACCGGGAATAAATGAGCAGCTACTGAAAACAGGCCTGTCCTAGGCAGGGTCGCTATTGCTGAGACGAAACCCCATGACCCAAAGCAACTTGAGTGACAGAAGGGTTTATTTGGCTTAGGCTGCCATATCGCTCAACACTGAAGGAAGTCAGGACAGGAACTTGGAGCAGGAACTTGGAGGCAGCAGCTGATGCAGAGGCCATGGAGGGTGCTTACTGGCTGTTGCTCTCCATGGCCTGCCCAGCCTGCTTATAGAACCAAAGATCCTCCAGGCCAGGGGTGGCACTACCCACAATGGGCTGGTCCCTCCCCCATCAATTACTAAGAAAATTCTCTACAGTCTGATCTTAATCGGAGGTATTCTCAATTTGAGGCCTCCTTCCTCTCAATGACTCTAGTTTGTCAAGTTAACACAAGTAGCCAGCCTTTAGGCCAGTTAGACAGCTATTGGTTTCTTCCCAAGACGTGAGAGCCATCATTGCATCTTTGGGGGGGGGGGGCTATCCTTACTATGGGTCATTGTGCACTGGGACCACAGCAGGCTAGGACCAGGTGAACCTCTACATGATAAAGTATAACTATGTGAATGGCAAGGCTTTAAAGGAAACTATTAACATTCTTCCTAACCTGGGCTACTGAAATGGGAATAGACTATCCTGAGAAGCTTTTAACATGTAAACGAGAGATAGTTGGATCCATGTGGTATCAAAGATCATTGACTTACTGATGCCTGGTTGATCAGCCCATATTGGGAACATGGGAAGCACAGGGCTACAGTGGTCAAGTTTAGGACTTGCAGTATTGTGGTCTCTGACCATTCTATCACTTTTGAGGGATACTAGAAAGAGCAAATGGACCTGACACCACCTATAGCTCTTTGTTGAAGCAGAGTCCAAGATGATTGAGTTTGTAGTTGTATCTCGGACAACGAACACATGAGATACCAGTGGGAAAAGGCCTCTTGGGGAGCAATGAGGTTGGGTATGTGCTGATGGGCCTACTGAGCAGACCCTTTAAGGTAAGGGGAATACTTGTCACAGGATGGGGGGGGGGGAAGGATGCTGGGAAGAGGCTCAGTGGGTAAAACACTTGGCTATGCAAGTGATGTAAATCTGAGTTCAAATCTTCAAAACCAGCATACAAGCTGGGTGTGGCCCCCTGTCCATCTGCAGTTCCAGGGGAAGAGGGGACAGACAATCCCCAGAAGCTTCATGTTAGCTAGCCTGGTTCTTACAGGGAAAGAACCAAACAAGCCTTTAAAATAGAAATAAAAATGGCCAAAGCAGCCCAAGATGCTGACTAACGTGGTACCTTGATCCTTGGAGGCTAGGTGCCTTGGCACTCAAGAGTTCTCATGTTGGGGTTCCTTCAGTAGTCCCAATCTGGGATCAAGAGGCTGAGAAGTTCCTGGAGAGCCACCGGGTGTAGCCCATTTTATGATAAAGCTATGGATTGCTGGTCCTACTGTTAGGAAAAGTCTGCTGCACCAATAATGGGGAAATCAACTCTGCAGCAAGAGACTAAAGTTCTTACGGAATCTTTACTGGACTCCTACCAGGTGCTGCCTGATCAAAGGAAAAAGGCCCACAGGCCAATCTTGATATAGAAGGTACTTTTCACCTGAGGGTCCCTCTTCCCAAACAACTCTAGTCTGTGTCAAGAGGACAAACAGCCAGCACAGGTTGTAGGTGGAATTTTCCTGTGCCACCAGCTGCTCCCAAATCAAACTGCAAGGCATGAGAGGTGGACAATGGTGTGCGATCAGACAGGGGCTGGGGGTGAGTGAACAGTTCCTGGCTTGCACACTGAATGCATTTCAAATGTGTGGGGTTTTGTTTAGAAGTCTAAACAGTTAACCTCCAAGTGAAAAGCAAATGTGTGGTCACCTGGCATCCATAGACTGACCTGGTCAGTGACTTTTCTGCCTGTTATTGTCAATTTTTTTAAAAGATTGACAATTTTCTGGACCAGGTTTTTCCTCGTCCATGTGCATAGCATCCACTAGACATCTGCTTGCTGTGAGGGCGAGAAGCACCTTGGCGATCTGTGAAGGGTCTTACTCTACTTCGAATACACTCCTGCAAACTTGCCTCCAGGCTGTGCTGACACTTGGCCATTGGCTCATGAACCTGACTATTCTAGGATCTCGGGGTGCAGTCTTCGCTAGAACAATTTTTCTAGATCAAAGTCTTAGTTGGCTGGCTTTGAAAACTTCTTGGAACCCTAATAGAACTGAGAGGGAAAGCTGCCCTTGGAAGCCTTCCCCTCCTGCCCTCAAGTTGCACAACTTCTACAGCTCAGCCCCTACAGTCCCAGGAGTCTTGCGATCTTGGATCACAGAGGACAACAGAGTCTGTACCGTCCCTGGATCTCCAAGCTCCGGGTGGATTCTTAACCTTCTGAGCCTGTTCTAGAAGCTGAAGATGAGCCATCCTCGGATCTCCAGGACTTGGCAATAGTCTTCGGCTTGCCTGGACACTGGGGAGAGGTAGCTCCATGAGTTGACAGCCTAAGGGGTCCTTTTCTCTTGAGCTTCCTGCCAGAGTGCCATGGGGTATCGGCTGAGGCCACCAAGAGTTGACACTGAGACTTGGAAGTGTTTCTGAGCTCCGCAGTAGCTGTCACCCTGTCCCATGTGACTTCAATGACTACTATGTATCTTGGTACCACTGGACAGAGTAAACTTTTTAAGATGGCTATTGCCCCATCCCACCATACACTTGCCTCCATGGTAGTAACCCATCTAGAGATAGAAATAAAAGGCAAGCTAGCTAAGCAAAGGCACAGCTGTTCTCTGAACTCTCCCAGCATCTTATACATCCTTGGGGGCAAAAAGAGAAATCGTGGCTGGGTAAGTGAGCTCTGGTCCTAACCACCCTTCCCAGGTGTGAGCACACAGGGTCCCAGCACTTCCTGTATTAGATGAGGGCCTTGGTAGAGGTCAGCCAAACTCTCTCACATCCTGCAGCCCATCTCTCATCACCAGAAACCTTAGATGGGCAGATGGCCGGCGCTGCCTCGAGTCTCTGTCCTGGGACCATCTTCTGCCAGGCCTGATGCTCCTGGGTGCAGGGAGGCAAGTGTTGCACACGTGTGTCCTCTCTGACAGCAATCTGTGGAGAAACGTATTCATTTCCAACCTGTTGGCAAGGTACTGACAGTGTGGGGAATCGCAGCTGCTGGTGTGGACAGGGCTGCAGGGGAGAAGTGATTTCCCAGCCCTGAGCAGCCACAGAAGGAGAAATTGAACACTTCTAATTTCCCCCCGAGGTCGAGAGCCGGGGGCTAATCTCCCTGGGGACTGGGACTGAAGAACAAGAATGCCAGGAGCTGGGTTTTGCCTTTATTTTGCTGGTGATAGCCACGTTCAACTTCATTCTCCAAGCCAACTCTCCATTTCTCAGGCTTGAGAAAGCCAAACTGCTGACTCCTGAAAACCGGTTCTTGCTTGGATATTCACGATGGAACCCCCTCCCCTGACATTTGTGCATGAGAGGCATACTCTACCCAAGTTCCTGACTCATGCCTCCACTGAGTTTTCTTAAAGACAGTTTTCTATGAGGAACCTTGAATAGGGGATGAACATAACCGCTTTTAACACTGGGTCTCCTGCAAAATGAGACAGTTGCAAAGAATAGAATATAGATATCACCAGTTGGGCTCATGTGTCAACCTTATTTCCTAGGGCTCTTACTGGAAGTTCATGCTGTCCCTTTTGGGGGACAAAGGGTCCAGGAAAAGCTGTTGGGCTAAATGTCTGATACGCGGAACCAGGTGACCAGTGTGTGCAGGAGCAGTAAGGTGGCCATGTAAGGCCTTGCACTTCCTAGTTTTGAGCTAGGAACTTTGGTTTGGTCTGAGTTCAGGCCAGGCAGAAGTCAGAACCACAGATTGTAGCAGTTCAAGCCTGTTTCCTGGAAAATGCTTCTCTGCCCTAACTTGACTCCCCTACACTAATGATATCTTATAGCCAAGAAACCCATTGTTCCAGTTGACACCTGCTTTCTCTGGACCTGCCCTCCCTTGATGACAGGACTTTGGAAGTGGCGCGCCCCAATTGCCATACTTAGAATTCACACGGGAAGGGATAAACTTCTAGAGACAAGAGGTTTGGGTTGTGCTCCACTGTCCTGTGTGGTCAAGTCAAACTACTGAGTTTGGGTGGCTTTGGGCATGGTAGGCAGTGGTTCTCCTAAAATCTCAGCTTTACCTGCTGGGGCATACTTGGGAGATGTATCAATATGTTTCTCATATTTCTAAGACGTAGGTCCAGGTATGCTCACATTTTCTCACCAACATTCAGCTCCTAAAATGAAGACCAAAGTTCCAGACTGTCATTCTGAGCATTGCCATGCTGAACCATGGACGCTTGAAGGCTGAGTTTTTTTTTTCCTTCTGTCCTTTGTGATGAACTCAGAACTGTAAATGTGTTAAACGTTTCTTCCTTGATAGCAGCTCTGAGGTTCTGTCACCCAGTGTTACTGCAAGAGCACTAACGGGAGGCACAAGCCTCTGCCGAGCCAGGCAGGCGGCATCTGGTGCACTTGATAGTCTGAAGCCCCGCTGACTCGGGTATGTGGGGATAATATCCCCAAACCTAGAGTACTAGACTGATAAGCCCAAACCTGGAGGGCGGCTCTGTCTGGGGCGGGCATGTTCCATGAGCCTGGTGGGAGGCCTTCATTCTGAAGTCACCTCACATATCAAAGTTCCCAGTCATTGTATTTCAGCTAGTTAAGGTGCGAGGGCTAAATCAATACTTCATTAGTTCAAGCAGAATGGAAGTTCAGATCTGTGTTCTGATGGCCCCACTTGCCAGGACTTCAGGGACGCACAGCTGCAAAAACGGCTCATCCGACTGATCATGTCTATCCAACTGAATATGGGGGGGAACCATGGCGGTCCTTGACACAAGGGTTTTATAGTTCCCCTAACAGTACCATAGCCTGTGAGGCTTGTGGTCCAGGCTTGGGCAAGTCCTGTCTTCCTGATCATCTTTCATATCTGGAGAAGGGACCCTTATCCTCTTCAACTGTGGCAGTTACCCTTAGCACATAGCTGCCACCCCAATCTTACAGGGATTTGAGGATGCTGGCATTTGTACCCCATCTTCCCACACCCAAATGAAAGCCCCCTTCCCAGAAAGAATCTTCAGAAGAAACAAGAGTCGTGTGCAGACATCTGGCCCTGATTTAGGAAGGCTTTGAGAGATGAATGCCTTGCAGAGAACAACGCTTTTGTCAGAGGCCGCCAGCATCGCAGGGACACTTAACCACTAAGTACAAACAGCTGTCCCCCATCTGCAGGATCCATTTTCAACAACTGTATACAGTAGACCCTACTGATAATGAACTTGGGTCCAGCAAGGCACAGTTCATTCTGCGTGCAGAGAAAAGGGCGCTGCTGGCGTAGCAAGGTGCGAATGAGACAGGAGATAGAAGTCGGAGGCTGTCCCTTTATCTCCAGCCTCCGCATCTCAGCTTAACCTTGGGCGATGTGAGACCCACCCAGGCTGTCTGGCTCCGGAGACTTCCTTGGTCTCCAACAGAACAAGAGCTGCATGAAGAACGCAGCGACAGATGTACGAACTGTAGTGTCTCCTGCTCCCTTCTGGCCTGGGAAAGGCTTCAGAAGCTTGGCAGTCGCCTCATCTGCTGGAAGAGCCTGCCTGGTTCATCTAGGTGTTAGGTACCTGTCCCCTCGATCCCAGTAAGAGAAAGTGTTTTGAGTGTCACTTCACGGGTGACCCCACAGATGACTGGGTTACCTCAAGGTTAGAGGGAGACTAAGGATGACAACCTAGGGTACTTGCTGATCCATCTCGAGCAACATGCTCTTTAAGACCACAGGGGAAGAACCCTGCTGCAAATGAAGGAGCCAAGGGGGGGGGGGGTGAGGGGAGTGGTCGTCCCTGTGAGCAATTAGGCCTGAGTCAATGTTTAGCAGGTTTCAAGCTGGTTTCAAACCACATAAAATTCCAGCATTGAGAACAAGCGGGCACATGGCTTCTTGGTTAAAGGTGGGGACTACCTGGGGACTATCTGCAATTGCTATAGAGGATAGAAGAGGGAAAACAGGTTTTCTCCAATGAAGTTTGACACTAGGTATATCAACCGCACTCCAAGGCGGGTCCCGTGCTCGGGAGTAGTTGTCCAATACAAAACCGACTCTGTGTGCTTTGTTTGGTCTTTTTGGATTCGTTGTGTCTTGAGGAACATGAAATTGGGGTGGATATGGAGGTATGGAGTCTTGGATAAAGCTATGAGTGGAAAGAATAGAATCAAAACCTATTAAATCTTCAATAGAATCCTGTTGAGCCAGGTGTGGTGCAGGTCTTGATACGAGCACTTGGACTCTCAATATCCTTCTGCCTTCCTCCCAAGGGCAGCCTGGTCTACATACTGAGTTTTAGGCCAGTAAGAACTACATGTGGAGTCCTGTCTCGAACCATTTTTAGCTTTTAAATGAACCAGATGCAATGGCTCCCACCTCAAACCCTAGCACATAGGAGGCTAAGCCAGGAGAATCATGGGTTCAAGGCTAGCCTGGGCTACATAGCATAAGAGCCTGCCTCTAAACATTAGGTTACCAAATATTTTAGATTTGAGCCACTTAAAGTTTCTTCCTCAAAGCTGGGTGTGGTGGCTCACACCTTGAATCCCAGCACTCAGGCAGGTGGATTTGAGTTTGAGGCTAGCCTGGTCTACAGTGCAAGTTCCAGGACAGCCAGAGCTACAGAGTAAACCCTGTCTCAAACCAAAAACGAGTAAAGGACCTTCCTTGCATCCATTAACATCTTTGTTACACACTGGCCCCTAATGAGCCTTACTGATGCTGGAGATAGCCTGACTGGAGTGGAAAATATAGCCCAGAACCAGACAGCTCGGTGTGAATCCTGTCTAAACCCTGAGCACTGACACTTCCGAGAGGGCTGTTGAAGCAACTTTGCCAACTTCCTCACTTTTTTTTTAGCTTGATCCAGTTAATCGGCACTGAGAGAATAAGTAGGCAAACCCTTCCCAACAGGTAAGGTAGGCAAAGAATCACCTTGCCCCCTGACATTGTAAACCGTAATAAACGTTCTATACATAAAATACAGGGGTGCTCTCTAAAAGGGACGTCCTGGCCTTTGAGGCAGTCACAAGGTGTGGCCTAAGAGCATCCTGTGTGTATAACTCTAGTATCTGCACACGGGAAATATCTTGCCATAGCCCCACCCATAACCTGCCGCAAGAATGTTTTGATACTTGGCAAATGTAGTGTTAGCTATGCTGTTTTAAATACATCACATCACTGACCCTTACTCACATCCAACCAGCTGAGAAAGCCTCTGGCTCTGAATCTAGCATCACCTGAGCTTTGTCTTCGTCCTTGCTCTCTGGAAAGTCATATGTGGGAAGGGCTATTGCTTCTCTGCATCAGCACAGCAAGCTTGATCTGAGCGAGTTCTCCCTGTGGTGCCCGTGTGCCTCAAACCGCCCAAAAGTGGGGATTGCTCTGGGTGAACCTGCTCTGGAGCTAATGCTGGCCTTCAAGGTAGGGGTGTGTGACGGCTTCTAGGAGGCTCCATTGGATTCTGTTAGTAAAATGTATTTCTCACAGGGCATCCAGCTGACTTTTGGAACCTGGGTGTGACAACATAGGCATCTAGGAAATAGAGATGCTACCAACTCAGTTTGAAACTTGTCTAATCCTACTGGAGTGTGCTTCACAGAAATTGGATATCTTTGGTCCAACTCACAAAATGAGCTTACAATAACAAGGGTTATAAAGTGTGGGTTTTGTCGTGGTCTGGTGCCAGTCCAGACCATAAATTATTTCTCCGGACCAGAGGGGAGGTGTGGGATTAAAGACACACCTCGCATGGCTTTATCGGGAGGGAGATTTTCAGTGATCTTCATGAAGTCCTGAGTTCACATCCTGAATTTTTCTGCTTTATACCCAAAACCTGAGGGGGAAATTTATTAGCATCCTTTTTCCTAAATTACCAGGTGAATGGTTGTGGTCACATCCACACATCTACCTATGCCTGCTCTGTAACCAGTTCTGTAATGTAGGTCGAATTACCATCTCCATCCCAGGTGTCCTCCAAAAAAGGAGCAAAACATTAACATATCCTGACCCTTTGTTAGGGAGATGACCGCCTCTGGTGTGGCAGGTACAAACTATGGCCTGAAAGTCTGGTCCCCACACAAGGTTTGCTTTCTTAGGGGTCAAACCAAGCATGGGATTGCTGCAGATTTGTCTGCCTTTGATCATAGTTGGTGAGAATGTTCCCACTCCTGTTTCTGGAATCTTCTTCTGGATGATGAGTTTTTAGTTGGAGTCTGCTTTTTGGAGGGGGCACAGAGTTCTTGACCTTGGCACTGCATTGTTTCTAATGCTGGGATCTCTCTACCAACGCTACAGCAGGGATAGCACCCCACAAACTCTGGCCCTGGCCACTGATCTTAGATTTTTGGCCTGGAATGGCCTATTAACATCTCAGATATCCAAACTTAACTAGACACTTAAGTTTCCCCAAGTCTGAATGGCTTGACCAGACCTAAATCTTTCCCCCCCTCCCAGTTACTCCTCCAAATGGAAAAAACTGAGTTCAGGGGGAGGCCACTTGGAAGGGACTGCCAGCCACTGTCTTGCTCTTCACCTGGTGGCTTGGCATCACCAAGGTGGAGCCTTCATGCCCTGGGCCAATTAGTCTTTAGGCTGAGATGAAGCATCAGAACAAAGCTCGTCTCGACTGCTCAGCACAAGGGAACCAACGAGATTCCCCAGCATCTGGCGTTAATGAGTCTTCAGACTCCATCCAGGGCTCCCCTTCCCTTGCTTCAACTCCCCATGGAGATGATTATCCCATGTCTGCCACTTTAAGGATGGAAGTGGAGACACTCGGATCCTCTAATGAGAGCTGGCAGCGGCTCCAGCTTCTGCCTTTGGGACATAGGGGTTAGGCAGGGCCTGAAGAGCTGGCCATCTCCAGAACCTCTGCTCCCTGACCCAGGAGGACAGAAGTCTGTCTCCCTGCTGCTTCGTATGGCAGAGGAGGGGACCCCTGTCCCAAAGAATAAAGGGGGGAGCAGGGTGTTTGTTTTGCATCAATGGAGAAAGGGAGGATTAAAGTCAAATACCTCTGTAATGAGCCACAGGGGGTCCAGGGATCCCAGAGCTTGGCCCCTGAGGATGATCCGAAGGGACAGGTCCCTGACTCCAGACCGACTCCCTGCTTGCTCTCTGGACTAGGAGCTTGGATCACACACAGGAGCCTCTTCTGGCTCCCTGAACATCCTTTCTGTCTGGGGACCCCATAACTGCTTCAAGGTCTGACTCCCCCCAGTGAGCAGCAGCCTCTCTCCCTTATGTCTCCTTTGCCCAACACAACTCTGGGCTTGCTACAGAAGGCCCTGATTTGCCTTAAATCTCTATTACCCACCTGCTTTTCACCCACTCGGTCCCAACTATTCCTGAAGCTTGACTTTTTGTCCATCTGTGGTCTCATCTCTCCCCCCCCCCCCCACCCTAGGCACGTAACTAGAAGTCAGTACACAGAAGTGTGCCCCGGCAATGCTTGAGCATACATGGGCAGCCTGTTTCTGGCAGTTCTCCAGTTCCTGTCCTGGGCAGTTCTAGAAGCGTATGCTGTTGTCATACCCAAGGTTCCACAGTCCCCGTTATGCTGTCTATTCAGCATTTGGGGGGCTTTCTTTGCCTTATCCCACGTACTTCAAGTGGTGCTGCCTTCAGGTATCTGCCGTCATTTTTACAACATGGACGAAGTATCTCAAGAGCTGTTGCCATATCCTGTGGTTTGCTTCTTCCTGTAGATGTTTAATGTCATCGTTACACAGCCTATCTTTCGGTGTGATGCCTAGAATCCTCCTGAGACGTGCCGTCTCAAACACATTCAGACGCTCTCTTAAAGGAGTGTTTCATTGTCCAGGTTTTGGAGTTATAAAGAAGGCAGCTCAAGACAAGTGTCTCATACTTGTAATTTGTTATGTCTCTGCTGACCAAATCTTTGCTAATGCCTGGAACACAGCCCTTGCAATCCCTATCTGCCTCTTGATGTCTGAAATAGTTCCCTCCTTTGATCTGAGGTTTCCTTCCAGATAGACAAAGCTGACTGTCTGAGGTTCTGATTCTTTATACAATGTTAAAATTCTTGTGTGCCCTTCCCACGTACTTCTCAGTCTTCTTGATGTTGACTTTCACACGAAGGTTTTCACTGACTTCCACCACTCTATATTTACCATGGCCTGCAGCTCATTTGGACTTTCAGCAAGTAGTGCTATATTGTCAACAAAATGCAAATTATTCATTTGCACACCACCCCCTACCTGCATGCCTGTCTCATCCTCCAGGGCTATTGCTATTAATTCCAGGCATATATTAAAGAGCAGGGGTGAGAGGAGGCATCCCTGCAACACTCCTGTGATCGTCTTAAACTGATCACCTAGTTCTCCAGACTTTGACTGATGCAAAGGTGTCTTTATAGGCAGAGTTCCATGGAATGGAAGCACTCAGTCGTAAATTCCCATACTCAAGGACAAGCTGGACTGCTCACTCTACAGGGGCATTAGTTTGAGCCATTGACGCAAGATCTTCTCCATTACCCTGCAAAGGATCAAGGGCAGAGCAGGAAATCCTAGCAGAGGTCCAGTGCAGATTCAGAGCTAACAAGTGCATAATTGATTAGATCTCCACTTTGAGGCAACTGGCAGGAAAATACGAAGAATTTGGAAAAGACTTAAGGTCTGTTACGTCGACTTCAGGAAGGCATTTGATAGCATTTGAAGGAAAGGACTTTGGGAAGCAATGAGAGTTCTACGAGTACCCAAAGAAAATCATACTAGAAAATGCCTATAAAAAATTCTTTGCCCTTAATCAGTCTTCTATGTGTCTTAGCACCACAGAAATCCATTTGATGCCTCCTGAATTTCAGTGTGAGCAAGCTTTGAGTTGCTCTTTCAGAGCCATGCTCCCTTCATGATTCTCGGGTTTTTTATCCCTAATCCCCATTACCCTTGTTTAGAGGAACATTGAGCAACTTGTCCTTCCTAGTTAGCAAATTTTGGTTGTGTGGACCTAAAATCTCAAACTCTGACAAGGCTGCCAGATTGCTTACAAATCCTTTCTTGGCATACAGGAGTTTCAACGTCTCTGGAAAAGTAGCTGAGAGTTAGATTTTTAGCCCAAGTTTACTCCCTGTGGGCAACATGTAGATGGCACATCCACCCACATCCTATCTTTGGGTTCGGGGGCACTGCAAACAGGCTCTTTCAACATGGCTTGGGGATCTCTGGGTCTTTTATGGCCACCCCGGGTGGTGGGGCAGAGGCTGCATAAGACAACCAGTCAATTGGACAAGGACTGCCTGAGCTGAGTCTCCATCAGCAAGACAGGCTTGAAACTCGGCATTACAGGCATCCATCGATTTGTGGTGGTCAGCAATTCAGGCAATTACTTGGGCCAGTTGATGGAAAAACGTATCATAACTGGGGAGGCGGTCATACAGCAATTGTACAAACTTGAGGATTCTCATCTGGGGTCTTGCTAAAGTTTCTTCAGTTGTCATTCTTTAAGGAATTTGGTGGGCCTTCTGAACATTTCGGGGAGCAAGAATAGGAGGCTCCAAGCATAACTTGTCCATGGCTTAGGCTCAAACAGGGCCGGACCTGGGTGGAGACGGACCATGTTCTTTCCAGTAGGTCTGAGTTGCTGCCGCCATGGCTATAGCACAACCAGTGGTCACCACCAAAGCATCATATTTTGCCAATAATTCTGTGCACTGATGGTTAATCCCATCTAGGGACCATGAGGAGAACTTGGAGAACTTACAGACTTCATATGATGGCTCGGGGTGGACAAAACATCCAAAATGTCTTGCTGCCCCATCATTCTCTTGACTGAGCTAGTTAGAAATGTGATTTGCTCACTCATGCCATTGGTCAAGAGACCAGGGGAGTCCACATGATCCTAAGCTCCCTGAGTACATTGGGATACTTGTTGACTTTCTGATCTCATCGGGAAGGGAAGCAAGGTCAAATGTCATTGAGCTACCTGCTGTGGGACAATGGGGTCTTATACCCTGTAAAGTTTTGTCAATTGTACTGGTTTAGCAAAATGCTGATTGGCATTTTGTACAGATGAGGTGACCAGAACAGGAATTCTGGGAAGAGGAAAAGGTTCAGTCTGCAGTTGTCATCCAGACACAGAGGAAGCAAGATGAGAATGCCTCACTTGATAAAGGTATCAAGCCCCATATCCAGCAGAGTTATGGGTTACTGTAAGATGTAAGAATTAAAGCCTGAGCTACTAGGCCAAACAGATTATAATTAATCTAGACCTGTTTCTTTGGTTCTAAAACTGGCTCTAGGACCAGGTGAGACAGAAACCTCTAACAACTATCCTGTCAACTGCTTGGAGATTACTCCTGATTTGAGGCCGCCAGCCGTGGTTGACCTCCAGTAGGCAACAGTGCCCATCTTCCCAGTTGGGGTCTTATGACAGAGTCCAAAATAAATAGGTCAGAATATACTTCTCAATTTTCATTCTTAAAGCAGGGGAGAGTCTGAGGGTTCTTTCTAGCTGGATGAGGTGGTTAGGATAGCATTCTCCTGCCCGTCTTGGTTTGATAAGCACCCAATGAGTAGTTCAGACTTGGCACTTAAGCACCTAGCTTTGGACAAATTTGCCTCATGTAAGATTAGAACTGAATTGAACCTTGGTTTGAATATTGACCTTGTGAATGGCATGACTCCCTTCAATCCACAGTGAATCATTGAGAACTTGGATGCTACCTTGCCTGTTCAGAATGAAGTTGCCTGGTGCCGCCAGGATGGAGCAGACATTCTACATTGGCATCCTGACCCTGCCTGATATATTTCACGACTCTGTACTGTGCTGAATCACTAGTGATTTAGATGGTAACTGTCCCTTTGCTCATGTATAGATAGTACCTTGACCTGTAATAAACCAGTGAGTGAAAGGGGCAAAACTTCTTGTGGAGAGACCCATGAACTGTCGGTCCTTTTGTAGCTATAACATTGGGTGCCTATCACTGATCACTGCTTCTTGCCTGGTTACTTAAACCTCAGAGCCACTTTGAGTCTTGAATGGACTGGTTAGGAAGGGATGGCACTACCCAACATGGCTTCGGTTGACATTCAGAAAGTCATCCATCCATAGACTTTGGATCCTTAATGTGGCAATATAGTAAAAATGTCCATTCAAAACTCAGCGGATCATTACCTATTCAGGATTTTAATGGGCAACTACTCAGTTTTGAAAAGGCTGATTTGTTAGGGGCTCCAGATATTGGTGTTCCCCATATACTGTGGCTTGCTCAGACAAAGCAGTGCATTTGCTACTTGGTGCCATGCCTGCAGAGAGGGCTTTAAGTCTGACAGAACACTCATTACCTTTGTGAAGGGGCTGTTGACTTAGCCAATGTTGAGCTGTTTCGAATCGGACATACCTCCTGGGTTGTGTGGGTGGATGGGTAAGGAACCTCTATGGTAAATAGGCCTTCTGAATTGCTGGGTGCTTCAAGCAAGAATAGACTGTGCTTGAGGGGTGGGGGTGGGTGTATCTGGATACTGAGATGCAATGCAGTATCTCAGAGAACAGATGGTGCCTGCTGAGTGTATGGGGTGGTGAAACTGGTTATGTGTGCATGCATGTAACTTACCTGCTTGTGAACAGGAAGTCTGACTCAAAGTAGTAACTAGGTGGTACTTAGAACACTTTGACCTTCTGGTGAGGCTGCTAGAGGATCTCTATTTTCTAAAACCTAGATCTCTCTGGATTCAATTTCTATATATTTCAGAATTACTATAGAAAAGAGACCAATTACAAATGCTTCTCCCTCAGTCTTCAGGGTCCAGTCAAGCTCTTGAGATGAAGCCTACTGACTTAGACTTGTTTCTCTGGGGACAGCCTCTTGGACCTTGAGTTTTCAGCCCTAGAATAAGGCCTGCTTACTCCCTCTGCCCTGGATTACTGTTCAGTGATGGGCACGGAGGCCTCTGAGACACAAATATAGCTACAACTGAGCACTGAGCTATACAATACACAAGTCATTGAGCAGCTGACTCAATAGGCTTAAAACTAGACTGAAGCTGAAGGAGGCAGGAATTAGGGGTCCACACCTTTGGCCCAACATTGTTTCCCGGGCCAAAGTAGACCAGTAGTATTAACTGAACACAAAAAAGGAACTCAGATAATGTTTATAGGACTTGAATATTAACTCTCAAGGGGCCAATGTGTTCAGAATTCATCTGTGCCCTCCCTCCCAGTGAGGATAGAAACCCAAATCTAAAATATCCCTAGCTTCTAAAGTCTCCCAACAGACGACTAAAACCCCAATTTTGATAACCCAGAATTAGCGTAGCAAACCATAGCTGCTCCTGACCAACTGGTCAGACCCCATCCTTTTCTGTGCTGATGGTGAAGTCGCTGGCACTTGGCAGCCTTTACACGGAATCCACGGTGAAATGCCTGTAGGCTGCTATTAGACTGTATCTCAATCCAGGCATGGTGAGACCCAAAGTCTGTTACTGTCGCCTTCCTGGCCATGCAGTGAAATGGGGGGGGGAAAAAAGGATCCTAGAAAAAGACACGAAGTGGGAAAAGGTTAGCAAATGCGCCATAAAATGTAGGAATTTGTAAGTGGTATCTCAGAACTAAGAGCTTCCTGGGACCTCAAGCATTGTCCCGCTCCACCCCAGTGCCTGGTGTGGGTAATCGAGCTGTTTAAGACTCTCCAGTAAGAACTTTCAAGATTGGGTAAAGTAAGAAATGAAATGCCAAAGGAAAGCAGGAAGGGGGGGATACATTCTGATGTTGATCTTACTGTCTAGCCCTATCCCCAACAGGGGTACATCCTCAGTTGTGAGGGAAGTGGGGAGAGATGGGTTTCAACTACATGTCTAACACGATCTGATAATTGTTCAGTGATAGGATGCACAGGATTTGGGTATCGAGGAGGGTAAGCCATTTTATATGCATTTTGATAGTCTCGGCCAGTCTGGTAAGGCATTCTGGAGATGGGTGACCTGAGTTCAGACGCAAGAGCGTCCTGTTCTGGTCCATGTTAAAATGGGCATGGCCTGATTGCCTGCCAAGAACTGTCCTGCAGCGATTGGAGTCATTAATGATCAGATTGATGCTGAGCTTGGTGATGTGATAACACCGTCTCTGGGGTTGCTTTACCCCTGCAGTTTGTTAGATCTTGAGGGGCTATGAAACTGCTCCCCCTCCTACCTGCAGCCTGAGACTGGAGATGGTAGCATGTTATGGGATGGGGTGGCTGATCCTAAACTATTCAAGCCTGTGCGGCAATATTGTTCAGGCCACGTATTTCTGCATTGTATCAGCAGCCAGGCTCTCAAGCCACAACGGCAGCAGAGGTGCTGTGAAAGCATCTGCAGACTGGCTGTCTCCTGAGCTCAGGCTATGCTGACGTTGTGGTGCTTCTTAATTGTGGAGATGGCCTGAGAAGGTGTCAATTCTAAGCTAGTGACAGCTGTGGATGTGACTTTAGTCCTGCTACCCCTGAAACAGAATGCTAATGAACTTTCCTCTGTTTACCTTGGGAAACAATGTTTGGAGAATAAACGCTGGTGATGTTCAGGATTTGTATGAACTCTGAGACTCCCTTCCGATATTGCTGATTTGCTGTGTGAGCTGTCTCAATTATTCCCGTGCCTCCACGCCGGTCCAGAGATTATGTTGGGGATTGGACCCTGACACAGGTCTTCAAAATGACCTCAAATAAACAGTTGTTACCCCCACCTGAGAGTTTCTGTACCATCTGGTTTTGGATTCCTAGTGAAAGCCCCCCCCCCCCAAGTGTGTATATGTGCTATGAAGATGAGTCACCACTCACAATGTTTGAACACTGTCTATAACTTGAGTTGTCCAGGCTGGCTATCTAAGAGGTTGGCCAAGACTTGGGCAGGCCGAGATTTAGCTGTGTTTAAACTTACGGATTTATCCAAAGCCAGGTTAAGGCAGGGGACTGAGCCAGGAAAGACTGATCGTTAATTGTGGGATAAGCATCTGATAAGTCAGGTCAGTCAGTCTTGCATCTGAAGATGGAAGTGGTCTTTGCCTCACAGGCTCTGGACTCGTGATGCTCTTCCTGGGTGGAGAGATGCATAGTGGCAGGAGCCAGATAAGCACAGGTATAGTCGCCTACCCTCATAATGGAAGCACAGCTTTCTGCCATGCTCAGAAGGCATCTCCAGTTATAATGGTTAAGTTTCCCTTTTTTTTTTTTTTTTTTTTTTTTTTTGTGACTTCTCTACCTGTGGAGCTCTGGCAATGGGAAGCTGCCACTGACTTCTTCACCCAGCCTGTAGTTCTTCCTGTCTGACAGGGAGGCTGTCATTTATATTGCCCAAAACTAAGATCATTCAATACCAGTGTTAAGTGAGCTTTGTTCATGCAGGGAACTTCCACAATCCCCCACATCTATGTGTTGGGAAACCCGGTGTTTCCAGGGACAAATCTGAGCCAGTCTGATCCAATCTCTCAAAAGAACCAGGACTTGGAATAGCAGAGAAGCCTTTCTTGGGTCTCTGAAGGAAGCCGTCTGGACCATGAGATAGTCAAGTATCCAATGGACTTTGGTATCCCCAAGGTGGAGAGCTCACAAAGAGGAACCTAGAAGTTAGCAGCCATTCAAGGCTCCTTTCTGGGTGCCCACCACATTGCTGCCCAGTCTATTTGGTCAAGGCGTTGACCTTGACGAAAGCATATGGCTCATGCAGAACAGGCCCGCCCTCGCAGATGGATCCTGAAGATTGGAAGCTATTGAGCATCAATTGTTCCTAATATCTCTTCTACAAAGCCGATCCTCAACTTTCTCACCCCTGAGCATCCTGTTTCTGTCCTCCCTTGCCATCCTCACAGGAACCACCTGAGGGGATCATACCTCATGTTCAGGTTACAGCCCTCCCCCCCGCCGAAGGCAACTTAAGCCTTTATTGCCTGTGGCTGCTATTATTCCTAATACACACTCCTGCTTCTGTCCTTGTGGTGACGCAGCAAGGTGACTTAGGAAGATAACTGGAGGTTACTTCCAAGCTTTTCTGTTCATATCTAAATCTGCTTCTCATAAGACCATTGCTTATGATCGCAGAAATGACCCAGATATAACCCAAGAGGTATCTACCCTATGCTGACTTCATCCAATGTGCAGGCTCAGAAATGGGGGTCTCTGGCACAATAAACTGGATGAAATTGAAGCAGGAGAATAAAGGGTTTATATACAACTTAAAATTCTAGGTCACAGTCCAACATGGTGGGGGGATCAAGGTGGGCCTGCTTGTTCTTCCAAACAGTTCTACCCCCTAAACAGGGAACTCATTTTACAGCTAAGAAAGTTCAATGGGAACAGCAAGAACAATGGAAGGTGTCTTCTGTCTGGCTCACAGACCAGCTTATATGCTTCTAGCTTTCTTCATAGCTCAGGATCATTCACCTAAGGGTCCACAGTGGCCCTCCAACGTCAACTAAAAATTGGCAGTTAGTCTAGAAACTTTCTCACTGGTCAAATCTGATATGGGCAATTGGGGTTCCTCCTGACTGTAGGTTGCACCAAGTTGGCAATTAAAAGCTAACCCAGTTACTCTTAAAACTTAGGGACCTAGGTTGTGCCTTTTCTGCAAAACCTTGTGGGGGGTCAACTTGAAACTGAGCAGCTGGTTAAGAAACTTCAGCTCCCTGAAATAGAGGTAACATGACCAGGAACCCCAAATGTCTTGCCCTTGTTCGCTTTTTCCTGCAACTGTAGTAGCACCCACTGTTCCTAACCACGTGGGCCATGTTCCATTGACAGATTTCAATGGGCAATGGTTTTAGGGTCCCTAAGCTCTTCAGGTCACGCTAGGTCAGGTCTAGGGCCATATAACTGCTGGAGAGAGGGGGATTACTCATCATGTTTTAGCTGGGCAATGGTGGAGCATGCATTTAAACCCAGCACTCGGGAAGCAGAGGCAGATCTGAGTTTGAGACTGGCCTGGTCTACAGAGAATTCCAGGATGGTCAAAGCCTACCCTCCAAACTCCTCTCTCCACCACCACCACCTAATGGGGGGAATTCTCCCTTTGGTCCTGAGTCTAAGAATAACTCGGGCCAGCCTGGGACTTTATGGGGATCATTTGTGGAGAGAACGGGCAAGGCCTCCCACTTCTAGGGCATCTCTGTGAGCCCCGTAGTAGTTCTGTTACTCCTCTCTCTTGCCTGTAGAATCTGCACAGACTTGATGGGTATGTCATGACTTGGAACTCCCATGGCTGGTGTCAGTGCCATAGGCAGTATAAAACTGCTGGGTCACCCTTGGGTTTCCCAAGCTGCTGTGGTCTTGACTCTTCTATGTGACTGGCAGGTCAACACCCTTGGAATTCCCCAAGCTGATGTCAAGTCCCCAGAGAAGGGCCTCGGTCTCTGCAGGTAGTTTGATACATGTACAGATGTGAGGGGGAGCATCTTCCTGTGCTGATTTTTTAATATAACGACCTGACAAGATGCCCCAGCCAGCACCATAGGAGATGCAAAAGTATTTTTTGCTAGTTTGGGTGAAGCCTGACCTGACTGCCCAGTTAGAACTGAGGCTGTCTCAGCAAAGACTCATGGAACACATTGCATGACATGCCATCCTGGTCTAGGGGCTTCACATGAACACTGGGAGGGGAGGGGGAAGCTGGATGTTGACTTAGAATCTCCATTGTCTCCACACTTGCCTGAAGGTGTGGTAGCTGGTAAGCTCATGACGCTAGTTTTCCTTCACCTCTTGATTCAAGAGGATCCCATCTCAGGACCCAGTGAAGAGAAAGACGCTAGAGCAGACTCACATCGACCGGTCTTCATCAGTTTCTCAACTGAGAAATCTCAACTTTGGGCTCCTTGGGGAGGGTGCCCCATGGGCTCCATCCCATGGCTGCTAGTTCTGTTCTCTCAGCCTGATTCTGTAATTTCTCTGCATGTAGACCTCCTGGTCATGAAGTTTTGAATGTCCAAAGACTCCAGCTGTCATGAACAAACGTCAGCTAAACTGCAAAGAGCCGCTTACAAGCCATTCTGGAGGCACCCAGAGAAGTCTGTCTTAAAGACCTTGAGGGCTTGTTCAAAACTATAAACCACGCCCAAAGCCAGTTTTGGTTGTCTCTGTAAGAGTAGTTGACTCTGCTTTCAAAGAGTCCTTGGAAGGCTTTGGAAACCAATCTCAGATTTTCTTGTGAATATCCTTCACACCCAATACCATGGACTTGAAGTCTATATTGGTTTTCAAAAATGGTCTGAGCTCTGAAGCCACAGCTGTCCTGCAACATAACATGGGTCAGACTTGGCATTTATCAACTCAGAATGGGGCATGACCGAGTTCCCCCACTTTTATCTAACATCTAGAAGTCACACCTCCAGTTCACGAGCATTACCCCCCTCCAACAGTTCAAGTGGGACCTGAATATGGTCAGTACACATGTGGAGCTGACTGATACCACATGCCCTCCCTCTAAATGCAGGCGTTTTTCTTCCTGTTATAATTAGGTTTCTATTGCTGTGATAACACCATGACCAAGATCAACTTGGAGGAAGGGGTTTAGTTTGTCTTGTCAATCACTTATGGAAACCAGGGCAAAAACTCAAGACCAGGAACCCAGAGAGACAATAACTGAGGCAGAGCCCATGGAGGGGGGTGCTGCTTAGCTGGCTTGCTCCTCATGGCGGCTTCAGCCCACTTGCTTTATAGGGTCCAGGAATGGTACTCAGAGCAAGCTTGATCATAGGCTTGCCGATAGGCTAATCTAATAGGGGCATTTTCCTCCCCTCAGACTCTAGCTTGTGTCAAGTTGACAAAACCAGCCAGCACACTCGCTTCCTCTCACCATGGTTAGGTCTTGTCTTCCATGTCTTCTTGCCAATCTCTGTGGTCCCTCTGTGTCATGCCGCTTAACACTATTCTTGAGAGACTGCCTATGTCTTGGAGTCTGGGGACGCTGGGGATTCCAATCTGTAGTTCCTGCAGAATGAAAGGGAAATTAGAAGGCCCCCAGTCACGAAGCTTTGTATGAAGAGACTTGGGCAGCACTGGAGATGGCGCTGCAGTAGCCGTGGACTTTGAGCTTACATGCTGCTTGTTTCTCATTCATCATTATCTATGAATACGAGGCTGCCCAATGGGTGGGATTTTCCAGCCTTGAAGGTGCAGCACACTGGCCTGCCACTTATGTTGAAGAATCCGCATATAGGAAACTAAGAGAAAAGGCTTTTTGTCTAAATACTAGAGACTGATCAGAGTCTGGAGTGACCATATTCCCTCCCCACTGTGACCAACAAGAGCCAGGTACATGGAGCATCCATGGCCCTGAGTTTGAGCCAATGACTCAAATGCTGATGGGGGAACCAAGGTGGTTGAAAAGCTCAAACTGGCCCACCTTGAAGGTAAAGAACCCAGCCACTGCAGACACCATTGCTGTGTGATGCTCTTGTTGGCCACTGCTTTGCCCCCATTGAGGGTTCCCCTGACGTCTTTGTATTTGAAAAACATTGCTTTTAGGAAGCTGTTTACACACCTACCTGTTTTTCATTCAATGCAGTGGCTCCACTTCAAGCAACTGCTATTCCAACTGGCCATTGCAACTGTATCTACCAGCAATAGTCTGGCCACACAGGTCATAGCCTGGCAGGAATTCTATTCAGGCACAGGCTCTATTGTGTCCACTAAAGGAAAATGTATCTAAATCTCTATCCTTTAGTCTATAGAACTCAGGATTCAAAGGTTGAGGTAAAATTCTTAGAGGCTGAATAGCAAGTAACTTTCTTAACTCACATCTCCATCAAAACAGGGTGCCCTCCAGCTCAGCCCCCACTAAAGAACACCTGCTATACTTAGTTTTCTCCCTACCAATTCCTGTCAGCTAGTTGCTGATACCAGGCTAACTTTAATCAAATGTACATGTCTTTACATGGTTAACAAAAGCAGAAGAAGCAAATATACTTTTACAGTGGAAAACTCAACACCCATCACAATAAGGCAACAGAATATATGTTCTCATGAGTCACATGGAAAATTTGACGAGAACAAGTTAGCAAAAGACGTTAGTGTGAGAATACTTTTCATATGTGGTAAAAGGTTGTCATTCATTGTAAGCTGCTGCCCGTTGCAGCTCCCGTGATAAGGCCCATGACGGCTCATTCTGCTATCCTGACTACATGATGCGGGGGTGGGGGGAGAGACTGAAGGTTTATGGTGTGAGAAAATAAGCATCCCCTACCTCCCATCCCTTTACTTAACTGCCCTGAATATGGAAAGCCTCCCCAAGAGTAGGCATTACCAGGTGTGGCACTGAAGCCGCAAAACAATCCCACACCAGTTAACAAATCACCGTCCCATACAGTCCTCTCGTCACAAGCAGGAAACGGTCTAGCCGCTGGAACAGGAGCAGGAAGCAAGATTGCACATTTCCTGCTGCTTTACAGTATAAGAGACCATGCCCCAGTGGGCTGGTGTCTTGAAGGCTATTGGCTGAAGGAGCAGGAGGAGCTCCCGCAGCATCTCCCCCTTTTAAGAGTTTCAAACCCAATACAAAACAATAATATACACTAGGAACCAATCAAGTATAAGATTAGAATTATCAACATAAACATTAAGCAAGGAACATGCTAAATATTAAACATTCTATCCTATGGAGTCTAAGTCTTGTATAGGAAATGGCTTGGCTAGATCATAAGAGTACAGTGACTTTTGACTAATCTTTAATCTTCAATCCCATCAAAGGCCTGAGAAGGGAAATATTACTTGAGCAGGCAGGAAGTACAAGTAGCTTCCAAAATGAGCAATATATGAGAGATAATTAGCTACCTGAGCAATCACCCAAAGTCTCATTTTGCATTGTTGAAGCAACCAACTTTTGGCTAAGGCCTAGTGTAACTGACAGACCATTTTCAGAGGCAGGAAATTTTTTACCCTATCTTGGCAAGATTTGACAGTCCTGCTTATACGTAACTTGTCAGTGGTTGGGGCATTGTCAGTTTTTTGCCCAAAGGCCAGTTTTGCCAAGAAAACAAGCTCCAAGTGGAGTGTGTCCGGTGCTCATCATTCTCTCGGGAATAGATTGGTGCTGTCAGAAGCAATCATGTCTCATGTCAACAGAAACTTAAATGCCATGTTCCACAGATCCTTGAAGTGGTTGAATACCTATCTAGACAGAATACAATGTGTATCTAAACAACCTAATTGATCTAACTGTACAACAAACATGAACTATTGACCTATAATATAAAAATACATACAAAATGTCCTAAACTGAGGTAGAAACATGCATATATACAATCTGACAAAATAACTTTGTACATATATACAAATAATGTAAACAAAAGTAACATATAAATTGAACTTGTATCAATACACAAAACTATACCAATGTAAATTATTCATAGCTTTTAAGTATTCACTCTATTACCCACTATCCTATCCCCCCCTTTTTTTGAACAGTTCTCTCCCCAACCCTCTATCGAGTACAAGTAATAATCAACAACCCCTAAACAGTGTTCCCAACCCTATGGACAAACTTTTTGGGGACAAGGGGCATCGTCTTCTAGAATTACTTCCCGCCGTCATGGGGGTGATGTTCTCCTAATGGAATCCTGCAAAAATTAAGTGGTGAAGTTCCAAAATTGCTGTCTTAGTATAGTTGCAAACAATTTCCGAGCAGTCAATAGGTTCCCCCACACACAAAGTTCTCATTTGGAGTTCTGGCCAGAATATGAGAAGGTGCACCATTTCAGCAGCTGGTACCCCAAGCGATCTTACAATAGTGCTGTTCTACATCATGTCATCTCAACAAAGTGGAGTGGTTGCTGTGGGCCCATCTTCCTGGAAACTTGAAAGATTACTGCAGGAAAAGAATCTGTAGGAAAAAATCTATTCAGCATGGAAAACTTAAACATCATTCATATAAACATATACAATGAAGAGTATGATAGACAAAATAGGCATGGAGAAAGTAAATTTTTTTCCTGAAGTATTCTTTCTGTCCCATACCAGATGGCTCCCAATATGAGACAAACTCTGAATGTTCCTTTTGGCAAGCTTGGATTTAGAAGTACAGAGCCATTGTCCAACTCCAAAACCAGCTAAATATATTTATATATATATATAGATGTGTATGCGTGTGTATAAATGTAAGTGTAACCAGTACCTTTTATACATAATCCATATTCAGTTTTCTAGATGAGCCTTGGTGGATACTTTTCATTCTGTCAGCATTCCAAGTATCCAGGGTCTCTTGAATTTTTGACGTGTAGTTTTCCTGCAAAGATAAGAGTAGAACCCTGCCCCAACCCTATATGGCTTTCCTTACCACCTGTATGGTTGCCACTGTTGTGGATGAGCTGTCATTTATGTTTCAATAGGTTTTGCCTTTTCAAAACCTTTTTGATGGTATCCATAAATTTCTTCTGTGGAAGCAAGAGGAAAACCCCCTTCCCCAACGTAGCACATCTCCTAGTTTCCATTGTGAGGTCAGCACATCCTTGAAATAAACTGATTTAATTCAGAAGACTTGTCTATTACCCAATGTGTCTCTCTGCTGCTGTTGTCCCTTTCTCGTTAGCGCTAAGAAAATTCAAGGTTAATAAAGCATTATGCAATCTATTTCTGGGGGGTATTTTCCAGAAATGGATTTGTTTGGGGGGTTGTTCAGCATATCTTCTAGCTATAGTGTGCTTTGACCTTTCTTAACTGCCTGACCTGTAGGATTGTTTGGTACACATGTAATGTGCTTTATAATTAAAAAACCGTTTCATTTTCTTAGACATGCTGGACCATTGTCATTTGTGCAGGAATGCTCATGATGGCCATAACTTGTAATGTGTGATCACTGAATCAGCCTCTTCTGAGCTCAAGGCAGTTGCCCATTGAAAACCTGAATGTGTCTATGGTGTAGTGTACATATTTTAACTTACCAAATTCCATAAAGTGGAACACATCCATCTGCCAGATTGCATTCCTTTGAGTACCCTTAGGGTTACTCCCTGCAGGCAATGGTTGTTTGTTTATAAAGAGGTATCCTACTTTCTATAATCTCCTTAGGTTGTTGCCATGTAATAGAAAACTCTTTTCTTTAAACCTTTGCTATTGACACAATGTTTTTTTATGAAATTCAGAGGTCTGCAACACACTTCCAATCAATAATTGATCAATTTCTGTTACCTTGTGCAAGAGGACCTGGCAGACCTATATGGGATCAGATGTGTTATGTATATAGGACAAAGCCTATTCTGATTATGTCTTGCACCTAGATGAACAATGAAGTCAATTCTGTATCATCTGGTATAAATTCAGCAGTTTCAATATGTAAGACAACTCTTCCTGCATATTGTGAATCAGTAACTATATTGAGAGGTTCTTTAAAATCCCTTAGTACCACAAGAATAGCGTATAATCCTGCCTTCTGGACAGAATTGTAAGGGTTTTGTTCCACCTTAATTCTGATTTGTAACCTGCCTTCCCTGTCATATTTGCATCAGTATAAAATGTATGCACTCCAGTTATTGGTGCATCACATACAATTCAGGGAAGAATCCAAGAAGTTCTTTATAAGGTTAAGTCTATCGCTTTTGGGATAATTGCTAAAATTTCTCCCCCAAAATTAGCACAATCCCTGTGCCAGGGTTCATTGCCTTCCCATAACTTATTTCCTCAGCAGTGAAAGGCACTATAATCTAGCTGGGTATATACCTGCTAATTGACGAAGTCTCAACTTACCTCTTATAATCAATTCAGACTCTTTCCACATAAGCCAAGTAAGAAATTAAAAACTTATGTGGTCTAAAGATCCATTCTAAGATAATCCTCTTCATTAAAATTCCCATAGGAGAAATTCTGGAAGGCAATGACTAGACTTACAACTAAGATTTGGATTCACCCTATCCACCTGTGCCTCCTGTAACTTCTCAACAAACGTCAGTTCCTCAACTCCCCACGTTCTCATCAGAGAAATGTCCCAACTGTCCTGAAATAGGGGCCCACATGCAGAAGAGCCTCGAGGGCAGTGTTAAATTGCAATGACGGCTGTGTCGCTGCTTGGTCTCGGGTCCGAGAACTGGGAGGACCTATTCTCTTCTGCAGCCCATGCATCATGATCAATGGATGAGACAGTCCTGTAGAACGTACCTGGCCCTTGATCACATGTCTCTGGCAGGAGGATTTCTTTTTAATCGTGACTGTGGGTGTTGAGGGCATATGGGCAAGAGATGGTGACTGACCCGAGTTTTATAGTTGGCTGCTCCCACATCTGGAAGAAAGCACACAGATGTGCGTTGGCTCTACTGGGTCCTATCACATTTACCCAGAAAGGGTATCCACTCTGTGGGATGGAAGCTCTCTAGGCAAATTACCTGGATTCTTAGGATCCTCACATCTAGATATGGTTAAATTTTGATACAATCCAATGAAGATGGCCCCTTCATCTAGGGCACATACAGAAATGATCCTACCACAGACACTGGAATGATCCAGAGCTTAGGATTTCTCTGGTCATGCCTGTGTGGGAGGGGTTGGTATGTCCTGGTGATTTTCCACTAGAAGTGCAGCTTTAAAGTTTCAGAGTTTTAAACCTTGACACATGTCCGTTGTGTGACCAATGTTTGATTCATTCTCTCCAAGCCCTTGGCCTCATCATAGTTATGAGCATCTGGTAACAGCCACTCAGTATGTATGACTCTGATCTTGCTAAGGCGAACCCATTCTCTATGTATCCCATTGCTTTGAAGCACCTTGGTAGGAGACATTGTTTCGAGTTGTCTCATTGCCTCCTTTGAACAACTGCAGGCTCCTCATACCGAACTTGAGACATCCAGTGTCTTCTCCCTAAAGTCTTAACTGTCCTTTCCTAAAACGTAAAGGCTTGCTCCTCAGAAGGACTAAGTCTGTCAGGGTGCCTGAGGTACTGTCACTGGGCTGGACACTGTCTCCCTACTCAGCTCTGTAGCTGTGGATTTCTTTGGATCCTTCGTGCAAGTCCTTCGTGCAAGTCCTTCGTGCAAGTCCTTCGTGCAAGTCCTTCGTGCAAGTCCTTCGTGCAAGTCCTGCCTAAATGATCCTTGCAGATAGGTGATTGCTGAGGTCTTTGAGTGTTTTTAGGACTTCCCCAAAACGCCTCGGTAAACTACCTAGAAGTGTTCCATCAGTAGCGAGGACGATGACCATCCTATTATCCTGAGAGAAGAGCACAGGGACTACCTGAGACCTGAGCAGAGCCCGGCGAGTGACTCGGTACAGTACTGGGACCCTATGACCTGTAGAGCAGGTTGATCATCTTGCTGGCCAGTCTCAGTTTGGGTGCAGTGAATGCCTCTGAGAGGCTCCTCGCTCTCATTTGATGGGTGCTCCTGGGACAATTCCACATCATCCTCATTAGTTTAGTGGCTTCCATGGTATCTGTTAGGACCTGCTCAAAAGAATGGGCAGTCTCTTTTATTCAGAAGCCTTTCTAGGCTTCACTCAGTTTAGGATCAGTCACTAACTTGGGTTTGAAGTCCTTGCTTGCTTTCAGAGGCCACTACCGAGGCTCGGGTTGTACCTCCCTTGATGTTCATAGACCAGTTCAGATTAACCTGTTTGGTGTAATCAGCTTTACAAAATGGTTCACTGGAGACAACACATGTAATTCCAACTCCAGCAGCTTGTTCAAGCTGGTGATCTTCTGACTGCCAGCTATGGTGTAGATTGTGCGGATGCCCAGGGACAGGTTCATTGTCAGAAAGCAAAATGGTGAGCTCCATGAGGAGCGCATCAAAGGAATAGAAGCGCGATCCCTGGAGATAGCAAAGCCCAGACCTTTGAAGTAGCGGCCCCTATTCCGGTATGAAGCATTCCTTCTTGGCCGCCTTCTCTGAGCTTAAGGGCCTGCAAGGTCCCCGTGCAGTAGAAGCTGCTGTGAGCACTGTGAGCGGTGCTGGGGATGAGCCCATTGCCCATGGGGCCAGAGATGCTGCTGCCCCCCTGAGGACCTGGGAGCCCCTCTCCGCGATCCTGGCCACGGCCTTTTGTCTCATTATTCAAAATGCTCCACTTCAAAGCTTCTGGTGCTGGCCACCTTGGCTGCTCTGAGATAGCTCTCCACAATGTCCTGGCTGCCCCGACTTCAGTGCGCCTTGATCTGGGCGCTCAAGCCTTAAAGCACTGAGACACCTGGCTTGGGCACTGGGGCCATGCTCGCAGGCGGGGCCCGCTCAACCAGCTAAAGGCGGCCACAGGCCATAGCTGCCCAGCTCATTGTCCCTCGCACCCCCTCTTCGTCGCCGCCACCTGCTGGGGAGCTCCATGCCCGCCCGGCTCCTCCCAACCCCCAGCACCTCCTTCGCAGGGCCAAGCCTCACCAGTTATCCCACAAGCAGTGGCCCTGAGCTGCCAAAGGTGAAGTTCAAGTACGGACCTTAGGATTGTTTAAAGAAGTTGCCTCCACCGTCGTCTCTGTAGCTATGTGTTTCACTTCCACTATTTGTCCTTGGAACAGCAGTTTCCAAGAGTGTGACTTGAATTCCGAGGTATAAGAAATACCTAGAGAGTAGAGAGAACTGGGCCACCTGTAATGGCTGGACTGGAAGGCAGGTAGGCACTTTGCTCTTGCCTGGATAAGTCCCCCTCAATGTGCTCTTGCCTAGAATAAGCCCCTCCTCGATGCTGGCAACAGCTAGCAAACATCTTCATGTCCAGCACTGTGCTAGCAAGTCATCTGACTCCATGACCCAAGAGCAATAGAGCAGCTGGACTTGATACTGCAGTCAGACGTCTATGGAGGGCATTTGGGCCGTCACCTGTAACCACTGTTGGCATCTCCCTCACTTTAGGCTTTAGGGACTCAAAGAGATCGGTTGGAAAGGTGAATGCTATTTCTTAGCCTTTTCAGCCATGTCTGAATGCTTCCGACTCAGATTGAAGCCAAATCCTACTCAAAGATGTGTGAGGGACGATTGCAATGAAGTTTTTCATTGAGCAACGAAATAGACGTGAATAAGCTTGAAATTCTTTTTGGTTTTTAGACAGGATCACAAGGAGTGTTTCGATACAAGGAAGCCCTTATCTAACCCCTTTATTCTTTACCATCTAAGAACAAATGCGGTTCTTACTGTCCTGTGGACTGTAAGAGTCCTAATGGCTTCACACCTCCATGGTGGAAACCCAGAAAGTTCCCTCCCACCGGTGCTTATAAGGTCAGAAACCATAGCTAAAGAAACTACCCCTCATCACCCTGACTTTAGTGATAATCAGTCAGCCTGATTGCTACCAAGTGCCCTTGTGGACGTCCACTCGAGATAATGTCAGAAATGGGGGCTAACATGGTTTGATTAGGTCTCCATTGCCATCAGGAAGCCACCATGACCAAAGATAAAAACTTTTGAGATGAAAGTGTTTTTTCAGTTTGTATTTCTACATCCGTTCATAATCAAAGGCCATGAGGACAGGAACTACAGTGGGGCAGGCATCTGGAGGCAGGAGCTGGGCGGAGGCCATGGAGGGGTGCTGTTCGCTGGCTTGCTCCTGATTTTCTCAGACTGTTTTCTCAACCTAGAATCAACAGCTTAGGGATTGTCTGACCCTTAAATGGCTAGGCCATCCCCCATCAACCAGTAATTAAGAAAGTACTACTGGTTTGCCTACAGCCCAGTCTAACAGAGGAATTTTGTGAATTGTAGATCCCTCCACTCGGATGACTAACTTGTGCCAAACTGACATAAAACTATCCACAACTGTAAATCTGAACCAATTTTAGTGACACGGGGTACCGTAGGATGACCTTTGAGGGCTGGGCTGTCCTGGTCATCTTTAAGAAAGTGGATTGAGTGTGCTATGAAGTCGGAAGGCAGCTCTTTCGTCACCTCGCGTGTCTTCAGAGCAGGGTCACAATGTCCCTTCTGATTCAGGCCTGCTTTGTAGGGGATCCATGAGAGCATTATTAAAGTCGGCGGCCACAGGACTATGCCTCTAACTCCCTTGGTCTCAGGTCTAAAAATAGGGGAACGACAAGCGTCATACTTGGATGAGGGGATGATAAAGAGAAGTACCTGACACCAAGCAGCAGTCCATGGAGCCTTACTCGCGTGTCTCCCGCAGGGCGATTTCTCTTCATTTTTAATCACAATTGTTTCAATTAGAGGGGTATGGGGAAGAGTCCATGACAAGTTTCCTCATCCCTTGCTATTGGATCTGGAAGACCTAGGGGGGAAGTCCACCAGCTCCACTTTCCTTTCTAATAGAGCCAGCAGGCTATCTGCAATGTGGGAATCGATGTTTTGAGGCAGGTCACCTGGACTCTTCTTGGTGAGCCTCACATTTGGATCTGGCTGAATTTATTTTGGGAATAATTCGATGAAGAGGACTCCCTTCATCTAGGGCCGCATACAGAGGTTGCCGTAATGCAGGTGGCAGAAATGATCAAGAGCTTGAGATTTCCCTGGTGTTTCCTGTGTGGGATGAGCGTTGGTGCATCCAGGTGGTCTTCCTGGATTTGAAGTGCAGCTTTGTTTAATGTGCAGCTTTATACTTCAGGTCCTCACACGTCACACATGCCGGTTGTGTGACCAGTGTCAGCCTCAATCTCTTCAGGCTCGCTCAGCCTCTTCACTCAGAAGTATGAGAACACTCCAGAAGCTCTGAGCGTGATAGCAGCTATTCAAAATGGCTCTGACTTTTAACACGAACCCATTTTCTTGTGTTCCACTACTTTAAAGTACGTTGAAATGAGGCACTGGGGTGGTTTGCAGTTTCTCAAAGCAGTAGCAATGAGTTACCTCATCCCAAACACGAGACAGCCACTGCCTTCTCCCTAAAATCTTAATAGTCATTGTTTTCCTAAAACTTAAGGCTCGTTCCTCCTCAGTTTCTCAGCAAACTTGACTTTTAGGAACTCCAAGAAGGTACAATATGGTGGCATGAATTCCAGGGTTATAAAAAACACCTGGGAACTAGAAAAGTTAGCCTGCTGTAAGGGTTGGAATGGAAGGCAGGGGGTACTTAAGTCATGTCCAGATGCCCCCCCCACTCCACTGTCCTCCTTGTAGATGTGACAACTCAAATATCTCTGGCATGTGCCATGCTATTTGCAACCAAGACAAGTTCAGCCTGGCCAAGAGCAACAGAGCAGCTGAGATTGGGGACTGTAGCTGGTCTTCTGTGATAGACAATTGGGTGTCAGTTGTAACTATTGCGAGCATCTCGCTCACCCCTGCCTTGGAGACTTAGAATAGCAACGATAGCCCCAATGGATTTAAGTCGTCTTCAGAGTCAAGTCTGAGTTCTTGTGCTTGCTCACATGGCAGCAGACGTACTCTATGTGAAGACATGCGGGCAAGAGAATGGCAGTGAAGATTTTTGTGTTGAGGAACCCAATTGTGTAGGAATGACGGAGTGATCCTGTGGTTGCCAGACCGGATCACGAGGAAATAGTCTTGAAAGGTCAAACTTGTCCAGTCCTTTCTCATTCTGTCTCTGAAGAGGAGTCCAAATGCAGTTCTTATGGCGATGTGAACTTGAGCTTGAATGGCCTCGCTTCTCTATGGTGCAGCATCTGATTGGGCCCCAGGAAGTTCCTCATAGTAGTGATTGATGCAAGGTTAGAAACGGCATCTGAAGAGACTGCCTCGTCATCCTGTCTTTATCAGTCGGCCCAGTTGCTATGGAGTGCCCTTGTGTACATCCTGTCGAGACAATGCTAGAAATGGGGTAACAGTTGTCTTAAATTAGGGTTACTATTGTGATAGGAAACATTATGATCAGAGAAACTTTGGGAGGGAAGGGTTTCTTTGGTTTATACTTCCACTTCATAGTTCATCACCCAAGGAACTCGGGACAGGAATTCAAGCAGGGCAGAAACCTGGAGGCAGGAGCTGATGCAGAGGCCGTGGAGAGGTGCTGCTTACTGGCTTGCTCCATGTGACTGCCTCAGCCTGCTTTCTTATTGAACCCAGGACCACCAGGCCAGGAATGGTCTGGGCCCCCACCAGCCGTCAATCATTGATCAAGAAATTATCCTGTAGGCCTGCCCTAAAGTCTGATCTTAGGGGGGAGGCATTCTCTTCTCAGACTTTTGTTTCAAGTTTACATAAAACACTTTGCACAACGGTAGACCAGGACAAAAATGATGCAGTTACATGGGGTCAAGATTGGGTGCCCTTTGTGGCATGTGGCCTTTCTGGTCCTCTTCAAGTGTGTGCTATGAAGTCAAAAGCCAGCTCTTTGTCAACTCTCCTCAAGAGTCTTCAGAACCTTCAGAGCAAGGTCCCAACTGGCCTTCTGAAATAGGGGCCCACATGCAGAAGAGCCTTGAGGGCAGTGTTAAATTGCATTGACGAAAGGGATGTGGCTTGTGTCACTGCTTGGTCTCGGGTCCGAGAATTGGGGGGACCTATTCTCTTCTGCAGCCCATACACCATGATCAATGGATGAGACAGCCTGTAGAACGTACCTGGCCCTTGATCACATGTCTCTGGCAGGAGGATTTCTTTTTAATCGTGACTGTGGGTGTTGAGGGCATATGGGCAAGAGATGGTGACTGACCCGAGTTTTGTAGTTGGCTGCTCCCACATCTGGAAGAAAGCACACAGATGTGCGTTGGCTCTATTGGGTCCTATCACATTTACCCAGAAAGGGTATCCACACTGTGGGATGGATGCTCTTGGACTCTTCGTAATGGATTAAGTAAAATTCCTGTGGATCCCCAAGTGGCTGCAGCAGTAGAAACACTGCAGGCCCCCAAGTGGCGGCAGTGGGCCACAAAGGGCAGCAAGTCAGGAGGAGAGACAAGTGGATGGGCATTCCACACCATGCCACAGGTGTCTCCAAAGGCAGCTGGTCCTGGCTAGGGAGCCATGTGGTGGGTGAGAGACAGAGACATGGATAGGCATGCCATGCAGAGTGATGTTGGGTATTTAGTGGGTTATTGAGGGGGAAGGGAAGAAGAGCAGAGAAAGGGGGAGAGAAAAGGAGTAGAAGGGAGAGATAGAATCTGCTTCTTTGAGAGGGAGAAGGAAAAGGAATGAGCTCAGGCTGTGGAAGCTGAACAGCTTGACTGGGAGGGAGTGGGCGTGGCTTGTCTCTTAAAGGGACAGAGCAGCCCATTACACTTGATCCTCACATTTAGATCGTTGCCAAAATAAATTCAACCAGAACTAATGAAGATGGCTCCTTCATCTAGGGCCACACGTGGAGGTTATCCTACCACCAGAGATGCAGAAATGACCAAGGGCTTGATGAGAGTTCCCTGGTTTGTCTTTCCTGTGTAGGATTTTGGTTGGTACGTTCAGGTGCCCTTCCATTTGAAGTGCAGCTGTGATTAATGTGTAGGCTTATACTTTCAGGTTCTTGTACAATGACACATGTCATTCTCTTCAGGCTTTTGGCTTCTTCACTTAAAACATGTGAGAATGCACCAGATGCTCTGAGCATGATAGCATGTCTTCAAAATGGCTCTGTTCTTAATATAAACCAATTCTCTATGTACCCCATTACTTTAAAGTTCCTTGGACTAAGGAAGGCACTTGAGTTGTTTCATTGCTGCTCCTTTGAACAACTGCAATCACCTCATTGGTGTGGGATGTCTTGTATGTATGTTGCTTTTATAGCTAGTGAATAAATCTGCTTTGGCCTGCGGCAGCGCATAAAACTAGGTGGGGGAAACTAAACTGAATGCTGGGCGAGAGTAGCTGGAGTCAGAAGCCATGAGCCGGCAAATGGATTAAAGTTTAGCCAAGAATATGCCAAAACTGGGCAGTGGTGGCACATACCTTTAATCCCAGCACTTGATCTGTCTACTCCACCCACCTATGTTTTAACCTATCAGGCCAAGCAGTTTCTTAATTAACCAATGAAAGAGCAGATAGAAACACTCTTACATCACTCCTCAGAAGACAGGACTCAGATTTCTGTGTCAGGATGCCTGAGGCTCTGTCACTGGGCTGGACGCTATCTCCCTACTCCTCTCTGGAGCCATCAATTCCTTTGGATCCTGGTCTTTTGTACAAGTCATGCCTAAAAGATCCTTGCAGACAGGTGATCAGTGAAGGTCTTGTGAATGTTTAAAGGCTTCCCCCAAAATGCCTCAGTAAACTACCTCGAAATGCTCCATCAGGAGAGAATGATGGGCATCCTCTTGGAAGACAAACTGTTAACCCTTTGTGTGACCGCAGAGTTCAGACATAGGCAAAGACTTGGCACATAAGGCCAGGAAGACATTGACCAAGGGTGGTGTCTTCAGCGGGAGGGGGGGATAGAACATGGAATATTTCAGGTGTTTGCTGGAGAGACAGTATGGATTTGAAGCATGATGTTCATTGTTACTCTGTAATTGATGAAACTTTTAGACGTCTCCTCACTGGTCTGTTGGGCCAGCCTCCACAAAAATACCTTTCTCTAGAATAAAGGCATGGGGATATAGAAATAACAGTAAAGAATACAAAGACGCACATAAAAAATGCAGAAACACATAAGGATAGTATCAGGAGGGAATTTTTCAGTGAGTACTGAAAATTCACGGCGTTTAATTTCCAACTGGTTAATATACCTCCTGACCTCAAAAGGTAGAAGACAAAAGACTGCATTAACATACCAATCAAGTCATAGGCTACATTCATAGTTAAACATCCTGTTGCCAGAATAAAGCCAGTTGCTGAGTCAGGCTCATGCCCTAGACCAAACACTCTGTGTAGGTAAACCACTCCCTGGGTGGAATCCCAAGTTATCTCCATAAAGGAACTGGAACTTTGTTGGGTCCCTTAGACTCTGAAGTAAGAACAATCTACTTCTCTATTCTTAGTACCAGGTATGGTCATTAGCCACACCTGCTGACAATAACCTTGGGAAAGAACTCTCTGTTCAACAGCTAGAAGGGACCTTTGTGGTAGATGCACAATAACCTTGAAGGAACTAGAAGAAAGTTCCAATTCTCCGACCTTTGGCCTTTGGGGGCCTCTGCACTTGTACACCCATTTCAGCCTCAAAGTTCTTGTTAGAACTTACAGTGCCCAGGGGAAAAAACTGAAAGCTAAGATGGGTACTCATAAGAAATTTTCAGAGCCTGAAATTGGTGTGAGAAGGAAACACGGAACACACAACAAACCCACTTAGGATTTATGGTGGTGTGGTGGGGGGGCATGCACAGGCCTGGGAAGTCAGTGTGTAACACCCAATTCTGTGTTACCCTCTCGGTACAGTTTGTGTGCCACTATACCAGGGAGCCAGGCAAGGGCCTGGAGATCGAAAGAACACACGAGACCTGGGTCCTTCGAAAGGAGATCAGCCGAATGCCATTTATTCAACTTTGTGGAAATCCTTAAATACCTAGCTTCTGTACAAGGAATTCTCCCGTCCCCTCCCCCCCCCCAGGCAAGTGGGAAATTGTCATACCCAAGATGGAGTAAACAATGCCCTACAGCTAATCACCAGGCAGGACAGGGGGAGCACAAAAACAATGTTTTAGCTGGCTGACCAGAAACTGTCCAAGTAACCCCAGGAGCAGGGGTAGACAAGGGTCCTACAAGTGTGCAGAAAGAGGGGAAGATGGCACATCTAGCTTTTAAAAGCATGCCTAGTGTATGCGCACTGGAGTTGACGTGGCTACATCACACCAGATGAAGGGGCTCACGCATGCGCATAAGGGCTTAACTGAGTCATACGTGGTTTCCTGCTGCACCTGGGTTACTTTTCTCTGGTGGCCTCTCATAGGCTCTTTTCAGGGCGCCAAGTCTCAGCTGCTCTCTATGACCTCTGCGTGCCTTCAAAACCAAGACCACCTGAGTGACTAACTACCAAGTTTATGTGCCAGCGCGAGGTACAGTCTTGGCCAGCTCTGGACACAGCGTCTGTGTGCTGATTCGGGAAGCTCTTCCAGAAGATTTCTCTCTGATGCTGGTTCCTTCTCTCCTTTTAAAAACTTATTTATATCATAACCAGCTTCTCCCCACCCCCAGTCTCTCCCTCCCACCCCCACCCCTCTCATCCACTACTCCATTTCTCTCCAGAAGAGGGCCCAGTCTCCCAATATCAACCAGCCATGGCCTAACAAGTTGCAGTGTGACTAGACTTCTCTTCTCCTATTAAGGTTAGACTAGGCAAGCCAATAAGGAAAGAAGGGGGTCCCATAAGGAAGGTATCCCCTCTGCACCCACAAGAAGTTCGGAGTTCTTCAAGACCGAGCTATAAAACAATGTACAGGGAGCCTAGGTCAGTCCCAAGCAGGTTCCCTGGTTGTGTTGGCTCAACCTCTGCGCCCAGGTTAGTTGATTCTGTAGGGTTTGTGTTCTTGACCCCTCTGGCTCCTACAACTCTTCCTGTCTTCCACAGGATTCCCCAAGCTTGGCCTAATGTTGAGCTGGGGGTCTCCGCATCTGTTTCCATCAGGTGCTGGATGAAGCCTCTCTGACAACTGGACTAGGCATCAATCTGAGTATATCAGAATATCATTAGGGAATATGATCGGGAATCATTTCATTGATATCTTTGTCCTGTTTCATTCCTCTACATCTCTGGGCTATCCTGGCCCCCCAGCTAGTGTCAGGGGGTGGGCTCCCTCTCGTGGCGTGGGTCTTTGTGGCCCCTCCCACAATGTTTACAGTCTTTCACCCTAGCGTATCCTTTAGGCAGGATAAATTGCAGGCCACAGGTCTTGTGGCTGAGTTAGTGTCCCAATCCACCCACTGGAAGTCTTACCTGCTTATAGATGTCCAGTTCAGACTCTGTCCCACTTCGCTCGGAGTCTTGGCTTAGGGTCACCTTCATAGATTCCTAGAAGTTTCGATTGCAGCAGATTTCTAGCTTGTCCCAGAGATGCCCTCCCCCATTCCAGTTGTGTCTTCCCAGTATCCATCCTCCCCAACCCAATCCCTCCTTTTCCCATCCCCACCCCCATCCAGACCACCTCTCATCCACTCTGGACATCTGTTCTATCCGTTTCTCAAACTTTTATTTTGGGGCTAGAGAGAGAGCTCAGTGGTTAGGAGCACTGGCTGCTCTTCCAGAGGTCCTGAGTTCAATTCCCAGCACCCACATGGTGGCTCACAACCATCTGACATCTGGTGCCCTCTTCTGGCCTGCAGGCAGAAATACAGGCAGAACACTATATACATAAATCTCAAAATATTCTCACATCTGAAGTTTCCCCTCCTTCCCTTCTCCCCCAGTCCCTCCCCAGCACCTTCCCTCTCCCCGAGAACCACGTTCCTCTGCCGCACAGGACATCCATCAAACACAACAATGACATCAAGGCTGGAAGAAGGGGCAACCCTGTAGAAGGGTCACACTAGCAGGTAAGGGTCAGTCCCCACTCCCATTGTTCAGAATCCCAGAAGAGCAACAAGTTACTCAGTTGTAACATATATGCAGAGAATCTAGGTCAGACCCCCACCCCGCTCCCTGGTTTCCATAAACCCCCATGAAACCCGGTCAGTTCATTCTGTGGGTCGTGTTCAGTGTCCCTGACCCCTCTGGTTCCTGCAGTCCTTCCTCCAGAGGTTCCGCTGTGGGACACTGCGTCTCTGCCGTTAGCAGCTGGCCAAAGTCTTTCTGGTCTGACAACTCTGCTAGGCTCCCATCCCTGAACATTCTGCGGGCAGGACACACTGTGGATGAGAAGTTTTGAGGCTACGTTGGTGTCTTCATCCCTCCACTGGAGGCCTTTCCTGGTTACAGCAGATGTCTGGTTCTGGTTCTGTATGCCCTGTGACTGGGAATCTTTGCTAGGCTTACTCCTATAGATTCCATGGAGTTTCCATTGCACTGGATTTCCACCTCTGTCCTGAAATGTCCAATTCCAGTCATTTCTGCCAGTATTTTCTCCTCCCCCCACTTGATCCCTCCTAGTCCCAACCCCACTTGCCCCATTCAACCTCAATCTTTTTCCTTTCCAGGAAGATTCTTGTGTCCCATCCCCTACCCCCACCCCCGCCTTAATCCCTCATTACTCAGCACCTGAGTCTGGATCATAGCATGATTCTTTTACAGGTAATATAAGTGATTACCATGTCCACCTTCTGGGTCACCTCACTCAGGATGACTTTGCAGATCTCCTTAATCACCAGTAATTTCTCAGCTCCAAATGTCAGCAAAATGTGTCAGCTTTGCTTGTCCCAATAGGACAAAGGGCTTACTATAGCAATTCTGGTCTCTTGTTAATCATAGGTGATTCTCAAGCCCCAGAACCATAGAATCGTAATTTCAAATAACAAAAGGCCCCTATAGAGAAACCTCAAGCTTCCCTCAGATTTCACAAGCCAGGCCTTGCCTGCATCTTCTACATGGTCCTGAACATGCTTACCTTGTAAGCTCCTATAGAATGGTTCGCTGAGTTCTCGGCACTCATGGCCTTTCTAGTTCCAAAATCCTCCCCAAGACAGTCAGGTATGTCACAGGAATGCCACACTATCTCAGTACCAACCTGCCTTAGTTAGGGTTACTATTGCTGGGATAAGACCATA
This sequence comes from Arvicola amphibius, assembly GCF_903992535.2. NCBI lineage: Eukaryota > Metazoa > Chordata > Mammalia > Rodentia > Cricetidae > Arvicola > Arvicola amphibius. The sequence goes on from NC_052056.1 coordinate 119,199,080, forward strand.
ACCAAAGCATCTTGGGAGAAAAGGGTTCATTGGTTTCTACTTCCACATCAGTTAATCACAGGAAGTCAGGATAGGAACTCAAACGGGGCAGGAAGCTGGAGGCAGGCGC